>NC_134235.1:92608352-92911383 GCF_965152275.1 Natator depressus
TCTGGGACGGGACTTGCTATGCAAACTTGGCTGTTCTATTTACTGCTCCCCAGATGGTGTCTATCTGCAAATCCCTCAGTTTTCCTTATGTGATTCTGTAGCCTCCCTGCTGTCTGAAACTTCCCTCTCCACTCCGGTCCCTTGCTGTCCCTTAACTCCATCCCTAGAGCACCTAATCTCTCAGGTTCCTTCCTCCCTATGGCCATCTCACCCATCTGAAGTGGGCCGATTAAATACTGACCCAGTTCGGATTACTGTACACAATTCCAAACCTCTGCCTCGCCTGTCTCAGTATCCTTTGAATCCTGAGGCAGAGGCTGGGATTGCTCCAGTTATATCTGCATTAAAAGAACAAGGAATTATTGTCCCTTGTTCCAGCCCCTGTAACACCCCTATCCACCATGCAAAAAGGCTTTTAAGGTTACAAGCGGTGGTTGAGATCATGGCCAATGAAACAGGAGAGAGCTTAAAAGCTCTAGCCAAAGAAGCAGGAGCGGTCCGACAAGTGGCCCTCCAAAACCGTCGGGCATTAGATATAATACTGGCAGCCAAAGGAGGGACCTGTGCTCTAATTGGAACAGAATGCTGTGTATACATACCTGATAATACTAATGAGGTAATAAATCATGCTAGCCATCTGGAGCAAATTGCATACCTTCCCCACGAAGAACCAAGTTCCTTGTGGAAATGGATAAGTAACTTATTCAATTTCTCTAGTCTGGGAAACTGGTTGTTTCAAGGAATCCTGACTATCCTATTTGGAATTCTAATAATCTTTGTGTGTTTTCAATTGATTTCTTGTTGTATCCAAAACTGCACAAGACACACCATCCATCAGGTTACCCCTAACCAGAGTGCTAATCTAATGTTGTTAAATGTCACCAGTGAAAGTAATGAAAAAGAACGACTGATGTATGGAATCCAGTAAGTCATTGGTCATGGGCGTAGCCTTGACCAAAAGGGGGGATTGTGGAAGTATAACATTGTATAAGTATAACGTTGTATGAGGGGACATGCTGGATACATTGTATACGAGAGGGCATGCCAAAACATGTTACAAAGTATCTGAGGGAGCACACGTAGGGACAGTTAGCTTTTGAATGGAGAAGCAATTAAGATAGAGCCAGCACGTCTAAGAAGCAGGCATCAGAATGGAAGGTGTGAAGGGCAATTAGTTAAGTTAACTGGAAGCTGTTAAAGGAGATTGTTAAGGGTGGCAGGTAATTGAAGATACGTGACTGGTCTCAGGGATCTCGAAGGGTGGTGACTAAAATCTTTTTCTTCTTTTGTCTGTAACTTCTCTGTAACTTGTTCTCCAAAAAACTGTATAAATTAAGAGACACAAGCCCCACTTGGGGGGCTCACTTCTAAATGTATTAGCAGAGCAGCTTTGCTAATAAAACAGAGTGGTCTGATAAATTGTGAGTCTGAGTCAAACTCTGACACTAGACACAACCAGAACATGTAAGTTACCAGCACAGCCAAATTAGAATACCTCTGTATTCTCCTAGTTTGCCAGGAGTAGTGGTGCACATTAACGAGGAATACAATCCCAGAACTTCTTAGAAACAAAAACTACAGAAGTCTATACAATTTACAGACAGAACAAGAGAGACGAAAAGTGAATTAGAATCCCAGGAGAGCTGGAGGGACTGTGAAATAATGACAAAGCATCATCACAGCAGGCAATGGCACACAAAGGACATTCAGAGTGTTTTTTTTTGTAAAGGAAGTGAAGCTGTTTGGATGCTTGGTGAGAGAAATGCAGGTCACTGAGGAATAGTAAAAAGAAAAGGAGTGCTTGTGGAACTAACACATTTATCTGAGCATAAGCTTTCGTGAGCTACAGCTCACTTCATCGGATGCATTCAGTGGCAGATACAGTGGGGAGATTTTAAATACACAGAGACCATGAAACAATGGGTGTTACCATACAGACTATAACGAGAGTGATCAGGTAAGGTGAGCTATTACCAGCAGGAGAGAAAGAAAAAAACCTTTTGTAGTGATAATCAAGGTGGGCCATTTCCAGCAGTTGACAAGAACGTGTGAGGAACAGTGGCGGGGGGAGGAGAAATAAACATGGGGAAATAGTTTTACTTTGTGTAATGACACATCCACTCCCAGTCTTTATTCAAGCCTAAGTTAATTGTGTCCAGTTTGCAAATTAATTCCAATTCAGCAGTCTCTTGTTGGAGTCTGTTTTTGAAGTTTTTTTGTTGAAGTATTGCCACTTTTAGGTCTGTAATTGAGTGACCAGAGGGATTGAAGTGTTCTCTGACTGGTTTATGAATGTTATAATTCTTGACATCTGATTTGTGTCCATTTATTCTTTTACATAGAGACTGTCCAGTTTGACCAATGTACATGGCAGAGGGGCATTGCTGGCACATGATGGCATATATCACATTGGTAGACGTGCAGGTGAACGAGCCTCTGATAGTGTGGCTGATGTGATGAGGCCCTATGATGGTGTGACACAGTTGGCAACGGGCTTTATTGCAAGGATAGGTTCCTGGGTTAGTGTTTTTGTTGTGTGGTGTGTGGTTGCTGGTGAGTATTTGCTTCAGGTTGGGGGGCTGTCTGTAAGAAAGGACTGGCCTGTCTTCCCAAGATCTGTGAGAGTGATGGGTCGTACTTCAGGATAGGTTGTAGATCCTTGATGATGCACTGGAGAGGTTTCAGTTCGGGGCTGAAGGTGTTGGCTAGTGGCGTTCTGTTATTTTCTGTCCTGGGTCTGTCCTGTAGTAGGTTACTTCTGGGTACTCTTCTGGCTCTGTCAATCTGTTTCTTCACTTCAGCAGGTGGGTATTGTAGTTGTAAGAATGCTTGATAGAGATCTTGTAGGTGTTTGTCTCTGTCTGAGGGGTTGGAGCAAATGCAGTTGTATTGTAGAGCTTGGCTTGTATCGTAGACAATGGATCATGTGATGTGGCCTGGATGAAAGCTGGAGGCATGTAGGAAAGTGTAGCAGTCAGTAGGTTTCCGGTGTAGGGTTGTGTTTATGTGACCATCGCTTATTTGCACTGTAGTATCCAGGAAGTGGATCTCTTGTGTGGACTGGTCCAGGCTGAGGTTGATGGTGAGATGGAAATTGTTGAAATCATGGTGGAATTCCTCAAGGGAATGGAGGTTGTTCGTTACTCTGAAATGTTCATAATTCTGAACAAAAAGTTATGGCTGTTCTTTCAAAAGTTTACAAGTGAACATTGACTTAATACAGCCTTGAAACTTCCCTATGAAGAAGAAAAATGTGCTTTTAACCATTTTGATTTAAATGAAACAAAAACAGAAAGAGTTTGCATACCTTCTCAAAAAAAATTTAAACTTTCTCTTTATTTTTTTAGTAGTTTACGTTTAACACAGTACTTTACTGTATGTCCTTTATTTAATTCATTTATTTATTGTCTTTGCTGCTTCCTGATTGTATATTTCCGGTTCCAAACAAGATGTGTGGTTGACTGGTCAGTTAATAACTCTGGTGTTCTACTGTACTTGCTGATCAAGAAGACTGTGTATTGATATATTTTCTACAGTATAAATGGAATGTGAATAACTTGCCTCATAATACAATGATTACTGTGAGCCATTAACAAATGTAAACATAAAAGTTAGAGTCCAGGAGGTGCTCAATAATGTAGATATAAAAGTCCAGGTTATAGCATCCACGATATCACTATCATCTCCCATCTTAATACAAATGTATGTTCATGCAACTATTAAGTACTGTGGGTTTTTTTCAGGTAGTCTGCTCTCCATCATTGGATATACATCTCAGTGATTTACATAAATATGAGCTGCTTTGTCGTGCATTCATTCTTGTGTGGCTAACCTTGCCTTAACCAAGAAATGAATGACTTTTAAGTTTAGTTCTCTGGGATAATTCTAACTATGCTGTAAGCTTCCTGCTTTTCCACTAGATGGAGCTCTTTCACTAACTTACAGCTCATCACTGAACTAATACATTGAAAAAATTACCCATATTGCTATTCTCTGGTTCGAATAAACAGAAGTCAAGAGCACCAAGCGTAATGTAATATTTCTCTCTTTAAAAAGAAAGAAAGAAATTTCTGCTATAAGTCAGCTCAGAAACAGCTCTCTGCAGCAACACCAAAAAGTGAGTTCTGAACTGCAGATGTAGGGTTCAGATAGGTTTCAGAATAGCAGCCATGTTAGTCTGTATCCACAAAAAGAAAAAGAGTACTTGTGGCACCTTAGAGACTAACAAATTTATTTGAGCTTAAGCTTTCGTGAGCTACAGCTCACTTCATCGGATGCATGCAGTGAAAGATACAGTGGGGAGATTTTATATACACAGAGAACATGAAACAATGGGTGTTACCATACACACTGTAATGAGAATGATCACTTAAGGTGAGATATTACCAGCAGGAGAGAAAGAAAAAAAACCTTTTGTAGTGATAATCAAGGTGGGCCATTTCCAGCAGTTGACAAGAATGTGTGAGGAACAGTGTGTGTGTGTGTCGGGGGGGAGAAATAAACATGGAGAAATAGTTTTACTTTGTGTAATGACACATCCACTCCCAGTCTTTATTCAAGCCTAATGTAATGGAGTCCAGTTTGCAAATTAATTCCAATTCAGCAGTCTCTCGTTGGAGTCTGTTTCTGAAGTTTTTTTGTTGAAGAATTGCCACTTTTAGGTTTGTAATCGAGTGACCAGAGAGATTGAAGTGTTCTCCGACTGGTTTTTGAATGTTATAATTCTTGACATCTGATTTGTGTCCATTTATTCTTTTACGTAGAGACTGTCCAGTTTGGCCAATGTACATGGCAGAGGGGCATTGTTGGCACATGATGGCATATATCACATTGGTAGATGTGCAGGTGAACGAGCCTCTGAAACAAACAGACTTTATTAAATCACAGTTATTTAGACTCAGAATTCGATGCCTGTATATTAGAACACTCTTTACGTTTTGTCATCCAAAGTGATTTTCAAATTGGTGACTAGATCATCCTTGGTCCTGTACAAGAGGAACACCACCATTCATGAGAGGATTAGATTTTGGATCAGAATTAAGCCCTGGTAACCATATCCTTAACTAGAGATTTCCTTTGAATGTGTCGTGATTATGAATCTTGCATTACTACAAGTGGAGCACACTTCTGCAGGTCCTCACTCGGGGGAGAGGTTTTGCAATTGCAAGGTGTTAGAGCCACATTTAGTATGTTCACTAAACATATTGTCTGTGCATGTAGGGTGGGACAATGCATGCTAGCTGCCTAGCAGGGGAACCTTCTGCAAAAAATGAAGGGGCATTTCTGACTCAGTGTTCCTTCCCACCTCCCACCCAGGTACCCCCAGTGCTGGAGTCCAGCTGTCTTCTTCCCCCTCCAAAGTAGGGTGGGGCAACACATGCTAGCTGCTTAGCAGTGGACCTACTGCATGCCTATTTTTAATGCTCCCTGTACTCTTTTCCATATCTTCCACTCCTCCATGGCTCTCACCACTTCTTCCGTATCATATCATCTGTCGCCCTCTTTCCCTTGCCCTTCTCCCCACTGGTTCCATTTCTCCTTACTTGTTTCCAGCTACCATTCCCACAAGATCCTTCTGCTCCTGTTCCCCTCTCCGTCCCATTCTCCTCTCTCTTCCCACCATCAAAAATCCAGTCCCAAATCCACTCCCTCCTCCTCCTCATTTCAGGTGACATTTGCCCCAAACCTTGGCCTCTCTTCATCCCCACCCTCTCCACCTGATACACCCATCCCTACCACCATGGCTAACCTCACACCCATCCCTCTTTTCCTTTGTCCCCCTCCCTCCTTCTTTTGCTGTCTGTGGAATGACCACACTATCTCTAAAAAGAAAACAGCCATGCACAACCTCTTCATATCTTGCTCCCTCCAGCTCCTAGCTCTCAGAGTCCTGGATGCCTCTGCAACTGCCCTCTCTTACAGATGCCTCCCTTCTCAACACCTCCTGCCCTGGATTAGACTGTGGTGGCTTCTCTCCCATTCCTGCTGCTTCCAACCCACCCCTTCCCATGCTTTTCCCTCTTTTGAACAGAATTGCATCAAACTCTCCAATTCTCTTCCCCATCATATTGCTCTCATCTACTGTCCAACTAACTCATCCCCACCAGCCTAGCTCTCTGATTTGAACTCCCATTTCTCTCTTCCTCTCCTCACAATCTACCACATTAATCCTCAGTAACTTCTGCTTCTGTTTTGATGCCTATTAGCCCTCTTAGCTGCATGTTTCCTCACCCTCACTTCTTCATTTGACCAGCAGCCCAGGTTCAGCTCTCCCACTCACCAAGAGTGCTGTTAATTTGACTTAGTCATCACATCACCAAGCAGTACTCTCTGTCTCTCATCTCTCTATTATCCCCCATCAGACTCTGCCTTTTGGCCTTTCTGAGACGTAAGAAGTCATCAGTGCTGATGACCTTGGTCTACTTTCAGCCCTTTCCTTCCTGTACTCTCTATCCATGGTTCAGTTTCCTTCATCCTTGACTATTCTGCCCCTCTCTCATCACATGGTGCACCTTATCAACTGCCAGTCCTAGCTCACTACCAACAACTTTCTTTGTTCCTACTCTCATACTTTGGAGCATCTTTGGTGGAAATCCTATGACCAGGCTGACTCCCCCTCTACAAATTGTTCTGTTTTCCTTCAGTTCTACCATCTTCCTTGCTAAACAACTCTACTTCTCCAACTTAATTGAATCCCATGTCCTCAGTCAAGGCCACCTTTTATCTCACTCCTCAAACTGTCTGCTCCTCCTGCCTCCACTTCTCTTTCTGCACAGGATATTGCCAATTTCTTCCATGAGAAATGGACATAATACAATGTCGCTTTCTCCCTCCTCTCAGCCCTGGTCTACACTAGGACTTTAGGTCGAATTTAGCAGCGTTAAATCGATGTAAACCTGCACCCGTCCACATGATGAAGCCCTTTATTTTGACTTAAAGGGCTCTTAAAATCGATTTCCGTACTCCACCCCTGACAAGTGGATTAGCACTTAAATCGGCCTTGCCGGGTCGAATTTGGGGTACTGTGGACACAATTAGATGGTATTGGCCTCTGGGAGCTATCCCAGAGTGCTCCATTGTGACCGCTCTGGACAGAACTCTCAACTCAGATGCACTGGCCAGGTAGACAGGAAAAGAACTGCGAACTTTTGAATCTCATTTCCTGTTTGGCCAGTGTGGCAAGCTGCAGGTGACCATGCAGAGCTCATCAGCAGAGGTGACCATGATGGAGTCCCAGAATCGCAAAAGAGCTCCAGCATGGACCAAACGGGAGGTACGGGATCTGATCGCTGTATGGGGAGAGGAATCCGTGCTATCAGAACTCCGTTCCAGTTTTCGAAATGCCAAAACCTTTGTCAAAATCTCCCAGGGCATGAAGGACAGAGGCCATAACAGGGATCCGAAGCAGTGCCACGTGAAACTTAAGGAGCTGAGACAAGCCTACCAGAAAACCAGAGGGGCGAACGGCCGCTCTGGGTCAGAGCCCCAAACATGCCGCTTCTGTGATGAGCTGCATGCCATTTTAGGGGGTTCAGCCACCACTACCCCAGCCGTGTTGTCTGACTACTTCAATGGAGATGGAGGCAACAAGGAAGCAGGTTTTGGGGACGAAGAAGATGATGATGATGATGAGGTTGTAGATAGCTCACAGCAAGCAAGAAGAGAAACCAGTTTTCCTGACAGCCAGGAACTGTTTCTCACCCTGGACCTGGAGCCAGTACCCCCCGAACCCACCCAAGACTGCCTCCTGGACCCGCCAGGCAGAGAAGGGACCTCCGGTGAGTGTACCTTTTAAAATACTATACATGGTTTAAAAGCAAGCATGTGAAAGGATTAATTTGCTCTGGCATTCGCGGCTCTCCTGGATGTACTCCCAAAGCCTTTGCAAAAGGTTTCTGGGGAGGGCAGCCTTATTGCGTCCTTCATGGTAGGTTACTTTACCATTCCAGGCCAGTAACATGTACTCGGGAATCATTGTACAACAAAGCATTGCAGTGTATGTTTGCTGGCGTTCAAACAACATCCGTTCTTTATCTCTCTGTGTTATCCTCAGGAGAGTGAGATATCATTCATGGTCTCCTGGTTAAAATAGGGTGCTTTTCTTAAGGGGACATTCAGAGGATCCCGTTCCTGCTGAGCTGTTTGCCTGCGGCTGAACAGAAATGTTCCCCGCTGTTAGCCACGGGGAGGGGGGACGGTTGAGGGGGTAGCCACGCGGTGGGGGGAGGCAAAATGCGACCTTGTAACGAAAGCACATGTGCTATGTATGTAATGTTAACAGCAAGGTTTACCCTGAAAGACTGTAGACACTGTTTTATAAAATGTGTCTTTTTAAATACCACTGTCCCTTTTTTTCTCCACCATCTGCATGTGTTTCAATGATCACAGGATCTTCTCCTTCCCAGAGGCTAGTGAAGATTAGAAAGAAAAAAAAAACGCACTCGTGATGAAATGTTCTCTGAGCTCATGCTGTCCTCCCACACTGACAGAGCACAGACGAATGCGTGGAGGCAAATAATGTCAGAGTGCAGGAAAGCACAAAATGACCGGGAGGAGAGGTGGCGGGCTGAAGAGAGTAAGTGGCGGGCTGAAGAGAGTAAGTGGCGGGCTGAAGCTCATATGTGGCGGCAGCGTGATGAGAGGAGGCAGGATTCAATGCTGAGGCTGCTGGAGGACCAAGCCAGTATGCTCCAATGTATGGTTGAGCTGCAGCAAAGGCAGCTGGAGCACAGACTGCCACTACAGCCCCTGTGTAACCAACCGCCCTCCTCCCCAAGTTCCATAGCCTCCACACCCAGACACCCAAGAACGCGGTGGGGGGCCCACCGGCCAACCAGCCACTCCACCACAGAGGATTGCCCAAGCAACAGAAGGCTGGCATGCAATAAATTTTAAAGTTGTAAACTTTTAAAGTGCTGTGTGGCATTTTCCTTCCCTCCTCCACCACCCCTCCTGGGCTAACTTGCTAGTCGTCCCCCTATTTGTGTGATGAATGAATAAAGAATGCATGAATGTGAAACAACAATGACTTTATTGCCTCTGGAAGCAATGATTAAAGGGAGGAGGGGAGGGTGGTTAGCTTGCAGGGAAGTAGAGTGAACCAAGGGGCGGGGGGTTTCATCAAGGAGAAACAAGAGAACTTTCACACTGTAGCCTGGCCAGTCATGAAACTGGTTTCAAAACTTCTCTGATGCGTACCACGCCCTCCTGTGCTCTTCTAACTGCCCTGGTGTCTGGCTGCGCGTAACCAGCAGCCAGGCGATTTGCCTCAACCTCCCACCCCGCCATAAACGTCTCCCCCTTACTCTCACAGATATTGTGGAGCACACAGCAAACTGAAATAACAGTGGGAATATTGGTTTCGCTGAGGTCTAAGCGAGTCATTAAACTGCACCAGCGCGCCTTTAAACGTCCAAATGCACATTCTACCACCATTCTGCACTTGCTCAGCCAGGAGTTGAACAGCTCCTGACTACTGTCCAGGCTGCCTGTGTACGGCTTCATGAGCCATGGCATTAAGGGGTAGGCTGGGTCCCCAAGGATACATATAGGCATTTCAACATCCCCAACAGTTATTTTCTGGTCTGGGAATAAAGTCCCTTCCTGCAGCTTTTGAAACAGACGAGAGTTCCTGAAGATGCGAGTATCATGTACCTTTCCCGGCCATCCCACGTTGATGTTGGTGAAACGTCCCTTGTGATCCACCAGAGCTTGCAGCACTATTGAAAAGTACCCCTTGCGGTTTATGTACTCGCCGGCTTGGTGCCAAGATAGGGATATGGGTTCCGTCTATGGCCCCACCACAGTTAGGGAATCCCATTGCAGCAAAGCCGTCCAGTATGACCTGCACATTTCCCAGGGTCACTACCCTTGATATCAGCAGATCTTTGATTGCGTGGGCTACTTGCATCACAGCAGCCCCAACGGTAGATTTGCCCACTCCAAATTGATTCCCAACTGACCAGTAGCTGTCTGGCGTTGCAAGCTTCCACAGGGCTATCGCCACTCGCTTCTCAACTGTGAGGGCTGCTCTCATCTTGGTATTCATGCGCTTCAGGGCAGGGGAAAGCAAGTAACAAAGTTCCATGAAAGTGCGCTTATGCATGCGAAAGTTTCGCAGCCACTGGGAATCGTCCCAGACCTGCAACACTATGCGGTCCCACCAGTCTGTGCTTGTTTCCCGAGCCCAGAATCAGCATTCCACAGCATGATCCTGCCCCATTAGCACCATGATGCATGCATTGGCAGGGCCCATGCTTTCAGAGAAATCTGTGTCCATGTCCTGATCACTCACGTGACCGCGCTGACATCGCCTCCTCGCCCGGTATCACTCTGCCAGGTTCTGGTGCTGCATATACTGCTGGATAATGCGTGTGGTGTTTAATGTGCTCCTAATTGCCAAAGTGAGCTGAGCGGCCTCCATGCTTGCCTTGGTATGGCGTCCGCACAGAAAAAAGGCACGGAACGATTGTCTGCCGTTGCTCTAATGGAGGGAGGGGCGACTGACGACATGGCTTACAGGGTTGGCTTCAGGGAGCTAAAATCAACAAAGGGGGTGGCTTTACATCAAGGAGTATTTCAGGCAGGACTTCACGGAGGGTTCCAATAAGAAATGGTGCACCTAAGTTATTGTTCTTATTGGAACAAGGAGGTTAGTCTGACCTCTGATTGATACATGGCTAGATTTACCTTGCTGCACCTTCTCTGTGAGTGACTGCAGTGTGACCTAGATGAATGAGTCCCCTAGACGGGGGAGGGAGGGAAAGCAAATGAGTACAAAACAAATCTGGTCTATTTCTTGTTTTGATCCACTCCATCTCTCTTTTACATCTTTGGCTGGCAGCAGACGGTGCAGAAGGACTGCATGCCATCCACATCTCATGGCTGCCTGGCAGAAGATGATGCAGTAGGACTGCTAGCAATCCGTATCCCTGCCTGCTCACCATAAGACGGTTCAATAGGACTGACTGAAGGACTAAAGAGAATGACCTGGTCAAGTCACTCCAAATTTAGTCCCTGCGCCCATGTCTGCCCAGGCGCTCCATGACGATGATGGCTACCAGTCGTACTGTACCGTCTGCTGCCACAAGGCAAGGGGTTGATGCTGCTGTGTAGCAACGCAGTACCACGTCTGCCAGCACCCAGGAGACATAGGGTGACGGTTACCTGAGCGGGCTCCATGCTTGCCATGGTATGGCGTCTGCACAGGTAACTCAGGAAAAAAGGCACGAAACGATTGTCTGCCCTTGCTTTCACGGAGGGAGGGAGGGAACGGGGGCCTGACGATATGTACCCAGAACCACCCGCGACAATGTTTTAGCCCCATCAGAGTGCTCCATTGTGACTGCTCTGGACAGCACTCTCAACTCAGATGCACGATTGTTTGCCGTTGCTCTGACGCAGGGAGGGGCGACTGAGGACATGGCTTACAGGACTGCTAGCCATCCTCATCTCTTGCCTGCCCGGCAGAAGATGGTACAGTAAGACTGCTAACAATCCGTATCGCCTGCCTGCTCACCATAAGACGGTTCAATAGGACTGACTGCAGGACTAAAGAGAATGACCTGGTCAAATCACTCCAAATTTAGTCCCTGCACCCATGTCTGCCCAGGCGCTCCTGTCATATTGCACCATCTGCTGCCAGAAGGCAATGGGTTGCTGCTACTGTGTAGCAATGCAGTACTGCGTCTGCCAGCACCCAGGAGACATACGGTGACGGTTACCTGAGCGGGCTCCATGCTTGCCGTGGTATGGCATCTGCACAGGTAACTCAGGAAGAAAGGCGCGAAACGATTATCTGCCCTTGCTTTCACAGAGGGAGGGAGGGAACGGGGGCCTGACGATATGTACCCAGAACCACCCGCGACAATGTTTTAGCCCCATCAGGCATTGGGATCTCAACCCAGAATTCCAATGGGCAGCGGAGACTGCGGGAACTGTGGGATAGCTACCCACAGTGCAACACTCCAGAAGTCGATGCTTGCCTTGGTACTGTGGAAGCACTCCACCGAGTTAATGCACTTAATGCACTTAGAGCATTTTCTGTGGGGACACACACACTCGAATATATAAAACCGATTTCTAAAAAAACGACTTCTATAAATTCGACCTAATTCCGTAGTGTAGACATACCCTCTGTTAGTCTTCCCTTCCCCTCCTACAACTCTCACCTCCTTCTCCTGTCACAGAAATAGAAGTTTCTCATCTGCTCTCCTACTGTAAGTCCAGAATACTTTGCAAAATGGAATTTCTATTCTTCACACACTCTTTTCCTGTAGGAGTTTGGTCTGCAAAATGTCAGATGCATTTTCCAGTGTAAATGGGATGCATCACAAGCAAAATATAATCTAGTGCAATAAGAATCTGCAGCCTTTATTGCAGAGGGTCAGTTATGGAGCTGAGTTTGTAGAGCTGAGAAATGCTATGTGAGTACTGAAGATTGGCTTCTTTGCTCTAATATTTTATAGCCTCATAACTTGTGTTGTAAGGCAACTCAGCTACAATATCTGTAGTGGCAACAGGAAGTGAAACTCTGACCCTGCCTACTCTGAATTTAGTGGTAACACACATGACTTGGTTTATTAAATATTATAACAAATACTTGGTATGAAAATTTATCATAAACAGCACAGCTATTATTTAGATATCACTTGACTACTCTGCAGAAGACTCTGATTTGAGTTACTTACAAAAGACAACCTAAATGTACATGCAGAATAATTCCTATTAGGAGGAAAGGATTTCTCCAAATATTTTTTTTTAAAAAAGTGTCCTAAACCAAAGTCATTAAGTTATGCAGATGTACACTGGGTGGATACACATACATATTCAACCCTGGTAGTATTTTCTGATTCCAACCACGGGAGAAACTGCTTAAGAAACCAGGCTGCAGAATAATTTGCCAACTACATAATTCAGAGGACTTAGAAGAGGAGAGTACCAGGAACAACAACATAATTTATTTTTGAATTATTAATTTAATATTTTTGTCAATCAACATTCTTAATGATTGAATGTTATGTTTACACCCTTGTACTATTGCTATGTGTATAAGTTGTATTTAGATCTGTAAACCACTGGGCTACCCCTATTCCACCCAAAATTGGACAGCATGCTAGAATAACCTTATTGAAAGATCATACAGCATGTTATTTGCTCTTTATGGGTTTAAACTGATTGAGAGTACTGCACACTGTAAACAGCAGGAGAAATGGAAACTGTTAACATCGGCACTGAAAAGATAGTGACGCAAAGATGCCATCCTTTTAAACCTAGATCTTCACTATCTCACCTGCAGACCTTTTGCAAAAATACAGGGAATTAATGGAGGACTTCTTTTTTCAAATGTGTTCAGAATGCTTTTGATCAATATACTTTATATGGACATCATTATTGGCTGCTGCTGCTTCTTTCATAACTCTGTGTTCACCCTTCCTTGTGTAAAAACACCTTTCTGTGAAACGTGGTTACTGCCTTGCTTGTGGAAGTACCATGAGCACAGTGAAACCATGTCCAGAACATTTGGAGACTCCAGGCCTCTCCATCATGTAAAAAAAATAAGACAATTTTATCTTTTAGCTAGAGTTCATTGAAAATATTTCATCATTTTTTTCACACACACACACCCGCCCCAAAATGTGTTTTTGACGAAGTGGAAATCTTCCCAAGGAAATCTTCCCAAAGGGTTATTTCAGGGGCTTTGTTAAAAAAAAGTTTTCAGTTGTAAAAAATTAAGAAATGTGAACTGTTTGGTTATTTGATAAAATTTGGTGGTTTGATGGAAAACCAAAAATTCCACAATAAATATTTATAACAGAATTAATTCATCTTTGAAGTTCACCCAAAATAAACTACATTTTTGACCAACTGTATTTTGAACAGCTAAAGTACAGGTGCTAATCTGGACCCCAACACCCACCCATTTTTTCAGTGAGATTTTAGCTGAAGAAACTCTATTGATGAAACTGCTGAAATGAACCAGGAGAGCTCCCTCAAATATTTATCTCCTTTTATTTACTTCCTGAAGCATAGATTGAGAAATGACAGGAGTGGTGGAAATGTAACTAGTACATAAATGCACTATGTATTAAAAAGGTGCTGAATGGCTGAAGATGCCTCAAACCTCTAAACAGGGGCCATTCATCAACATATAGGCAGAGCAGTACTCTTTAGTTTTTTTCTTTAAATTTTTCTTTGAGGATGAGATTCTGCAACCCTTACTTACATTGAGTAGCACCTTACTACAAAAGTAATTCCTGGCAAGTGTTACTTTAATCTGAGGGTAGTCCTATGAGTAAAGGTGCCAGAATCTGGACCTTATTATTTATTTGTACATACGGCAACTCACAGCAATACATATCTAATACTTTCCATGGGGGAAGGGGGATATACAGTTCTATTGATGGATTGGTTTGCTGTATTTGCTTTCATTTACATAAAACATTTGTTTAAGTTCTGGCAGTACAGTCCTTACATTTTCAATGTTCCCCATCACACTTGATAGTTGTATTTTTATCCTATGCAACCTTACAAAAATACATTTAAACATATGAATAAAATATCATTGCCTTAAATTCAGATGTTTCAAATACCGCCATTCTACTGCATGCCAGAGAAAAGAAATGCAGCGAGTGAAGCAAAAACAAAACAAAAAAAGAAAGATAGAGAGAAGACAATGTTTAACCAATCATCCAATGTACCATTAATATGAAGTTATCCTTTCCTTTTTATCACAGCAGTAATTCTCAATAATCATGTGCATCATATGCTGCCAAAGGACTGATGGTACAATGAATTAAACACTACTTTCTTAGACACTTGCAGAGTTAAATAACTGCCCTTTTTGAAATTTTCTGTTAGGCTCATTGTGATGAGTAACTGCATTTTGCATCAGTCAAGAAAGCTGGTTTTCATTATCAGTGCAGACCATGTACAATTGGCATTTTTCAGAATCACTTGAATCTATTTGAAATATGAAAAAAATAGCTAAATACAAATATGAAATGCAACAAAAACACAATTAAGTGATGCAGTTAATAGCTTATTGGGAGAACAGAGGCACTCAGATGAGAAACAGATGTAGTGCTTTGAATGCTTGTTAACTGTACAGTTCAGAAACCGAATGGGACAGATCCAAGATTCCAGTCCTCAGTTTGGCATAAAAGTGAGGAGAACACTTTTTGAGGGGACAATGTCCGGTTCTTCCTCTCTTTTTTATTTTATTTGGCTTTACTAGTCTGTGTGGGTGCTCACTGATTTCATCATACAGCACTCTATGTTATTGCACCTGAAGTGTTATCTCACACTTACAGACAAATGGTCCTGTGCCAGGCTGTTTCTTATGACTCCTGTGCTCTGAAAGAATAGGTGCATTAGACAACTGAGTCGGAGATCCAATTAGCATGCACAGAATGGGTTTATCATTCAGTAAGATTCAACTAGATACAACACACTTAACTTTCTGACTTAAACTGTCATATTTCTTGGATTTGTTGCCTAGCCTTGATCTCGTAAACTGCAGCTGACAAAGGAAACGTTTGTTGAACCCTGAGGGAGGGGTCCTGACCTACAGGGTTTGATCAGTAAGACTGCTGAAATCATATGGTGAGAAACTTTGCTTGAATCAGATATGCTTTGCTAAGTTAGGTATTAGTAAATGTCTTATCTTTATTTTTCTTGTAACTATTTCTGACTTTTATGCCTCATTACTTGTACTCATGCAAAATCTATCTCTGTGTAGTTAATAAACTTGTATTACTATTTCATCTAATCCAATGTGTTTAAATTGAAGTGTCTGGATATCTATTTAAGATAATCAGATGGCATATTATTCCCTTGAAGGAATAATGGATTTAAAATATTTTGTATTTTCCAGGAGAGTGCTGGGAACTGAAGGTGTGTTGGGGTCACCCTGAAGTACAACCAAGGCTGTTGAGAGCCACAATGCAACCCAAGTGTGGCTGGCAGGCTGTAGCAGACAGTTACGCACAGACACTCAAGGTGTGGCTTGCATGCTGGAAGACTGTTTGTGACCAGCCCAGGTGGGAGCTATTTCCCACTGAAAGGCACCCAAGGTTTCAGGGCAGGGGTGACATAGCTACATAGAATCATAGAATATCAGGGTTGGAAGGGAACTCAGGAGGTCATCTAGTCCAACCCCCTGCTCAAAGCAGGACCAATCCCCAATTAAATCATCCCAGCCAGGGCTTTGTCAAGCCTGACCTTAAAAACTTCTAGGGAAGGAGATTCCACCACCTCCCTAGGTAACGCATTCCAGTGTTTCACAACCCTCCTAGTGAAAAAGTTTTTCCTAATATCCAACCTAAATCTCCCCCACTGCAACTTGAGACCATTACTCCTTGTTCTGTCATCTGCTACCACTGAGAACAGTCTAGATCCATCCTCTTTGGAACCCCCTTTCAGGTAGTTGAAAGCAGCTATCAAATCCCCCCTCATTCTTCTCTTCTGCAGACTAAACAATCCCAGTTCCCTCAGCTTCTCCTCATAAGTCATGTGTTCCAGTCCCCTAATCATTTTTGTTGCCCTCCGCTGGACTCTTTCCAATTTTTCCACATCCTTGTTGTAGTGTGGGGCCCAAAACTGGACACAGTACTCCAGATGAGGCCTCACCAATGTCGAATAGAGGGGAATGATCACGTCCCTCGATCTGCTGGCAATGCCCCTACTTATACATCCCAAAATGCCATTGGCCTTCTTGGCAACAAGGGCACACTGTTGACTCATATCCAACTTCTCGTCCACTGTAACCCTTAGGTCCTTTTCTGCAGAACTGCTGCCGAGCCATTTGGTCCCTAGTCTGTAGCGGTGCATTGGATTCTTCCGTCCTAAGTGCAGAACTCTGCACTTGTCCTTGTTGAACCTCATCAGATTTCTTTTGGCCCAATCCCCCAATTTGTCTAGGTCCCTCTGTATCCTATCCCTACCCTCCAGCATATCTACCACTCCTCCCAGTTTAGTGTCATCTGCAAACTTGCTGAGGGTGCAATCCACACCATCCTCCAGATCATTTATGAAGATATTGAACAAAACCGGCCCCAGGACTGACCCCTGGGGCACTCCATTTCATACCGGCTGCCAACTAGACATGGAGCCATTGATCACTACCCGTTGAGCCCGACAATCTAGCCAGCTTTCTATCCACCTTATAGTCCATTCATCCAGCCCATACTTCTTTAACTTGCTGGCAAGAATACTGTGGGAGACCGTGTCAAAAGCTTTGCTAAAGTCAAGGAACAACATGTCCACTGCTTTCCCTTCATCCACAGAGCCAGTTATCTCATCATAGAAGGCAATTAGATTAGTCAGGCACGACTTGCCCTTGGTGAATCCATGCTGACTGTTCCTGATCACTTTCCTCTCCTCTAAGTACTTCAGAATTGATTCCTTGAGGACCTGCTCCATGATTTTTCCAGGGACTGAGGTGAGGCTGACTGGCCCGTAGTTCCCAGGATCCTCCTTCTTCCCTTTTTTAAAGATGGGCACTACATTAGCCTTTTTCCAGTCATCTGGGACCTCCCCCGATCACCATGAGTTTTCAAAGATAATGGCCAATGGCTCTGCAATCACATCCGCCAACTCCTTTAGCACTCTCGGATGCAACGCATCCGGCCCCATGGACTTGTGCTCGTCCAGCTTTTCTAAATAGTCCCGAACCACTTCTTTCTCCACAGAGGGCTGGTCACCTTCTCCCCATGCTGTGCTGCCCAGTGCAGTAGTCTGGGAGCTGACCTTGTTTGTGAAGACAGAAGCAAAAAAAGCATTGAGTACATTAGCTTTTTCCACATCCTCTGTCACTAGGTTGCCTCCCTGATTCAGTAAGGGGCCTACACTTCTCTTGACTTTCTTCTTGTTGCTAACATACCTGAAGAAACCCTTCTTGTTACTCTTAACATCTCTTGCTACCTGCAACTCCAGGTGTGATTTGGCCTTCCTGATTTCACTGCAAGCCCGAGCAATATTTTTATTAGTCTGTACCCTAGTATGTCACAGTGATGCACATAACATGCCTACCAGAACAAATTTTAATTATTCATCTTTGCACCATGGGTATCTGAAATCCCTACATTGTATATCAGCAGGATATCTTTGTAATCCCTCCTGATTCTGAGCTGGTGGTAAAATTTGTTAGGGCATTGTGTTCTTATTTTTGTTCCTTAGCTCTCAATTAAAATTCCTATTTATGATCATGGCTGGCATAATTTCGTCTCCTTCATGATGAAGAGTCTGATTTCTACTGGGAGGAAGGAGAAGTAGCTTTGTTAGAGTGTTTAATATTTTTCCCTTCTGCCCTCCACTTGTGTAACAGCCAAGTTCAACTACTAATGATTTTGAAGTTCTTCAACCGTATATGCTTACCAGAAGTAACAACCAAATGAAAGGTCACTTGCTGTGCTTTCCGTTCATGTTATTTGGAAAGTTTCAATAAAGGCAATTAAACCTTCTGAACAACACATAGCCAACACGGCGTGCACATCTTGAAATGTTTTGATGCTAATAAGGAAAGCAAATATCACCTGTTTTATCTGGTTTCTGCTCTTGCAGAGAGTTAGTGGGATGCTTCTTGCACCACCACATGATAAAGTTAGTATTAGATTGATGTAGTCCAGGGATTGGCAACCTTTGGTATGCGGCCCGCCAGGGTAAGCCCCTGTGGGCCGGGCCGGTTTGTTTACCTGCCACATCCACAGGTTTGGCCGCTTACGGCTCCCACTGGCCATGGTTCGCTGCTCCAGGCCAATGGGCACTGCGGGAAGTGACGGCCAGCACATCCTTCGGCCCACACTCCTTCCTGAAGCCTGCATTGGCCTAGAGCAGTGAACCATGGCCAGTGGGAGCTGTGATCACCCAAACCTGCGGATGCAGCAGGGAAACAAACCGTCCCGGCCCGCCAGGGGGCTTACCCCGGTGGGCTGCGTGCCAAAGGTTGCTGATCCCTGATGTGGTCAATAATACTGGCAAAACCCACTCAGCTGCAGTGAATGAACCAGACCAAAGTCCACTTACAGACATATGCTGCTGCCATAGAGGAAACTAAATGAACGTTCCTTACAGTCACAACTGCTTCCATCCATTCAGAACAAGCAGAACTATTTCATGCAGTAAAACAGCTAACTGTCCAAGAACACATAGACAAGCACTTAAATACCAAGCCCTGTTCATTTCAAAGAGCTCCTCCCCAACTGTGCAGACAGTCAACCAAGTCAGAATAGGGCCACAGGCGCCAGCTTTTTCCTTTGCCCCTGGGTGCTCAACCCCTGCTCAGCCCCAGACCCTGCCCCCACTCCACTCCTTCCCCCAAGGGCCCATCCCCACCCCACCTTGCCTCTTCCCACGCAGTTCCTTCCCCTCCCCTCAGCACGCCACGTCCCCACTCCTCCCACTCTGCCCCAGCACCTCCTGCATGCCACAGAACTGCTGATCATGGTGAGTGGGAGGCACTGGGAGTAAGTGAGGAGTTGATCAGTGGGGCGCTGGTGGATGGGAGGCACTGGGGGAGAGGTGGGGAGCTGGCTGCAGGTGGATGCTAAGCACCTGCTAATTTTTTTCCATGGATGCTCCAGCCCTGGAGCACCTACGGAGTCAGCGGCTATGAATACCCCTCACTGACATAGAGGTAACCACAACCTATCCAGGAATGAAATTTGCTGTGGCAGAATTTAGAGCAATTATCCAATCAGAATCCCTGAAAAATGTCTCACCTACCCACCCTGTCATCCATGGCTGGTGAGTCTAGGGAAGAGTATCTGACTCTCCTGATACTGGGATCATCAATGCCTCCTTAAAAAGGGAAATTACTAGGCATGCTAAAGAATATGGTGCTCTAGCCAATACAGAAGAAGCCTATGGGTAATGGAAAGTGCCTTGCAAACTACCAGCATAGTTGCCACCCTCATTCTTTTTGAGGAGGTTAGAGAGAAGATGATGTCATCGAATCTCGTATAGCAGCTATTCTCTGTCTTTGTCCTTTAACTTCCACATTCAGATTTCATGGCAGAAATATGGCTCAGTTGGCACTTGTAGATAACCTTCTCCTACGTTTGGATAGGAAATAACCTTGTATGCTAATAATGCTATACTATTTCATTTTAGAGGTTTGACACCATTCATTATAAGGTGCTGATGACTTACAATACAATGTATTGTAAGAATAAATGGAAAAGCATTCATCTAGATCCACTCTTTCCCATCAGATAGATCCCAGAGAGGCATGATAGTCACTTTGCTTGTTCTCTCCAAGACTCCTATTACACAGTATCCTGCAGGGCTATATATTATTTCTCCTCTGTAAAATCTACATGCTTTGTGAGATGTCACAGACTTCAAGACAGCTATATTGTACTAGGTAGCACGTTCTCAGCAGGATCCCAGCTATGAAACTGCTGGAGGGAGAAAATCTGATTGAATCTGAGCCTGGCAGCATCAAATCCAAAGTGTAGAACACACTTTTTTTGATAAACCTTTCAAAGGAATGATGCTCATAAATGAAATATCCTTCAGTGCATAAATTCTCACAGTCTTTGGGAATGGGGAGAGAAAACACCATTCATTCTCAATGTGTTCTGCTTTTTCTGCTTCTTCATAATTTTGTTGGCACTCAGGTACCCCAGTAATAGGCTTCTTATAAACACAGACAGATAGACAGATGGACAGACAAATAGAATGTGATTTGATGCAATTTGAGATTCAATTTATGTTAGTGAAATGCAAAGATGCATTTAAAAATCCCTTTAATATTACTCACAAAATATTATAACATCAATGGAAAGCCTCCCGGTGATTATGTGTTGCACAGTAAGGTATTATCTAGGATAATCCAGTCCTTTAAGTCACCTTCATTACTCATTCTTCTCTGTTTTGAAAGTGACATGGTTCTATTTATATTCTTCCTGCCCATATTCTTCTTGCTATATTCTAGCCTGTTTGAGGTAAGTAGTGCAAGAAAGAAAGGAAAACAGCACGGCTAACAGCATAATTTAATGAATGCTTTCCATATCACATGACTTTTCCACCTCTATATTGGTAAACTGCCCTTATAAGAATAGGATACAGGGTGCACTCTCCTATTAGGCTTCACATTCAGGGAGCAAAATGTTGCAAACTATTGTAGGTATCCACTACAGAACATTAAGGGATGTCATTCTGACCTCTGTGTCTTCTAATATGTCACATATGTTCCACTTTATAGTTCTATGCATACACTTGAGTTACAGTTCATTTGGTACAATCATAAAATGCCAGTAAGAGTCAGACTGGTAATGAGTAAATAATTCCCAACAATTTGCACTTCTAAAGTCCTTTGAATGTAGTTGTACAGAATCCTCATCAACAGGAGGGTGATGAGCATTCCAACGAAAAGAGGCATTTCGTTGAAGTTGTGTCACTAAGTGCTGCTATTCTTCAAGACTGCAATTCTCAAAGGTCCTTAACGGAGTTAGCTGATGAACTCCTGTGAATTTGAATGAAATTTGGGTAACTTAACTCCCTTAGGCTGCTTTGAAAGTCCCTGCAGCAAAATGCACATTTGCTTACTCTTTCTGTCACACTTACCAATGGAGGGCTAGATTCTGCCTCCCTTTCTCATGTTTAGTAGCAGAACTGGTCCGAAATTTTCTAACAGAACGTTTATTTCTCATTGGAAAATGCTGATTTGTTGAAAACAAAATGTTTCATGGCAGGTGTTGATTTTGATGAAATTCCTATGGAAACCAGGCATGTTTCTGATGGAAGAGGTCAGGTTTCGATTAGCTTGTCTTCCTGGCTCCTCAGTAGACTGTCTGGTGAGCTGATGGGCAGCTGGGAGCCTAGATAAAGCAGCTCCCAAGTTCCCAGGCTCATGGGTTCTTAGCTGTCAGGGCTCCCAGGTTCTTGACTCTAGGACAGCCAGCCAGGCAAGGTATTGAGGGGACAGGGCTTCCAGATGACGAGCTATCCAGATTCCCTCCTGGTATGCTTTGGGCAGCTCGGAGAGTCGAGGAAATCTTTTGATAATGCCATAGTGAAATGTTGTTTAACATTTCTGGAATTCCCGTTCTGTGGGAAATTTCTTGTTTTACTCCATTTCAGATTTTTTTTAAAATTTTATCACCAAACGAGAATTCCAGTTTCTGGCCAGCTCTGCATGAGCTTTTGGTACTATATTTTTTATAAATGTATTCTCTTTTTCGTGATTAGCAACTTGTTCATGAATTGATCCCAATATTCTTCAAATGTATTCCTTCAAGAAGAGTGAATAGCCAATAGCTCTGGTGTGTACTTTTAAACCCAACCATTGTGCTCCTGCAAAACTCTAAGGATTGCCAAAACATCTCATCACTACCAAGCCTCTGTTTGAATATGTGCAAATAATGAGTAATACAATTCCACAAAGAATAGAACACTGGATTCAGTGATTTCATTCATGAAAATATTCACAAATCAGATTGGGGTTGTTTGCACTGAAAAAAATAAAAAAAAACCAATCAACTCTTTCTATGAGGGAGAAAGGATCAAATGGACAATTAAAACAGATTGGTCTAATTTTAGTTCAAAATTCTCAAACAAGTAAAGAACTTGTAATTGAAAAGCATTGAGAGTGGTAAATTTTTCGTCAGTGTTATGATTATTTTATCATTTACAATACCAATACCAGGAGTTAGGATGTGCTGGTTACTTTATCATTTTGACACCAATTGTGGAATTACCCATAACCTATAAGTAAGGGGCAGCATTTAAGTGTGCTTCTTCAGAAGCAGGGGAAGCAATCTGCATTCGCCTTTTATTCGGGGCATATTACTCCTGACCCCTTCCCCCCCAGATCTGCTCTGTTGTGCTGAGTGGTATGTTTGAGGCTGGAATCCAGCTTCTACTTCCTCCCAACCCTGACCTGCCCACCTGAGTGGGAGAAGCAGCCATATAGAGGTTACTTTCCCCTCACCTGTGCTGTAAACCATGATGCAGGTAGCCTGAACAGGACACTGGAGGGGGGGGACTTTTCACCCTATTTCTCCCCTGCACAATGCTATAGGATTAGCCATGATCTTTTCCTTAATTTTGTAGAGTTTGACTGTATTATTGGACATTCTGACTTTTATATTTAAGTCCTGTTTGAAAAATGCAGAGCAATGTTATATTATTAAAAAAAAAAAAACAGGCCTTCTTAAAACATGGAGAAAAAAATATCCATTCTGATCCCTATAATGAACAATACATCCTTCTATTTTGTCACTCAGATCTCCAAATTTAAAGTGATTTATCCTAAAGGATAGGATTAATTTCTTTAACATGTTTAAACTTTCTATAGACAATAAAGGGCATTAGAATAGCTGGTTATGTGTGACATGGTAAATTGGAATGTTTTATATAATGAATATACATGGTACCACATAATTCACTAATTATATGGTATTGTGTGTACTCATTATACAGAACATTCCAATTTCCCTCCATCCTACATTCAACCTGCAATGGGGGATATGCTTTATGTGTTGTTCCAGATTTGCTATATCAGTTACTCTCTGGTTATGCTGAGTTTCAAAATATAAAGAAAAAAAATCAGAAAATACCATAGTCTAACAGTAAAAAAGTAGTAAACTTGAAACTCACTGTGAAGGCTGATCGAAGGCTTTCCACCGATCTTCAGTAGGCTTTGGATCAGGCCCCAAATCATTATGAATAAATGTGTATTCAGTTTGACTTTGAAAAATGGCTTGTTTTATGATGAGACTTATTTTGGGGTAAGGTTGGAGCCTGGGGGGAAGTATTATGGCCTGATCTCTCAACTTCTCTGGGCTTTGGATTAGGCCCTCACTGTGCAATTTTATGAAAGATCTGTTTGTGATCATTGGAAGTTTTATTTTTATTTATCTGGCATGTAAATGGAAATTGTCCATCCACCGGATTAGGTTATACCAGTTTCTTTCTGTTCAACAAAGCTGCAACTGTACTACCATATACTGTACTTCAGCTGGCTACGGAAACGACTAACTTGTATTCCACCATTTTCTTTAGTTTAAGGTAGGGCTGTGCATAGATGAACTTGAGACTATGCTTGTCCTCTTTACACCTGCGTATGGCTCATCTGTTCATTCGGCTAATGCACGGGTGGCCAACCTGAGCCTGAGACGGAGCCAGAATTTACCAATGTACATTGCCAAAGAGCCACAGTAATATGTCAGCAGCCCCCATCAGCTCCTCCCCCACCAGCTCCCAGTGCCTCCCAACCACAGGCCGCCCTGTCGATCAGCACCTCCCCCTCCTGATCAGCCGTTTTGTGGCAGGCAGGAAGCTCTGGGGGGAAGAGGGAGGAGAGAAGGCACGGCAGGCTCAGGGGAGGGGGCGGGAAGGTGTGGAGTGGGGGCAGGGCCTGTGGCAGAGCCAGGGGTTGAGTAGTGAGCACCCCCCAACACATTGGAAAGTTGGTGCCTGTAGCTCCAGCCCCAGAGTCGATGCCTGCACAAGTAGACGCATATTAACTTCTGAAGATCCGCATGTGGCTCCGGAGTCACAGGTTGGCCACCCCTGAGCTAATGCATCCTATTTCTTAATTGTCCTATTTTTTTAATGTAATGTTGTTGTATTATGTTTTCTATTAAATAACAGATTTTCCGAAGTTTTACTGCCTCTTGCTTATTTTCTTCCTTCTCTTCTTTTTATAGTCTCCTTCACTTTTCATTTCTGCTACCTGTTTATCTTAATGGCTTTTCCTCCCTTTCCTCTTTTCCCCACAAATGTATTATTATTCATGGTGTATATCTTTTCCCTCTTCCTTCTCCCATTAAACTCGTTCTCCTTCTCCTATTTCCAGCTTTCTTCTTTGCTCCGTACTCTGTCTCTCTATATCATTTTTCCATCATTTCCTCTTTCCCTTTCTTCTCTCTCACCCATCCACCCAATGCCCCCACATCCTACCACAGACATTCTGTCTCCTCTGCTCCCCAATCCCTGCACCTTTAGTTAAGTGAGACCTTTCGGAACCTGCGTTAGGTGCCCTTGATGTCAACAGGGCTCCTCCCAAGTAGGGGGGTTTCCACAGAAAGTGGTTGGCTGACCAGGACCTTACATACCACCTATCTTTGGGATATCCAACTTCTGCACCTTTTTTTTACATTATGTAGTACTTACTCACGTGAGCGTACTGAAGATTTTGGGTTCTTCATGATGTTAGAAAGTTAAGCCAACAAAACATGTTTCTCCGTGTAATAATACCCCGGACTGATTTTTTTTTTTTTTACTTACAAATACCAGGTAAGACAGAATGCAAATGCTCACCTATGTACCACTAAATTAAGAATTCACAGAATTACAAATTAATTCATTAATCAGCGTTCTTCTCAATTTATCCTCAAGTAATTTAACATTTATGATGCAAGCCATTACTAACATTGTCTCACCCCTGGGGCTCTGCCAGTTTAACCAGAGCCATGGCATTTTATTCTAATGACTATTAAAACGAAAAATAAGGACAGTTTTGCACTTTACATGGTGCCATTTTTTCCTTCTAATTCATCATTCAAATTGCATAATGTATTTTAAATGTATTCCTAATGCTGATCTATTGTAGGTTACATTGAAGACTCCATGAAGGTACTGTGATTAGTGTCTGAGAAATAAAAAATGCATAATCTAGTCCATAACTGTGATTTCAGAGAGCAGTTCAACGTAGATTGAGAAATGGTGAAAATCACCCTTTATCAACATAGGATTGTTTAGTGCTGCCTTGCTGGTGGAGAAGAGTTTGAGCTTACATTCATGATTTGAATAGGACTGATTTTTTTCCACTTGCGACATCACCACCAAAGATCTGACCTTTAATTATTTGGAGGCAATTTAATGCTAATTCATTACTAAAGAATAGGTCTCTTCCCCTACATCTTATAGTGTAAATTATGAAGGTTTGCAAATGTTCAGAATACCCATAGGAGGGAAGCAGGGATGGAAGGCTAAGACCACTCACTGTTGTGCTACTGATATTTTAATGAGCATCTCTGACAAAATTTAACCCTTAGTCTACAATAAACCCTATAATCTTATAGCTGTATGTGCTTGAAGAAAGGAGAATTAAGGGCTGGGAAATCATTTCATTTGTTTTCTCACTTAAATAAAAAAAAAACAGTCTCACAACCGTGAGTAAGTAAGGAGGCAACACTGTTTTGTTATGTTGCCTTTTGCTGGAAATGTTAATCATATATAAAAAATGTACTGAATGAACAGATGGTGTAGGATGAAGCTCAGATTTTCTCTGTTGAAATGACTGTGATAGTGTAGGAAGGTTTGGGAGTGTCCTCCCAAGGATATACTTTAAAAATGAGTCAGGAACAAAATAAACATTCTTTTGATCTTTTCTGTGCCCTAGGGATAAGTGGCCTCTAGAAGGGATGGGTTAGCAATATCCTAAGAGGAGTGAGAACCTTCAGAGATGGGATAACCACTTCAACCTTCCACTCCGTTTAGTGATGGAGCTTCAACAAAGGGCTCCTAGAAACCTAAAAACCCTATACTAGTGAATCACTTAGATCAGATAAGCCAAGAATCAATATAAAGGTCAAAGCCATTGTTTTGGGTCACAAAAGCTTAGATTCTTTTTTGTTTTTCTTTTTTATGAGAGTTGTGTTTCAAACCATTTCCTGGTTTCAGACTGGGCTAGGAGGGTCATTAGCAATGTACCATGAGAAAGTCAGTTATGGGAGGTATTCACAGCCTCACCAGAAATAGGAAACATTGGCAATTCCATGAATTCCCCAGCCCGATTTCTAGAATCCAAGAGGTTTGGGTAAGATAATTTACAGTTTGGTTAAGCAGCTGAACTCTAGGGAGCTCATACAAAACAAACATCTAAATCTTTTTAAGTATGCCCAACCATTACCACTCTTGCTATTAGTCATTTTCTTTTTATTTCATCTGAGAGTGGAAAGCATTAAGACAATGGAAGTTAGTGTAAACATAACATAATGGTGTCAAATATTTATGACAGCACACAAAAACATGAAAAGTTACTTAAAGGAAAGAATAATAGACATGCTAATTGATTCCAGCTACTGCAGATCTGGATTAAGCAAGAAAAGTATATTTAGGTAGCTTGGGGATCATAAAAAATATGTATTTTTAAACCAATGGCTATAAGGCATCAATACAACTAGGATGGCAAAATGAATATCATTGAAGACACATACACCTCCAGGCTATCTGCAGAACAGTTTACTGCTGACTGTGATATCTGAGTTGAAGAACAGAGCAAGGATCCAAAGCTAGACTGGTGAGCTGTGCTGTGATTAGTCTTGGGAAACAAAACCAGTAAAAAGAAATACTAAAAGAACAGGAAGACAGAGATATCATAGTTCCTATTAGCTGAGATCCAAAAGGTAATGTTGTCATTGTCTTTATCAATCTCTTGATTGCTGCTGAAATTTCAATAAAACATATATCCTGTTATGCAAACATATACCCGCACATTATCTGTGGGGTGTCTCTGTGTGTGTTCGTTTTCTTGTTCATTTTTTGTCTTCCCAACTTAGAAACTCAGAAAAAAAAATCAAGCATAAGACATTTTCTGCTGGTCCTGAGCCAGCAATGCAGATTAAGTCATTAACTACTTCTTATTCATATCTGCTGGAGAGTTTACATAATTTCTTAATCCTACTATAGACTGTCCTACCTTGCTACCTCTTCTTTTACCTTTCCCCTCTAAATTGCTTCTTCATTAATATTAATGCTAGGCATCTCTTTATGGCCTGATCAAAAGTCCATTGAAGTCAGTGGAAAGAATCCCACTGACTGAAATGGGATTTGCATCAGGTTCCTAAAGCACACATAGATCATGGTGATGGGCACAGTATAAAACTCTAGGATAGGCTGAGTTTTGCAGATGCCACACAGTTCTATATTCCAGTTCTACCACCCATTACTGGCAAATATCTGCCTGTCAACTTCTTGATATCACTTCTGAATGTTTCAAAAGATTGAAGTCTTCCTCTTAGAGAAAAGTCGTCTTTGTTCCAAACTTTATATTCTTCTGCTACGCTTTTTAATTTAAAACTTCATTTTGCTTTCACAGCCAATTTTTTTAAAGACATCCTTGATCTCAAGCTTTAAGTTTAGTTCCATTTTTCCCTTGGACTTTAACTTTGCTATTTCTACTCCTACCACAATTCTTTAAGAACTCTCTTCCTAACACAACTAATCTCAAAAGTTCAGGAGGTCCAGAATGTTGTGGTCAAGCTACTTTCTCACACTTGAGAGTGGGAGCAAATAAACCCCTATCATTCATCAGCTTCCTATAGGCCTCTGAGTCCAGTTCTAATTTGGTTTCAGGTCTCCATGGACTTGCTCCAGCGTACTTCTTTGAACTCACTAACTACTTTCCTTCAGTCGCTCTCAAAATGGGGTCACTCCATATGCTGACCAATCATTATGAGCCACTCCCTTTCTTTAACCCTTTAATTCTCAATTCATCCCCCTCCCCAAGGAGTGAATGGGTATGTATCTTGTCAGCTGCAGGAAGAGCTGGAATATGGTGGGAAACTAGAACAATAGGGTGCAGTGAGGGTAACAATACCGGTTGAGCACAGTGGGAATACACTTTTGCCTTTGGGCTGCAATAGCAAATGTAGCAGCAAACCAGCATAAAGCACAGAAGGCAGTGTACTTGTATTGCTGTATGATTGTTTTCTCCTCCAGGTAAAGCAATATTAATTTGCACAGAAGTGAATATTTTGTTTGTTTATTACCTGAAGTTACCTCAAGGGTAAACCAGCCACAAAGGTTTAGAAAGGTACTGAGTTACATTTCCAGCAGAGATCTGTTTTATTGCTCCTCAATTTAAATAACCTTTGAAGTATTAAAAAAGACCTATTTGATACTCAATGAAAATTTGTGTTTCCTTCAGTTCTAAAATCTGTTTCTAAATTACTAGTATACTGATATGCGGATCTTGCTTTTTAAGTAAACACAGTACATTTTGGATAAATTGCCTCTGTTTTGGTCACTGGTTTATTCTGACTTCAAACTCTTAATTGTTTCTGTACAGGGTGTCATTATTTCTTGTAGGAGATATGTTTGATCTATGTAGAGCACATGCTGTTTGATAATAATGACCTTGGATTAAGTGAGGAAAGCAGTACAATATCCAAAAAGCATGCAGAACAGAGATGCTTTTATACCCAGGCAGTGCCAAATTAGTGGAAATGTGCTCAGCAGGAAGCAAAGGCTTATACTACTCATTGCTTAGAAAATGTTCACAGAGTGTACTAAACATTTGTTTAAGGTATTGCCAATAAATGTGTAGTGAGCCTATGGGCAGAATTATGGGGAAATGAGCACTGAAGAGGGATGAATAATGCAAACATTTTAATTAAAGGGTCCTGACTTTGGCTTCAGCCACATAGTGCCCTTTTACAGACTAAAACAATATCCACTGGAGTCAACAGACATCTTTTAATTGACTTCAGTGGACATTGGATCAGGCCCTTACTGGTCCTCTTTTGTGAATATCTGAGTGACCCATTCCACTGGCACAATGTTCATGGAAAGTAAATGACAGAACATGTTTGAGTATGATTTCTGTACTCATCCAATCAGGGAAAAGAAACAATAGCATGTGATATAATGAATCAGTCACAATTAAGCAAGACAAATTGAATGTAGATTATTCACAATCAATCCACAGAGTAAAAAAAAACAAAAAACAACAAAATCTTCAATGAAGTAAAGTCAGATAACATGTATATTAGAGGGAACTTATCTAATAATGGATTCTGCAAGAGCAGAAAGAGCATTTAAATTTTCTGAACGAACTGTATACTGTGAATTATTCACTCCAGTCTAGAGGGAATGAATTTCTGCTGTTCAGATTAGTAATGATGTCATATACTGTACATCATATAGTGATGTCATAATACATGGTGTATTAGCTCAACGTTATCAATTTATCTCATATTTGACTTGCTCTTTTACAAGATCCTATTGGAATCTTGCTCCATGAGCCAACAAAAAGGGAGGGCTGTGTGTAATTTTTGATTTTGGAAACAATTATTTCTAGAGTTAAGGAAGTTAAGAGCATTCAGACAAGCTGTTATAATGTTGGTTTTATATATATATATTTAGTCTTTTGAATTTTACTACTTTCTCACTCTCTCTCTTGTAGTGTAGCTGCCCATATTTCCCTTTGATCTCTATCTTACATTTACTGTCCACGAAGGACCGCTACTCCATATCTACCATTTTCAGTAATTTAGAAAGATTACTTACCACAAAAGTACCATCTTGCAAAGAGTGCTATGATAAATTACACTGAGAGCCTTAAAAAGGCTTTTATGTCTCTCATCATACAATTCCAGGAAAGGTCCTTTTCCAGAATGGTCCATGGTAGCTGGTACTATTTCTGTGCAACACAACATTTTTGACCTGATTGACAAAGATGGTGAGGGTCATTTGTAAGAAGATTCTTTCTAAAAAACATTTACAATCTCGCACTAGTCAACGGCTTAAATATCAGGAACAACAATTATATTCTTACTGATAAAAGAGCATTCAGTAGATTTTTTTCATATATGTAGACTGTTATTTAAAAAACAACAAATATTATGTCAGAAACACTGAAGACTCAATTCAAAGTCATGTTTAAAATATTGGAAGTACTGTGCAAACAATCCCAGTTTGACCAAAACTTCACTATGCATGTTTGTGATGCATAAGCCATGGTATATCTCTGAAATAAAAAAAAAAATAGAAACTTCCATACAGTTTTAGGCTCTCATCCTGCATTGGGATTCACCAGCACCCTGATTCCAGTTGGACTGTGTATGGAGACCTGCATTGGGATCCACCAGCACAGGTCTCCATGCAGAGTGCAATTGGAATCAGAGAATTTCCACCCAAGGGCAGAGCTCTTGGTACAGGATCAGGTCTTAAAACTATATGAAAGGTTTTATTCTAAAAGGGAAAAAAAGATTCAAAATTATGGCATCTTGGTATTTTCATAAAAAGGAAGAGCAAAAAAACAAAGAAGGGCAAAAAAGAACCCATACCCAACCCATACAACTACCCCAACCCCCCACACACTTTAGTGCAGTTTATAAGTTATTGGTGTAACTGAACAAAAAAGACATTACTAGCATGGATAAAATCATGCTTGTGTTTCAGTGTCCGTCTTATGGGTGAAATTCTGATAACACTGAAATGAAGGGGAGTTTTACCACTGACTTTGATGGAGCCAGGATTTCACCCACAGTATGAGTAACTCTGTTATTTTACTGGAACTACTCTCAGAGTAGTAAAAGTTAAACACACACATGTTTTTTGCAAGATCAGGGACTTATTTGTCATAGGATGTTCAAAAACTCTGTAAATCCATGATGCATTTGTGATGTGTGAACAAAATGGTGGAAATATTGAGTGGCTACAATATCGAGTGGCTAAAACTATTTTTCCAGTTGAATTGCCAAGAATTTGCTGAGTGAAACCTAGAATTTTCACCTCCAGCTAACAATAATGAAGATACTAAATTCAACATTCTGCTTCAGAATGCAGAAGAGAAGACTTACAATAATTCATTTGTTTTTATAATCTTATAACAAGTATAAACCAAACCCAAACTGGAGTTTCCTGACAGAGAGATGCAGCACAAAACATTTCTAGAACTGCCATGTTCTTTCTGAGGTTGCTTCTTTAATAATATAGAGGCTGCTTGCTGTCAGTGATATTCCTGATTTTTGTATTCATGGTCTTATGTTTGGATATGAAAGCATAGTTAACTTGAGTTTCAAAGTGATGATGTGTGTTCAATTTAAATAACAAATTATTATTTTTCCTATTTTAGCTAGAAATTGACTCTTGATTGACTGAGCTAAAATCCTCTTTGCATCATAAAATCTCTCAATTGAATCACGATCATATAGATTTTGAAGTGGAATTTTTATTCTTGGTCGAGGGTAGAAAAACATGCTGAAAAAGGGCTAATTTGATATTGAAATAAATTATATTCTTTTATCATTTGAATGTCCAATCAAGCTAAGCACTAGTTCAGAAATAGTCTATTAAATGCTTTCAGAAATGTGAAAAAACCAAATTTCACTACAGAGTGACTTGCTATCAGCAAAAACTGAAAAATGGGGAGGACAGCAGCAGGATGCTGAGCCAGTTGAATACAACAGAAGTCAGTGTTGGAACCTTGATGCGATAAGATGGAACTGAGCCATTGTGGGGGCAAGGGCAGAGATAAGGTCATGAAGGGGGGCAGAAGGTAACCAAAGTGGGGTAGGAAGAGGAAAGGATTCTAGAATTGGGGAAAGATTTCCAGGAATGAGTCAGAGTAGTGAACAAGAGACAGAAGATAGTATCCTAGAACAGTAAGAGTGAGGGTTAGCTAATGAGTGAGAAGGAAGTCTGACTCCCCCTCTGATTGAGGAAACCCTTTCCAATGCTGTTCACGTTCTTCCAAATCTCTAAAATGTTGCAGACGGATCAGATTTTTGTGGTATTTTTTTCCAGCGCCAGTGAGAAATATATAGGGCTAGATTTCAGTCTAGATCCTCCTGAGCCCATTGTCTACCAGCATAAAAGGATGTTTCATTAAATTTATGAAAATAGTAAGTATGGTCATTTTATTTAAAGCAAACTCCATTGTGGAAAAGTTATCATAATACATGACATGGCCTTCAAAAAAATAATTAGAGGATGCATTATACTGTCAGCAGGTAACAACTCTAATCAAGTTTTCTAATAAAGCCATGTCAGAAGCTTTATTGTGTTGCATTAATTTTAAATGAACTTATTGATTACAATTACTATTTCATGTAAATGAGAGAGCTCAAGTCATCTCAACAACAAAATGGGCATCAAAATGTGAATTTATTCTATACAACTGTGACACAAGGTTGATGATAATTTCTGCTCCTTGTCTTCAAAATGCCTTTTCATTGATTTTTCTAGAAGTTGATTCATCATTACCTTTTTTCCCTGGGAAAAACAAGTACCTTATGAAAATGTGGCATGTAGCATAATTGATCAGATATATCCTGATCTTAATTTCACAATTGTGAAATGATACAGTAGTCAATAATAAATGATGGGAGGATGGCAGGTGAAAGCTAATATTACATAAGTATACAATTTCAGTTCAATAATATGCAGTCTATAATGGAATTATGTAAAGAGGTTTCCCTGGCAATTGCAATATTTGTTACCTAATTCTACTATGGTTTAGACCGTATAAGTGATCATCCAGAACATTTTCTCACTTTTTAAAAAATGAAACTCCAAATGAGGCATATGTTCATATAAGAAAATGTTGCATGACAGTTATATTAATGATCTCCTTAACTCATGTAATACTGTCAAATATATTCTCGTATTAGTGATCATGCAATGCTTATGGTGATTGCAAACAAATAATCTCCTTTATTCTACATCTGGTTCCAACTGGCTGTGAATAAGAACAAGCACTTCATAGGCAAAACCAGTTAGTGGAAGGATTGGCCTGAGTAGCAACTACCAAGGCATGTAATAGGAAGGCATCCTGTCAGACAAAAAGAAGTTGATTCTTGACCTCTTGTCCTGGATCTCACAAAGACAGCAGTTAGAAAGTGCTGATCCCTCCCCCAGTGAGAAAGGAAAATAGACAATTTTGGGGCAAACACAAAACTGTTTTTCCTACAAGTGTTGTTGAATTCATCAATAGAACAGACTAAATAATTGATTTTTTGATGTGGTGACTGAATTGAAAAATCTAAAAAAAAAAAAAAAAAAAAGGCTTTGTTTCTAACTAACACTGAATTTCAGTGTTTTCTTGCCAAATTTTTTTTTTTTTTTTTTAAAAATTGGGTCGAATAAAACATGTTAAAATGCTGATTTGAGTGAACATTTAATTTCAAAAATGATGTTTCCAAAATGACTTGAAATGGCTTGCTTAAACCACTGTAAAAACAAAATGTTTCAACCTTTCGGATTTAAAAATATAATTATTATTTATTTTACTATCCAAAGCTATTTGCCAAATTCTCAAATAACTTCAATGCCCTGAAAAATGCACTTATTTATTTATTTATGTTTAATTTGCTGGGGGGCAATGTCTTCCATCTGGTATTGGATGCTTGTGGGAGGTGGTTTGTTTGTTTATTTTTTGTGGTGTGCTTTTAAAGGATTTCCCTGTGCTCATGCGTGTTGCTTGCTGCCTGTTCATCACCTTAACATGTCCTCATTCTAACTGGTCTTCTATGGCATATCTGCCCCTACCAAAATGTGGTATCTTTCTTTTTCCCCCCCTTTTTACCAGCTATTTCTATAAGAAGAATGGAATGCATCCATCCTATTTCCCTGGCTGTGTTCCTTCCTGCGAAGCAATTGGAACCGGCCAGTATCAAAGCAGAACACTGGACTAGACAGACACTAGTGCAAACTGGTACAGCAATTGCTGTATTCCTCTTGGAGAAAAGCCAAGACAGATTATAATACATTGCACAGCCCTTGTTTTGTTGTTCAAAGACAGACATTGGCTTTCCAATTACCCACTCCTGACATCTACATGAAGACTTTTTTATATCATTGCCGAACAAAAATGGCGTGCTGTAGCAAAGCCTTACTCTAACACTGATTAATCCTGTAGTGTTTAATGTCTTGGAAGGATTACAAGACATTGGAGGGCCAGAATTAAGAGAGGATTTTCTCACTGAACTATCTGACCCTGGATAATTCAGAAGGGGAATCTTCCCAATGATTCTGGCATTGTATGAATAAGTTCTTTATAATTTAACTAATCTTATCTTAGGTTTATAACAAAAACACCTTCATGGCTGACCCACCCCAAAATAAAGTCTTTTTCCTGGATCTCACAAAGACAGCAGCTAGAAAGTGCTGATTCCCTCCCCACCCAGTGAGAAAGGAAAATAGACAATTTGGGGGCAAACACAAAACTGTTTTTCCTACAAGTGTTGGAAAGCTTTATGCAAGTGCATTTCTTGGAGATTATGCAGGGAAAGATACGTGGAAATTCCTTCTTTTTTCTGCAAAGCAGGATGCCAATTAACATCTAAATACAAAAAATCATAAACTCATAGAAATGTAGAGTTGGAAGGGACCTTGATAAGTCATCTAACCCAGCCGCCTGTGCTGAGGCAGGACCATCCCTGACAGGTTTTTGTGCAACCTAATCTTTAAAACTTCCAATGACATGGATTCTACAACCTCCTGTGGAAGCCTATTCCACAGCTTAATTTACCCTTCATAGTTAGAAAGCTTTTTCCTAATATTTAACCTAAATCTCCCTTGCTACAGATTAAGCCTGTTACTTCTTGTCCTACCGTCAGTGGACATGGAGAACAATTGATCACCGTTCACTTTATAACAGCTCTGAAAATATTTGAAGACTGTTATCAGATCTCACCCCCCCAGTCTTCTTTACTAACATCTAAACATGCCCCACCCCCCTTTTTTTACCTTACCTTAGATCGGGTTCTCTAAATCTTATAATTTTTGTTGCTCTCCTCTGGACTTCCTATTTTGTCCACATCTTTCCTAAACTGTGGTGCCCAGAACTGGACTCAGTCCTCCAGCTGAGGCCTCACAGTGCCAAACATCATGAGACAGTTACCTCCTATGTCTTTCATACAGCACTCCTTAGAAACAGATCCTTTCTCTGGCTGACTGAATCATGTAAAACACAAGAAAAAACACAGCAGAGACTATATCTAATAAGAAAATGAATATACTAGATACAAGCACAGCTCGAGCTCAGCATCTAATGTATTTACTTCCACTGGTCTGTGTGGAAGTAGTCAGTTCCTGGGCAGCTGGAAGTCCACTGATTTAAATGTCTTTTTCTATTTTCTGTTTATATTCTGATATGGCCTAAAATAATAACAGTACCATGGGCATGGGTATAATTATATATATATACACACATCTATATAAAGCACGTTGAATTTTAATATACTGGATATAAGTATTTAGTAGCTGAGAGTCTTCAAAAATAAAAGATGTGTCAGAAGCTTATTCACTTATTTCTCAATAGTGTTTTATTCAAGAGTAAGAACTCAGATTTTCAGGAGTGCCTACATGGCTATGGAGGATGAGTCCGATTGACTTCCAATGGGATTTTAGCTCCTTAGTCACCTTTGAAAATCCCACCAAAACAGCACCAAAATGATAAAATCCTTAGGCAGACTATATCATCCCCTTCTGAGGTAAAACACAACGGAAGCTGCTTTGGAGGGCAAGAAATCTCTGAGGATTGAGATCCCCTAAATCACCACAGCCAGAGGGTGGGGTTTGCCTTCAGAGAGAGAAAAGACCAAAAGGCTCACTGACAACCCTGGAAAATTTCAGATTATATATACAGGAGCTCAGGGAAACCTGCAAGGAACACAGTGTGCTACAACACTGACTCCTGCTCTCAGCAGCCCCTCTGGTTCCTTAGGAGGATGCCTCCCTTGGAATTGTGCTGTCAGGGCGACCCTCTGATCACCACTGACCAGCTGAGTCTCAGAGGGAGGGAAAAGGTAATCCATGAAAAAGATGATACACCCCCAACTATCATCTTTCTGGCTAAGTGCTACGGGACTGGAGAGGGAGACTGATCTCTGCCCCACCCTGCCTACTCGTGGAGCGTGTGCCCCTGCAGCCGCAGAGAAAGTTCCTGGGACTGCAGGTGGGTGGAAGTGGCTGAGCCTCTCCTTCTGTGCAGAAAGGGCAGAAGAAGGGGGGATATATGCACATGAAGCCAATGGAGCCACCTTGACAAGCCGCCAAAAGAGGTTCTGATGCCTAGGTGGCCCTAACTTCCTGTGGAATCCTAGGGATCTGCCATATTTGGGGGTCAGCCCTGACCCCATTTTCTACAAGGAGGTGAAAAATTCCATTCCCCTTCTATAATATGGGGACCTCCACATATGATGATCTCTTTTTTGTGAGACCTATCCTGTGGGATTTCCATGGAATGGAATAATCTGGGCCCTTGCCACACAAAACTCCCATTTAAGTCAACAAGAGTTTTGCCTCAATAAGGAATGAGTCAGGATTTAAGCTTTGGATCTAAGAGCGACACAAATGGAGGTTATTGGAGAGATGATCAGTCATCCAGCAATTGTTCAGACATTCATTTTTCTTATGACAAAAAGCCATGCCTATTTTCTCAATGTTCTCTGAGATTTGATTCCCCCACCCCCCATTTGTCCTTATAGACAGCCCTAGAGCTAAGGATCATTTGAGTGTAAAACACCTAGCACTCATAAAATGCAGCCCATTACCCCTGAAATGCTGGGAGATGCTGAGTAATCAGTTAATACACTGTGACAAAATATAACCACACATATCTGTATCAATTGCATATTTCAACCTGTATTCCAAAATGTGACGTATGAGTTTAACCTCTAAAATGAGATGAGACCATTTCAACACACACACCTAAGGAAAGAAGGAGGCAGCCTTCTCTAATGGCTTGCTTAGATGGGAGATTTTTCCAGTTATACTGGTATAATAATGATGAAACCCCTATAACAATGAAGTGGTTACCAGTAACCAGAGACTTCAAGATGGACCTGCATATTTACACTTATGGGTACTGCACCACCTTATGGTGCCTTGTGGTAGAATCCTCTTCTAGCAGTGTCAGCTAGAGAGCTCCTGTACCTCAGCCCCCCTCAGCATCTTCACTCATAGCATGGAGGGCTAAACTCTAGCGAGGCGGAGCACCCTCTGCATGTCAGTTCCTTCCACCTCAAACCAGAGACAATTTGAGCACTCTGCCAGAGAGGGGGGAAAGGATGGGAAGTGTAAATATGCAGAGCCATCTTGAGAACTCTAATTACAGGTAAGTAACATTCATTTCTTCTCTGAGTGACTCTGTATATTCCTATTTATGGTACAGATTGATAAGTGGTACTGAGACTAACTTGGAGGCTGGAACAGAGTCCTCATTGAATAAAGATTGAAGCACCATCTTGACAAACCAGCACATACACTAGAAGCCAATTCTGGGGTGACCACAAAGAGATTATGGAGGACAGAATTAGCATATGAAGCAAAAGCTTACAGATATACCAGTTTAAATTCTCTCAAGTCTAATATTGGCCAGAAACTCCCCATCCTTCTTTTGCACCAGAACATATTGGGATTAAAACCCTAAACCTTTGGGTAACCAGGAACCTCCCTGATAGTTCTATCAGAAGCAACTTCTGCACTTCTGTGAGAAGAATTGCCTCAGGAGAGGAATCCCTAAAGAGGAATGGGTAGGGAGAGTTGGAAGGAGACAAATGTTTTGAATTGTTTTGTACAGCCCTTTTCCATGATCTCTAAGAACCACTGATCTGATGTAATCTGCCTCCATATGTTGTTGAAGTGTGCTAGCCTGTCTCCAAAGGAAGAGGAAGAAAGACAATGATTGTCTGGCTCTGGAATCTCAATCATCTCATGCAAAATGAGGCTGGACAAAAATGCTGACCAGGACTGTTTGGGTTTGGAACCCTGATTGAAGGCTTTCTCTGTAAGGCTTCAAGTTGTTGGTATTGTTGACATCTTTGATTGGAAGGAAAGTGAGACATCAAGAGCTGGGAGTATTGATGCCTCTAATACCTGAAAGTGGGAGTGGAGAGCCTCCTTTGAGTAGAAGAGATCAACCCCGGAGATAGGGATGTTGATCTTGTGTCACTGAAATTTTCTAACTCATCAGTTTTTTCACTAAAAAGACACTCCTCTTCAAAGGGGAGCTCTTCCAGCTTCCTTCTAGTGTCCATAAATAGCCAGGAGGACTGAAGTCATGCATGCCTCCGAATAGTCACAGCCAATGCCAGTGCTCTGTCAGCAGAGTCCAAAGCACCGAAGGACGCCCTGTGGGAATGTTTAGCTACATTCTGACCCTCCAATAGGATGGTGTTTCCCAACCTTCTCCTGCCATCAGGCAAATCTTGGAGGAAGGACCACATTTTCTCCCATAGATGGAATTGATAACAGGCCATCACTGACTGATAATTCACTACCCTTATACAGAGGGGTAAGGAGTACACCTTTCTCCCCAAGAAGTCTATCTTTTTCCCTTCTTTATCATGTGGAATTAAGCATGGTTGCCCAGAACTAACCATGTTGCTGGCAGAGGCCACCACCACCAAGTTGGTCAGCAGCTGGGTATGGAAGTAAGAGAACCCTTCAGAGGATCTCTGATGTAGTTTGTCCACCTTCTTAGAGACAGGTTGAGAAGAGCAGGGGGTTGGAACACAACACTTTGCCTGGCTGTAATACCCATCCAGGATGGGTAGTGATATCATACTCTTGGCAGAAGCCCTTGGGATATTTATTACCAGGTGGGAAATCTCTTCAAGAGAAAGGGAGATTCAAGGTGGACACTATGCAATCTAACAGATAGTGGAACTGCATAGCATCCTTGGAAGGGGAGGAGGCTGAAGCCACCTCCACATGCTCATCTAGTGACAGTTCAAGCTTGAGGTCAGTTTCCAGGAGTCCCTTATCAAAATTAGGAGTTCTGTCTTCATCCTCTTCCTCAGACAGAATATCTGATACCACTGTCTGTAGTGTCACTGGACCTGAAGGGGTCAAAACCAAGTATCTTTTGGCTTTCCACATTCTTTTCAGATGAAATACCACCTATCCATCTATGTGTGTGTGTGTGTGTGGGGGGGTGATAAATGAAGAATTCCTGAGGTGGTCCCCAACATTCACTGACCTAAGAACTACCAGTCTCCCTAACAACTCTGGTTTGGGAACATATCAGCAGGGGGAGGGCCAAATCTTGCTACAGATCCTAACTTTCTTCCTCTATTTTCCTCCAGGGTTCAGATCCAAGAAAGAAGTAATGGACATAGTAATGGCTCTGGAGATTAGAATGGGAAACCTGATGTTTATGGAGACCCTGATAGAGTCCTAGGAGGAAGTAGTAGGAATTATTCCAAAAAACAGACAGAAGCAGCGTCTGGTCTCTTCTTCCTAGCAGGAGATGATAAAGACTACTCTGGAACCAAGGACACCTGCCTTCTTTTATGCACTGTACACTTCACATCCTGGATCTGAGATGCCCCAGAGCTGAATGATGGGCTTAGCCTGCCATAATGACAGAACTCTCTAGAACTGAAGAAGTAGCCACGACCAGAACAGAGGCTGGATGAGGAAACAATAGTGGGTCCAACGGTTCAAACATCATTGGGTCTAAAAATACACAATGACTCATTTCCTTCCTTACTGAAACTGTAATCAGAACAGGTCTCTTCTTAGGAGCAGTAGAATTTCTATCCAAATCGGATGGATCAGAGAATTCTGAAGTGCAAGAACAGGCACTGCTAATACTGGCTGTCTTGTTCTTATGCTTCTTTTTCCTCAATGCCACAGCCCCTGAGGTTGAAGGTGCTGCTGGCCCTCACTCAGGCACTGTTTTCATCCATCTTCTGAGGTCCAGAAGAGGCAGTCAGTCTCCCTCACAACTCTGTTCCTGAAGTTGCAGGAGTGACATCAGGGTTGGATCACTCTGAGAGACGAGGTATAGAACCAACAACAGACACTGAACTGGTGCTCGACTTTTCTTCCAGAACCAGGGCAGTGGGATCCAACCACACAGCCCTTTGCTTGGACATCTAGCTCTTTATGGGCTCGACTGAGGGAGCTTCAGGAACCAAGCCAGGCCGTAATATGGACTGTGGTTTCTTGGAAGGTTGAAGTTGACTGGAACTAAGGCCACTGGGGCTGAGGCTAGCTTTTTAGGATTTTGCAGCCAAAGCCTGGATGGGTCCAGAGTGTTTAGCCTTGAGGGCTTCCTTGAGTGGAAGGAGCTGAAGACAAGTCTCTGTCCTTGCAGGCTCAGTGTGTGTGTGTGTGTGTGTGTGTGTGTGTGTGTGTGTGTGTGTGTGTGTTCATCAGACTGAACACCCAGATGATGAGTGGCCTTCTCCCAGACACTCCAGGCACTGCACTTTGTCGTCTGATACCAGGAAGATAGATGAATGGGAAGTGGACCTCTTAAAACTCGGCTTTTTTTTATTTCTACAAGTCTGCCATACCCCAGAACCTAATTATTTGCTGACTATATAAACTAACACTAACACATTAACTAGAAGAAAACAAGACTCCAGCTTCAAAGAAACCACATCTGTTGTGGCATGTGGTTGGAAGGAACTGAGGTAGAGAGGTGCTCCACTCCTATGTAGCCTCATCCTCAATGTGTCAGGATGCTGAGGGTATGAGAACACTATAGCTGACAACTGCTAGAAGAGGGTTCTACCACAAGGCATTGCAAGGTGGTACAGTAAGTGGGAGTATGCAGAGCCACTCAAAAAAGAGTGAATGCTGTCCGAATGCAGATACGCACCAGGTGAAATCAATCTCTAACATAGCCAGGTCCTTTGCCCATTAAAGTCATTGAGTAGGCAGCCAGTACATAGAATTCAGGATGAGTGTAATAGAATTGCAGCAGCTCAACTGCAGAAGCAGGCAAGTTGCTGCATTATCGGCTGGCCGTAAATAGCTAAGAAGCTTAATAGCTGGAAGCTTTCCTCAGTGGGAATTACAATAGTTGAGCCCTATGGTCACAGTGATAGGTATATGGGTTTCAGACTTATTGAAGAATAAATAAAAATTATTCTGGATAAATTATACACTTTGTGGCGGGGATGAAGTTAAATAAACAAACAAACAGGGTTCTTCACTGCTTCCAAATGTGCCCATCACAGAACGGAAACAAGAAGGCAGAAAGCCTTCTTCTAACAATGATCCATTATACATTTCACAAGTTTAACGTGAGTAGCTGTGAAACATCCAGTCAAAGATACCATCCAAACATCTCTTCATAGTAGAGACCAGTGTGCTAAGCCCCATGTGGCAATGTACGTACAGCCAGCATTCAGATAGGTTACTGCCAATAGGCAGTATATATTCGGTTTAGGCATAACATAGAATCTTTTTCAGGGGCACTACATTTCAAACCTCCTGGAGAAGGCACACTTTTCTCACTACCACCAGTTAACTTCTGCCTTACATATGTGACTGGAAAGTCTGGAGAATAGCTCCAGATAGATCAGCCATGTTCCATAGTTACCAAACAACTTCTTATCCCTGTCTTCAAGAGCTGCTTTGAAGTCTAGTGTAATCAAAATAACCATTGACCCAAACCTAAAATCAGCTGAAGTTCATTCACATTGCTAACTAGCATACTTTGAATCCAGACTGAGACTTCGGGCTTGAGTCTCATTTATGCTGTTTTATTCTGCCAGAGTGAAGTGGCCACAGTTAAAATGGAACCAAAGTATAGAGGGAAACTGTGGAATCTGAAATACCACTGTGTGGTAACTCTTGGTAAATACTGGTTTCAGAGTAGCAACCGTGTTAGTCTGTATTCGCAAACAGAAAAGGAGTACTTGTGGCACCTTAGAGACTAACCAATTTATCTGAGCGTACGCTTTCGTGAGCTACAGCTCACTTCATCGGATGCATCAAATAAATTGGTTAGTCTCTAAGGTGCCACAAGTACTCCTTTTCTTTTTGCTTGATATTGTGATATTCTCCAAAGCACCTGCATCAGTTTATCTGTTGGCTACTGCAATTATACCCACCCTACATGGACGCACTTTGCTTGTATACATTTGCTTTAGCCGCTGTGTCACAATTAGCTGAATTAAACAATCTTTATTGGACAAGAAAATAGGACAAGAAGTGGACAAGAAGTGGGAGCTAATGGACTAATGGACAAGAAGTGGGAGCAAATGTTTTGTTGGCTCCATTTTGCTTTATAGTTAAAACTATATGGACAAGAAGTGGGAGCAAATGTTTTGTTGGCTCCATTTTGCTTTATAGTTAAAAAGGCCAAAGATGACAAAAATACCGCTTGGTTCAGAAGCCTACACATTCACTGGATTTAGTATTCACAGCCATCTGCCAAAGAAGATAATATTCTTTGTTCACTGAGCCAGTCTAATACCCTTTCTAATGATTAGCTCAGAGATAACATGCAAGTGTACTTGCAATATTTTGCAATGAATTTCCTTATTCAGTTGAAACATTTCTCATAATTAATAAATATTTTCAAACAAATGTTTTAATTTTCTAATGCATTTCCTCTCTTTTCTCATGTGTGATACTGATGAGAGCTGGGTGTATTTAGGGGGGGAAGAGAGAACAGGCTTCTTTGCAAAATTCTAGCAGGAGGGAGGACTGGGTAGTTTTTTTTGCCAGAAGTGAAAGCCAGCGTTTGCCAGCAAAAATTACTTTAACTTCATGAAGAGGATAATGGTCTGAATACAAGGTATTATGAACAGGACTTTAAAATTAAATGGATAGATCATAAAATCTGAGGATATTTTGTAAATTTAAAAATCTAAACATTGTAAAATCTAAATATTTACTAAATTATTTTATTTTGCCTATTTCAAATTGATATATTATATATATATATATATATATATATATCACCTAAGAGGAAGCTTTGCTCCAAACAAAGTAATCCTATTGAAACTGATGGTTTCATTCTTTGGATCCAAAGAATTATTCTTCCCCACTGCTGCACATGAGAATCTGGAGAATTTTATGTATTTTATGCACTCTAACACTAGTTTAACATCATTTTTATATGCATCTGTCTATGTAAATATTTAGTAGAGAAGCTGAATACCATTATTTTAAACAAATATAACCAAAATAATCAAAATCCTCAGCTTCATTTTGGATAACACACAAGTTCAATGAAGCAATGTTGATCACTAATGAAAAATATTAAAACAAAATTGGGAGTTTGATCTTATGGTCAGAGAACAGGAAGAGAAGTCCTGGCCTCTGTTTCTAACTCTTTCACTGCTTCACTCTTTATTCTTGGGTAAACCACAGAATAGGGATAATCATTACATGCTCACCTGGATGTTGTGAATTTTATCTTATCTCAGGCACCTGAGGTGACACCAGGAAGAGAGAACATTACTGAGGATGCCAAAAGCCAGACCATATAAGTCAAACCCAGCATCTTGATTTGCACCTGAAATGAGCTGGAAGCCAGTGCAGATCACCATTCTGAAGGGAACAAAGGCATAACAACTATCTAAATCTGGAAAGAAAGGTCACAATTTTCTTGCAAATTGCAGATGGGCAAAAACCACAACACTCCTGGCCACTCTTCCTAAGTAGATATTTAGAAGTACCTAATGATCCAAACGCTGCCCCCGAGAAACAAACCTGAGTTAACAAGAGATGAGCAAACTCATTCAATTCCTATAAGCTTTTCCATTTCCCGAAGTTCATTAATTGAGCTAGATCATCAGCCAGCTAGCTCACATCTGATCATGGCTTGAGGCTGGCAAAAGGAGTTTACTACACTGTCTAGGTCTGAAGAAATACAGACTTATAATAGATTTGGGTATCATGTGCATCCTGAATGCATTGATGTAATTATTTTTATTATATATTACAGCCAATGTGTGTACCACTGCATCTTTTTTCCTTTCTCAAAAAGATTCAATTCCATTCAGATCTCAGCATTAAAATGTAATTGATATTTGACACAAAAGGCAGTACTTTGAAAGTTATGGTTCCCACAGCAACAACTACTTAGCTACATTGCACATATATATTAAGAGCCTGATCCTGAAATGATCCTCGAGGGAGATCTCATTGATACAGTAGCAGTTCTGAATGTAAAGGGTTTGTATTATGGAGCCCAAAGGCATTTCAGCTAACATCATTTAGCAACTGCTACATAGAGAGCAGAATCTGAGTTGTTGGAACCGTACGTATAAAAATTCAGGGGTTTTGTCTTTGCTAAATCAAACCAAAAGCTTTATATTAATGTTAGTACTTAATTTTAGTACTTAATGAAACTTCAGTTCCATCAGTTACATACTAAGGTTTGAAAGTATACCGTGCCTGAAGCAAATATAATTTAACCTCAGTAAAAACAGCATTGATCCATCTTCTTATAGTAAGAGATTTGAAAATTATCAAAACACCTATCTGTGCCAGCAGCTACAGAGGACCCTTCACAAATCTATTTCATATTTTTATATAAAAAGAATGAATTAATTTAAAATAAAATCAGGGCAAAAAGTTCAGAGAGTTGCTTATTCCACATCTGAGCCCCTAAAGAGGATAATCTGTATTTTTCTCTGAAAGACTAAAAGATCATGGGGTTTAGCTATGGGGTATATGATCTAATGACCTGAAACCTAGAGAGAGAAACTATGACCTCAGTAGTAAGACAGACCATTTCCAGTAAAGCCGGTTTCTCTTCTCGCAAAGCCATAAAGGATAATGTTTTACCTTTGTTCATCAAATTTCAATGCTCAAAAATTGTCACTGAATTGAAATTAATAGAGAGATGTGAATTCTATGAGTATGTTGAGTGATGGTCAAAAGCAAACTACAGGTGCTTGTGGAACATGCACAAGCAAACAATTACTAAAGTATTTCAGAAAAAATGTAACATTTGTGATGAGGCACACCTGCGGATATTGCACGGCATTATTATTGGATTAAGACACTGCTACACAGTGAGTGGTGAATAGTATAATATATGACATCTGGATCTTCTGCTAAAGTAAATCTGTAGTAAACCCTGAAGAATTGAATTTAGTAAATTCTCAACACAAATTTTGATTTAAAATATCTTTATTTAGAAAGATCAGCTTAATCTAAATTCTCATTTTATTCACCTGCATTATTGAATGGCCTTATATATTGTCTTGAGATTTTAAATTACTATAGCACATACATACATTATTCCAGCAAACTGTAACAATAAGGGTAACATACGGTAATGCTATCAATTTTTATGCTGAATGTCCCATTGGATTCAGTTGGGAGTTCTAGTCAAAACAACAAACTGATGGCATGTTATAGTCCTACATTTTTTAAAATAGACAAACGTGTTGTGATATAAGGAGTTGAGTTAAAAATCTAGATGGACTTGGAACACTTCTTCCTATTATTTGGCTTTATTTTCAGACTTGGGCTGTTTGACTAGGCATCTAAGGCCAGATTTATAAAAGGTATTCAGGTGCCTAAAGATGCAGATAAGAGCTATTGAAAATCCAACTAGGTGCCTAAATGCCTAACTTTGGTGCCCAGGTGCTTTTGAAAATATCACTAGATACCCCAAAATCTGGACCCTAAATACTTGCTTTAGGAACCTAAATCAACACCCTTATGACTAAAATTCAGATTTAGGTGCCCATTTAGGCGACTAATTTTAGCTTTTCAAACTGAAAATTGGGAGCACACATGGATTTATACTGCATCACTGGTGCTCAAATAGGCAATAGTAATAATCCTTTTTTGTCACATTTTAGGGTACAGTTTGGGTGTGGAAATCCTGCACAGACCATTATCCCCCAAATCATACATAAACAAACAAGTGATAGTCCTCACTGGAAAAAAAAAGGAGCAAAGCTCTCTGTGATCCTGGACAAAATGGATCCAATGTATTTGGTCAGCATACTGGTGTCATTCAAATAAGATCTTTTTATGATTCACTGCAGGAGGGACGTCTTGTCTGGGCTCCTCACAATCAAAGAACTGAATGCTTTGTTGCTAGATGGAGGCAAATACAGTAAACAACTTCCCTAAACTCAGCAAAGCTTTAAATAAAATCATGTATGAATATCCTATAAAACTGAAACTTATTGCCAAAAAAATTTACATGAATTTAGTTTGATGTATTCTGCTACCACTTTTCCTAAAGATGGAAGAATAACTCCAGAAAATTAAGGATTTAGAATTGATAAAGACACCAGTGGATGAGCCTACAGATTGTTGTTTCCATGTTGTGCTGGCCCTAAAATTTAACAGAATAAGTCAAGGGTCCTGATTCTCATTAACAGAAAGGCCGCTTTATACCAGTAAGTTACTTTTACATCCACTTTAATGCCCCTATAGAATGAAGAGCTGTGTTCTGCTAGTGTAAAAGACCCTTAATGTATATGAGAGTCAAGATTAAGCTTTGTACACCACTCTTTGATTTGACTGAATCAGAGAGGTCTGTGGGGTAAATATATCCTATACTCAGTGAACCAGCTTCAAGTAATGTGGGAATGCTAAGGTGTTGTTTTTTTTTAAATCAGGAAGCAAAAGTAAGGCTATTGACAAATGCCATTATCAATTGACTTACATTTAACATTTATTAGGCCATTTGAACCAGGTTGTCTTAATCATCTCCTACTTATACTATCATCTGCCCCTGAACATCCTATTAAAAGGAGTGATTTGTTAGATGAATATTTCAGATAAATCCCCAGAAATTCATAACAGACAAGACAATTAGAGATTCTTAAATAAGTTAAAGCATCGATAATTGCCAGGTTATTTTGCTATAAAGGTCATATTCAAAAGACTATGCAGTTTCTAAGACACCTTATGAGCTGTATCGGAACTGAGCCAATAACTTACAGGCCGCTGTAGAAGCACAAGCACAAACTGTACTGAAGTATGACGATCACTGAACCAATTCATTGCATTAGCATATTTAGCTCAGACAACCAAACCCTTTAAAGTTGAAAGGATCAATGCTTTGGAGAAAGCAGTAAGTATTTAATGAGTTCAAGGGGAAAAAATGATGGCAGCATCAGTTTTAACTTTCCCTATAATCTTGAGTATAATCAGGGGCCAGATTGTTTTGCTCTGATACAAGCAAAATTCCCAAATTAATGAGAGTTTTGCATTATTAAGGAGAACCAAGCTGGGAGTATGTAGTGAAGATTTATTCTTTGGTTTGCAAGCAATGCTGTTACAGAGACAACCAGGGGTTCAGAGGAGACATTATACATAAATCATGTGGTTCAGTGGCTACCAAACAGGTGTGAATGCTTTAATTTTCTGTTTTGAAACAACTTTTTGTTTACATTTTTAGAATGTTATAAAATTTAATATAAAATTTTAAAAAATGGAAACCAGAATGACATATTTTGATCAACCTGAAATGCACATTTTTGTCAGAATTTCAGTTCATGTGGTTGCAACAAAGCCCGTTGCCAACTGTGCCCACATATCTATTCAGGGAACACCATCACAGGGCCTAATAACATCAGCCACACTATCAGAGGCTCGTTCACCTGCACATCCACCAATGTGATATATGCCATCATGTGCCAGCGATGCCCCTCTGCCATGTACATTGGTCAAACTGGACAGTCTCTACGTAAAAGAATAAATGGACACAAATCAGATGTCAAGAATTATAGCATTCATAAACCAGTCGGAGAACACTTCAATCTCTCTGGTCATGCGATTACAGACATGAAAGTTGCGATATTACAACAAAAAAAAACTTCAAATCCAGACTCCAGCGAGAGACTGCTGAATTGGAATTCATTTGCAAATTGGATACAATTAACTTAGGCTTGAATAGAGACTGGGAGTGGCTAAGTCATTATGCAAGGTAACCTATTTCCCCTTGTTTTTTCCTACCCCCCCCCCCACCCTTAGACGTTCTTGTTAAACCCTGGATTTGTGCTGGAAATGGCCCACCTTGATTATCATACACATTGTAAGGAGAGTGGTCACTTTAGATAAGCTATTACCAACAGGAGAGTGGGTTTGTGTGTGTGGGGGGGGGAGAGAAAACCTGGATTTGTACTGGAAATGGCCCAACTTGATTATCATACACATTGTAAGGAGAGTGATCACTTTAGATAAGCTATTACCAGCAGGAGAGTGGGGTGGGGGGAGGTATTTTTTCATGCTTTGTGTGTATAAAAAGATCTTCTACACTTTTCACAGTATGCATCCGATGAAGTGAGCTGTAGCTCACGAAAGCTTATGCTCAAATAAATTGGTTAGTCTCTAAGGTGCCACAAGTACTCCTTTTCTTTTTGGTAATACCATAGGAAACCATGAACACCTTAAGCCTAACTGGCAGTGGTGCCCATGCCCATTGGAACACCCCCAGCTTGCCCCCCTACCCTGCCTGTGTTCCGCACCTCATGACTTGCTTCAGCTGAGCCAAACCTGCGTTGGCACTCCACCCACCCCCAATCCTGTTTTCCCCTTGTGATCATGCCCTACCGCTCCAGCAAGAACGGGCCGAATGGGTCCCAAAGCATACCTCACACACATGCTTGAATCTACAGGGGCTGCGAAAGCAACCATCATTATTAAATGCTCAGCAAATATTATTCTGTGACTCGTGCCCCTCCTGAGCTTGCAGTGGAAGGAATAGGCCACTTATCCGTGTGAACTCCTGGTCCCGGTGGAGTCATCCACTCTAATCACAGCATGTGATGCGGCATGACCCACTGGATCCCAGTTTGTGTTGCTGCCCTTAATTGAAACTGCTTATCATAATTAAACCAAGACATGCCCCCAAACGTACTGTATGCCCACCTGACTATATCCACATACTTAAACAAGGCTGAGCGCCTCTCCGGGTAAACCTGTACTAGAACACCTGCATCGATAAGGAAGGCAGCCTCCCAATTTTCCCACGTTTTAGGCACCCGTGGCTGCTTGGGCAACTCCTTATGCTGTGTGCTCTGCCCGTGGTTACTTTCTGTCAACACCTCCCTGTGTCAGAGGGATAATATGTCCATGTACTCCCCTCTCAGGATTTTACCATTAGTTGTACTGAGCAGGTGAACTCCCATTGGGTCACCCACCCCAGTATAACCGTACTCGGGACTGATTGATGGGCCCCCCACACACAGGAAGCTCAACTCTATTCCAGAAGGTTATCTGTCTTAATGACTGGTGAGTTGACATGTGCCCAGGGGTATCAACCACACCACTCCCCCCCTCACCCATGCTGGGGGTCTGCCCAACCTGCCTGTCTCCAGACTCCCAAACTCGTGCCCATGATGGTCCTCTCCTCAAACCCAGGCCAGACCCATCACACACAGATGCCTGAAGTTGTCACAGCAACCTAAGATTAGCTTGCAGCAGCTGTGCAACACCATTAGTGTCCCCAGCAGGGGTGCACCCTCCAGATGGGTCTGATATGGATTCCAGAACTCCCATTCCTGGCCTTGGATTATTTTTTACCCTGCAGGCTCACTCCTGTTCCCCTCAAGTACAGTCTGAGATGGACAATTTGAGCCAGGATCCTACACCTCCCTGAGGCCTGTGCAACCACCACACATTGTCACATTGCAAGGCAGAATATCACCTCTGCCATCTGTCCCCCCAACCTCTGCCTGTTGCAGAGCACACTCACCCCTAGAATCAACCTCACCTCTGTCTCCTGGGTTCAGTGTAGAAGAACATCCTGGTTCTGGGCAGCCCAGTACACTTTGGAAGCCCAGCAGTGCTGTGGAAACCACCTCAGAAACAACCTCACTGACCACTTGCCGCAATTCGCTACTGACTAACCCACCATCAAACACAGCCTGCTCACCTGCATGTGTGGTTGCTTCCCCTGGAGCATTCTCTTTCCCCAGTGCATGAGGCTGCTCTTGGTGATCTAACACACCACTATGGGTTTCCCCAACCCCTGTTCTGAACAACCCATAAGAACATAAGAATGGCCATACCAGGTCAGACCAACAGTCCATCCAGCCCAGTATCCTGTCTACCGACAGTGGCCAATGCCAGGTGCCCCAGAGGGAGTGAACCTAACAGGTAATGATCAAGTGATCTTTCTCCTGCCATCCATCTCCACCCTCTGACAAACAGAGGCTAGGGACACCCTGGTGTGGTAAGCCCACCCCTAGACCACCATTTACCCCCACTAGAACTGGCCTGTGCAGCGTTTGCTACCCCCACTCCTAGCGAAGGTAAATTTCTCCCAGTGCTAATCTGGCCACAGCAGGGATGCAGTGAAACCCGATTCCCCATGCCTGTGGCAATAGCAGGGCTGGGACAAGAAAGGTGTTTCCAATGACAGAGCTTGCACCTTTAAAGCCTTCCGCCCTTACATTCCAAGGGGTTAAGTCAGTGCTGCAAAGCTGACTGTCAGCACCTTTTTGCAGCAGTTTCTCACCTTGTTTCTCCTCCTCCCCACCATCGAGCACTACTATCTTCCTCTGGCAAGTCTGCACAATGTCCCGTCCCTCCCCCCACTTTCAGTGCAGGGCAGTCATTTTCCTAAAAAAAGATGTTTAAGTCAGGAAATTCCTGGCCAGCTCTAGTCTCAGGTAAAATGGAGGCAACCCATATCACTAGCCAAACCTTGGCCAGTATATCTTAATGTTTTGTAATTTTTGGCATATATCGTGGAAAGGAGCATATAGTCATAGTTAGCCAGTAGGTGGTATGAGAGAGCTAGTTAATATGGAAGGAAAGTATTTGTACAGTTCTATAATTGCACAAATAATATTCTCTTTTTTACTACAACTGCTAGTGTAGAAGGTCTTGTTCTTCATAATAATTCACTTAATAATCTAGGTTTTACTTTGCTTTCAAGACTTATTGAGCTTAAGTTGAAGCTCCTTTTGAACTTCTATCTTCCTTTTCTGGGATGACAAATATATTCCCATGAGGTGAAACTTGTATTTTCCACATTTTTTATTGTAATACTTCTGCAGCATGACCTTGTAAAATTTGAAATATTTTGCCTTTCACTTAGTGAATGTGACATAAATTCTTATCCTTGTGCTTTGTATAGGCTCCGGAACTCAGATTGCTTTTAGAGAATCAAAAGTTCAATAAAAACCTGAAAGAACAACAACAACAAAAAAACCCCACCCACTTTTTATGCCTGATCATGACAGTGCTTCAGATAATTCCCATATAAACCAGTCCCTCCCATCCCAAGAACAGATATGTAAATCAAACTTTATATTTAAAAAAATTATATAGATAGTGTATACTATTTTTATTTGAGTGTCTTGTATTTGTATCTTCTTGTATTTGTAAATTCCTTCCCTGACTTAAAAGTTAATCAGATGTAATAGAAATCTAGTGCTGTCACTAATTAAAAAAAAAAATCATAGGTTGCTTTTTAAAAAGAAAATCAAGGGTTTTAAAGACACAGGTACAGGGTTTCTAAAAAATAAGTAAAAGTAAAATAAATCTAGTTTATTATAGTCCTAATTTTTAGATAAACCCCTCTATAAATATGTGTAAATATCACCTGAAGCCACTGCCATTTTATGGGACTATATCAAAGAAAGAAAAGTAAGACTGTACGATATAGATAGCAGAATAGTAGTAATCCATATATTTTTGGTTTTAATTCTGAGGTTCAATTAAATTAATGGGGGTAAATCGCAAAATGTTCGGATGAATGCCCCAAAATGCACAGGTTTATCTAAATATATCTATCTCTTTGATCTAGAAATTAGCCTGAAAATCTCATAAAATCTAGCTTCATTGCAAGATTTCCAGAATATTCTGGTTTTGGCCAGGAAATAAATACTATGAAAAGAAGGCATACAATAAAAATAGGTCATTCCTCTTTGGGCCAATCATCATGGAGCCAGACTGCCAACTGTTGTAGCTTGATGTAACTCTGTTGACTTCAGCAATTTCAATACAGCTATGCCAAGTGATACCAGATGAATATTTGGCTCAGGAAGTGCAGGATGTACGTGTAGATTTAAAAACAAAAAACAAAAAAACAAAAACATTGAAAGGTTAACAAGACATTTTCAAGTCCCCTAAAAGTTTTGGTTCAGGATTGGAGTTGGGTGATGGAGCACATTAAGTCTTAACCAATCTTATTAACCATCCATAATATATATCTGTCTCATAATAATGAGCATTGCAAATGTCATAGCTTCTGTTGCATTTGGAATTGTAGGTTGATGCGGGTAATGACTACTGTAAAAAGTTTCACCCCTAGGAATAAGACTCAGTACATTGACAAAGGAAAAGACCTTTCAATTGGCATGCTACATCTGTTAGCATCCTGTTATATGAAACCTGGCACTGGCATTACTACCACCACCAGGATAGGCACTGATGCAAAGATGCAAAACAAATGGGAAAAGCTGCAAAGAAGAATGAGAGGATGAAATGAAAGTAAAGGACACTTTCATAAAAAAATCCTAAAGGTAAAAAAATGTACATGCTAAATTAAAATAATGTGGCTTTTTAGAAATTATTTTATTTAACGATGTGTGCGTATCCCCATTTGATTTATTTATAGCTCTTTAATTCATTCCATCTCCTAATAACCAGCTTGTTAGTATGCAGGTATATAAACTACAGTAGTTTGTGGTAATTGGCTAATCAATCAAAGAATACTCATTTATTTCATATCCTCTGAAGATGTATGGAGGTCATTTTAATGTTAAGCAAATACCTTTAAGCAAGCCCAAGAGAGAAGTTAAGGCAGAAGTGATACAAACATTTAGTTCCCATGGCCACATATAGTATTTATATTTTGCCATTAAATACTGTATGTTGATTTTGTTGAGCCTCATTCTAATGCAATGCATAAATGTTATATACTAGCATATGGTTTCTACATATGGTATGCTGCAATTAGTGTTGGAAACACTATTTATCTATGCTGTCTAAGTTAACTCTGTCATCTGTATCGATGATCCATGCATAACAACAGTTTTTGTGCTTAAGTATTGTTCATGCATACTGATGTTTATCCCTAATATACAAATGAACACTAGAATGCATAAGCAAATATTTACTGTTAAGAATATTTTGCAATGCAATTTTGCTTGTGTATTATATATTTGTAACTTAGCTTTATATGTGGATAATTGCAGTCACTGACAACAATCAAATTAGTAATTAGTGTGTCTAGTATGTGTGTCCGTCCTAATTTCATGGGTTTAGTATATTCAAGACATTTAGATAAAATTGGCCTGGCTTATACTTATTCAGCAAAATCTTGAAGCCCTTGCTCAGATTTTATTCAAGACTTACTCAAGCTTCCAGATAAGCCAACAGAAATTTTTAGTAAAACCTGAGTAGAAACTAGAGCTAAGCATATATCACAAACAATATTCACGAACAATAATCAGAACTCCTAACCCCAACCATTGACAAAGATTTTAGAAGTAGACATACAAACGAAAGGGTGGATTTGGGGGATGTTAAAGAAAAAGAAGTAACAAGCCTTAGCCAAAGACTGGATAAGGTGGAGGAGAAAGAACAGTTCAAACTATAGCTGAAATAGCCAGTTTAGGAGATGGGAAAGATATTGGAAATATCACCAAATGCTGTAGAACAGAGAAAGAGAAGGTGGTCAGTGTTGAGTACTGACTTGTCCTCAGTCCATGGAGGACCCAATGCCACACCCAGAGTCTCTTTCCAGGGACAGTTTTATTTCCCAAACATAAGCAAACAAACTCAAGAACAGTTCCTCAGACCACCTGGACTACAGCTCTCTGTGGATTTTCTCTTTGGCTTTCTTAGTCCTTCCTGCTTCAGGGCCTACTGCAGGATTCTTCGTCACTCGTTGAACTGAGCACCACCTCTCATGGCTTTCTGCCTGGAGGCCCCTCCCCCCCAGCAGGTTCCCACTTCCTCCTCTTCCAGGGGACTCCCTGCCACTTCTGCTTCCCCCGTCCTTACTGACAGCCTGACATTTTCTGCCCAAGGTGCTGCCACACTCTCTTAATTGGCCAAACCAGGATCACCTGTTCTACCACAAGGGCAGCTAGACCTGCTTCCAACTACTCTGACTGTCAGAAGGAAAGATAAATTTAGCTCTGGGAAGAAGGCTTTTAAAATAGCAATAGGACACACAAGGATGTCCAAGAATGATTTGGGCTTTGAGATTGGACAGCGGGAAAGAGGAAAGGAATATAAAGGAAAATCCGAGAATCATCTGTAAAGAAACAGCGAACTGTAAAATTTTAAGACTGAATTAGTGAGGAGCAACATAGCAATTATACGGAATCGCAATGATAAAATACAGCATACTTAACCCAATTACCCAAGAGCGCCTCATCTTGGAATGAGAATATCCAGAGTATGCTCCTGTCATGACTCCCAGTAGTGAGCTCTGGCACTGGAAGCACAAATGAACTGCTTGGGTATCAAAACTGGCAGCATTGAGAGTTTTAGCAGCCAAATTGAAGAAGTTCTACTTGCCATTTTATACTAATTCAAGCAATTTCTTTCTCATGATTGTAAGAGATCACCACTTCTTATGCATTATAAACCATCTAAGGGTATGTTTACACTACAAAATTAGGTTGAATTTATAGAAGTCGGTTTTGTAGAAAGCGTTTTTATACAGTCGATTGTGTGTGTCCCCACACAAATGCTCTAAGTGCATGTAGTCAGCAGAGTGTGTCCACAGTACCGAGGCAACCATCGACTTCCGGAGCATTGCGCTGTGGGTAGCTATCCCACAGTTCCCGCAGTCTCCGCTGCCCATTTGAATTTTGGGTAGAAATCCCAGCACCTGATGGGGCTAAAACATTGTCGCGGGTGGTTCTGGGTACATATCGTCAGGCCGCCCTTCCCTCCCTCCTTCCATGAAAGCAAGGGCAGACAATCGTTTTGCACCTTTTTTCTTGAGTTACCTGTGCAGATGCCATACCACGGCAAGCATGGAGCCCGCTCAGCTAACCGTCACCGTATGTCTCCTGGGTGCTGGCATACGGTACTGCATTGCTACACAGCAGCAGTTTATTGCCTTTGGGCAGCAGACAGTGCAGTATGATTGGTAGCCGTCGTCGACGTAGTCCTGGGTGCTCTTTTAACTGACCTCGATGAGGTCAGGGGCGCCTGGGCAAACAAGGGAGTGACTCAGCCAGGTCATTTCCTTTTTAAGTTTCGTCTCATGGCGATTGAGTCCTGCCGGCAGTGCACTGTCTTTTAATCAGCAGCCAGCAGAAGATGATGGCCAGCAGTCATACTGCACCATCTTCTGCCGAGCACCCAGGAGATGACGATGGCTAGCAGTCGTACTGCACAGTCTGCTGCCAGCAAGATGTATAAAGATAGATGAAGTGGATCAAAACAAGAAATAGACGAGATTTATTTTGTATTCATTTTCTCCTCCCTCGCTCCGTGAAATCAACGGCCTGCTAAACCCAGTTTTGAGTTCTATTCTTGAGGTTTGAGTTCTATCATTGAGGGGGCCATTCTGTTTCTCGCAAAGCCACCCCCTTTGTGGATTTTAATTCCATGTAAGCCAACCCTGTAAGCCATGTCGTCAGTCGCCCCTCCCTCCGTCAGGGCAATGGCAGACAATCATTCCACGCCTTTTTTCTGTGCAGACACCATACTACGGCAAGCATGGAGCCCACTCAGATCACTTTGGCAATTAGGAGCACGTTAAACACCACACACGTTATCCAGCAGTATATGCAACACCAGAACCTGGCAAAGCGAAACCGGGTGAGCAGGCGACATCAGCACGGTGACGGGAGTGATGAGGACATGGACACAGACTTCTCTCAAAGCATGGGCCCTGGCAATGTGGGCATCATGGTGCTAATGGGGCAGGTTCATGCGGTGGAACGCCGATTCTGGGCTCGGGAAACAAGCACAGACTGGTGGGACCGCAAAGTGTTGCGGGTCTGGGACGATTCCCAGTGGCTGCAAAACTTTTGCATGCGTAAGGGCACTTTCATGGAACTTTGTGACTTGCTTTGCCCTGCTCTGAGGCGCAAGAATACCAAGATGAGAGCAGGCCTCACAGTTGAGAAGCAAATGGCAATAGCCCTGTGGAAGCTTGCAATGCCAGACAGCTACCGGTCAGTTGGGAATCAATTTGGAGTGGGCAAATCTACTGTGGAGTGATGCAAGTAGCCAATGCAATCAAAGATCTGCTGATATCAAGAGTAGTGACCCTGGGAAATGTGCAGGTCATAGTGGATGGCTTTGCTGCAATGGGATTTCCTAACTGTGGTGGGGCCATAGACGGAACCCATATCCCTATCTTGGCACTGGAGCACCAAGCCAGCGAGTACATAAACCGCAAGGGGTACTTTTCAATAGTGCTGCAAGCACTCGTGGATCACAAGGGACGTTTCACCAACATCAACGTGGGATGGCCGGGAAAGGTACATGACGCTCGCATCTTCGGGAACTCTGGTCTGTTTCAAAAGCTGCAGGAAGGGACTTTATTCCCAGACCAGAAAATAACCGTTGGGGATGTTGAAATGCCTATAGTTATCCTTGGGGACCCAGCCTACCCCTTAATGCCATGGCTCATGAAGCCATATACAGGCAGCCTGGACAGTAGTCAGGAGCTGTTCAACTACAGGCTGAGCAAGTGCAGAATGGTGGTAGAATGTGCATTTGGATGTTTAAAAGCGCGCTGGCGCAGTTTACTGACTCAGTTATACCTCAGCGAAACCAATATTCCCACTGTTATTACTGCTTGCTGTGCGCTTCACAATATCTGTGAGAGTAAGGGGGAGACATTTATGGCGGGGTGGGAGGTTGAGGCAAATCACCTGGCCACTGGTTACGCACAGCCAGACACCAGGGCGGTTAGAAGAGCACAGGAGGGCGCGGTACGCATCAGAGAAGCTTTGAAAACCAGTTTCATGACTGGCCAGGCTACGGTGTGAAAGTTCTCTTTGTTTCTCCTTGATGAAACCCCCCGCCCCTTGGTTCACTCTACTTCCCTGTAAGCTAACCACCCGCCCCTCCTCCCTTCGATCACCGCTTGCAGAGGCAATAAAGTCATTGTTGCTTCACATTCATGCATTCTTTATTAATTCATCACACAAATAGGGGGATAACTGCCAAGGTAGCCCAGGAGGGGTGGTGGAGGAGAGAAGAACCAGGAGGGGTGGTGGAGGAGGGAAGGACAAGGCCACACAGCACTTTAAAAGTTTAAAACTTTAAAACTTATTGAATGCCAGCCTTCCGTTGCTCGGGCAATCCTCTGGGGTGGAGTGGCTGGGTGGCCGTAGGCCCACCCCACCGTGTTCTTGGGAGTCTGGGTGAGGAGGCTATGGAGCTTGGGGAGGAGGGCGGTTGGTTACACAGGGGGCTGTAGTGGCAGCCTGTGCTCCTGCTGCCTTTCCTGCAGCTCAACCATACGCTGGAGCATATTAGTTTGATCCTCCAGCAGCCTCAGCATTGAATCCTGCCTCCTCTCATCACGCTGCCTCCACCTTTCAGCTTCAGCCCTCTCTTCAGCCTGCCACTTACTCTCTTCAGCCCACCACCTCTCCTCCCGGTCATTTTGTGCTTTCCTGCACTCTGACATTGTCTGCCTCCATGCATTCGTCTGTGCTCTGTCAGTGTGGGAGGACAGCATGAGCTCAGAGAACATTTCATTGCGAGTGTGTTTTTTCGCCTTCTAATCTTCACTAGCCTCTGGGAAGGAGAAGATCCTGTGATCCTTGAAACACATGCAGCCAGTGGAGAAAAAAAAAAGGGACAGTGGTATTTAAAAAGACACATTTTATAGAACAATGGGTTCACTCTTTCACGGTAAACCTTGCTGTTAACATGACATACATAGCACATGTGCTTTCGTTCCAAGGTCGCATTTTGCCTCCCCCCAGCGCGTGGCTAGCCCCTTCCCCTTCCCCCTCCCCGTGGCTAACAGCAGGGAACATTTCTGTTCAGCCACAGGCAAACAGCCCAGCAGGAATGGGCACCTCTGAACGTCCCCTTAAGAAAAGCACCCTATTTCAACCAGGTGACCATGAATGATATCACTCTCCTGAGGATAACACAGAGAGATGAAGAATGGATGTTGTTTGAACGCCAGCAAACATACACTGCAATGCTGTGTTCTATAATGATTCCTGATTATGTGCTACTGGCCTGGAGTGGTAAAGTGTCCTACCATGGTGGACGGAATAAGGCTGCCCTCCCCAGAAATCTTTTGCAAAGGCTTTGGGAGTTCATCCAGGAGAGCCGCAAATGCCAGGGAAAATTAATCATTAAACATGCTTGCTTGTAAACCATGTATAGTATTTTAAAAGGTACACTCACCAGAGGTCCCTTCTCTGCCTGGCAGGTCCGGGAGGCAGCCTTGGGTGGGTTCGGGGGGTACTGGCTCCAGGTCCAGGGTGAGAAACATTTCCTGGCTGTTGGGAAAACCGGTTTCTCTGCTTGCTTGCTGTGAGCTATCTTCTTCATCCCCAAAACCTGCTTCCATGTTGCCTCCATCTTCATTGAAAGAGTCAAACAACACGGATGGAGTAGTGGTGGCTGAACCCCCTAAAATGGCATGCAGCTCATCATAGAAGCGGCATGTTTAGGGCTCTGACCTAGAGCGGCCGTTCACCTCTCTGGTTTTCTGGTGGGCTTGCCTCAGCTCCTTAAGTTTCACGCGGCACTGCTTCAGGTCCCTGTTATGGCCTCTGTCCTTCATGCCCTGGGAGATTTTGACAAATGTTTTGGCATTTCGAAAACTGGAATGTAGTTCTGATAGCATGGATTCCTCTCCCCATACAGCGATCAAATCCCGTACCTCCCGTTCGGTCCATGCTGGAGCTCTTTTGTGATTCTGGGACTCCATCATGGTCACCTCTGCTGATGAGCTCTGCATGGTAACCTCTGCTAATGAGCTCTGCATGGTCACCTGCAGCTTGCCACACTGACCAAACAGGAAATTGAAATTCAAAAGTTCACAAGCCTTTTCCTGTCTACCTGGCCAGTGCATCTGAGTTGAGTGTGCTGTCCACAGCGGTCACAATGGAGCACTCTGAGATAGCTCCCGGAGGCCAATACCATCTAATTGTGTCCACAGTACCCCAAATTCGACCCGGCAAGGCCGATTTCAGCACTTATCCCCTTGTCGGGGGTGGAGTAAGGAAATCGATTTTAAGAGCCCTTTAAGTCGAAAAAAAGGGCTTCGTCATGTGGATGGGTGCAAGGTTAAATTGATTTAACACTGCTAAATTTGACCTCAACTCCTAGTGTAGACCAGAGCTAAGATAATTCAACAAATAAAATTGCTGAACGAGTAGCTTAGAATATTCCAAAAGATGGAATCAGATTTTGTATTTGTATTTTGTATTTCTGTGCAAGATTTTTTGTATATTTAGAAGTCTCTACCATTCATAAACTACTATATAACAGCCAAAAATCAAACCTGCAAATGTTTCTTTTAGTTCCTTTTGTTTTACACAAGCCTCCTAAAGATTTTAGGTTGCATATTTAACAACAATTCTCAGACATTTTACAACTCACATTGAGAGCTACATTAACCAGTTTAATGAAATTGATTAGATTAGATTCCATAACCTAAACTGGTCCATGCATATTTAACATATTAATTGGTTTGTATAATACACTGGTATTATATTTTATTAATCAAATATAGGGGCTTGTGCGAGATAAGAATACTGATTTGCAATGGACCAATTTATATGTGATATCCTCTATCTAATGAATTTGCATCAACTATTGTACAGAACAATGAATGAAGGTGAGTATAATTGAATAGAATTTGCTTTAAACATTCACTTGCTCAGCACTATCAAAAGTTTTGAAAGTGGATTGAAGACAGTGCTCAATAAAGTGCCATTTTCAGAATACAAGATATATATTCTACAGTGGACAGGTTTAAGGTGAGCTTGGGGCATAGTGTATGCTTACTCATCACAAACAGTTTCACCGAGTTTGCTTTAGGTTGTCCAAAAGCATTTTTTTTATTCATATCATTTTGTGCCTATCCCAGGCTTCAGGTGAATTACAAATTTTGATATGAAATAATTATAATATAGTAAAGCAATGAAAAAAAATCACAGGCCTACACCCAGAGTTTGTGCTAGAAGGCACATACACATTTCTTACGATATATTCACCACTTCAAACAGCATGTGTCATCAACTGCAATAGCTCGTCTGCTGCGTCTGTGGTGCTTGACAAATAAATGAATTGTGTGCAACAGTATAATAAATAAAATTCCAGGGCTGGTGAGCTGTTTTGACAACTTCTAGCAGCAGAGAGTTGCCAGTGGTATAAAATTTGTGTGTCTCTATGGAGGACTGTGTTTGGTTTGTTCTTTTAGATAGATTTCTAGTTCCACCACAGCCACAATTTTCAACAGCAGAATCAGAACCATTACTCCAAAGTTTCCCTTACCCAAGGCTGGAGCAAAGCACAGGCCTACCACAGGTTTGGGCCTACGGCCCCAGTTTCTCATGTCATGCCATTATGTCACAATCTCAGGTTTTTAAATATAAGTCCTTAAGGCTGTGAAGAACATTTTGAAACTGAGTGTGACATCAATGCAGTAATGTCCCCGAGTGTGCAGACTTCCAGAAACAATAGCTTGATGAGTGGCTTCATTCCTCTCAATGGAATGTTAACATGAAGACTTACTGCTCTGGGGGACTGACCAACACCATATAGAGGAGGACTGTGCGTGTGACGGGAGCAAAAGGGTGCAGCAACCACCCACCCACCCACGCTCCTGTAACCTGACTGCTGGGGTAAGTATTAAGACAGCTCTTCTGCCACCCCTGCCTCCACAGGGGCCAGAGGAATCTCTGTTGTTGCCCTAGCTGCTCCAAAGGAAAGTGAGGTGTCCTCTGATGCTGTTGCCTTTGCCTCTTTGGGTGAGAACAGAGGGTCCTCCCTATCACATCACCACTGCAACTGGGGGCAGTGCCACTGTGTTCTGATGCTCCTGTGTGGCCCCTAGATTGCCTTAATCTAACCTTGACCCTTACCGTTAGTATGTAACTGTGTGTCCTACAATTCCCTATTGGGGGTGGAGTCATGTTTAACACACTGTATCCTGTAATCCAATGTTAAAGTACATTATTCTGCCCATAATATGAAACAAAGCACACAACACCTCACTGACTGGCAGAACAGATACCACTTAACAATTCACATGTGTTCCATGTTGAGCTCTCAACTGAAACAAGCTCAAGAAACATTCTCCACTCCCTGCCCTAGAAATGATTTTAATAGAAGTAGAAAAAAAAAAAACCCTGCAGTATCCATACTGCTCTGACAAAATACTACATTAGGACTCTTGTGCTGCTCTCAGTTTTAATGTTGATTAAGCTACTACACCTAAATTCATGAATCTGTATATAACTACGTCTACACTTAAAGTAGAGAATCACCCAGGGCATGAGACAGAAATTTAACAAGATAAATCAAAATGATTCAATTAAATATCGGTCCCCATAACTTTCATTTTCAGTTGTTTTCGGTAAGTCTGGTCTCATGTTATGATTTAGGATCACATGCTTCCCTCAGATGTGTTACGCTGAGGATAGAAGAATATAGCAGATGAGGGGCTAACCTCATAGTGTGAGCAGGGCCGTCCCTAGCTACTTTGGTGCCCTATGCAACGGGGCCCCAGGCCTCCGTGTGAGGGGGGAGAAGGACTGGCTGGCCACTTCCTGCGGGAAGTGGAGTGACCTGGCCCCAGCCTGCTCCGATTCCCTCGCTCCCGCCCGCAGAGGCCTGGGGCTCCAGGCTGCTCTGCTCCCCTGGCTCCCAGGCTTGGGGAGAGGGGGGAACCACCCTCCAGCACTCGCCGGCGGCGCGGCTGGGAGCCAGGGGAGTGCAGCAGGCTGGGGCCGGGATGCTCCACTAACCACACAGTGAATGCAGGGTCTGGCCTGGCTGCAATCTTCAGGGGAATGGGAGCGGGGCTGGGGCTGAGCAGGGGTAGAGCCAGAGCAGGGGCTGGAGCAGCACACAGCTGCGCAGGGCACCAGGAAATTTGGTACCCCACATTTCCTTGTGCCCTACTCAGCTGTGTGCTTTGCGTATGGGTAAGGACAGCCCTCGGTGCAAGGAAAATAACAGCACCATATCACATTTACATAAGCTTCCAGACACGATTGAAATTCCTCCGTATGGTAGGTGCTCTAGATCTCTGAGGAGTCAGAGTTGACAGCAAGAAGTGGGCCTTCTCATATCAGACTCCCCTCACATACCATAGATTGCTGATTGAAATGTTCCAGAAACAGTTGTTGGTTGAACCCACCACCAACTCATCTACACAATGAACTCCTCAGGAGTAGCATTATTCTTGGAGCAGCTGTACTATCTTGGGGTAGGAGGAAGCAATGGACCAGTGTGGATGCTCCTGTCATCCATGGGTATTCCATGATCTGCACAGATAAATCTTAATGCTTCCTCGAATATAGGGAGCTGACCTGTTCTTTGGAGAAAAGAGAAACCTTCTCCCACCCATAAAACTACTCATAGAAAATTCAGCAAGTCAAAACTTCTCAGATATCCTGCCTCACACTCTTTTTCTGTTTACATTAATGCTATAAGGATTAGTTAAATCTTTGATCAAGACTCAAGTGTGCAGTATGGATACCCCAGGACCAGACAGTGCTATTACCCAGGGTACAATCTGGACTGTTAAACAGCTGTGTCCCCTCAATTCTCCAACCTGGGATGGCTTTTTACACTGCTTCGCTGTGTAAGCTACCACTCTTGGTGTCCTCATCACTGCCACCAGCATTTAGGTTTCCCCCAGTTTTAGTATATGAGGGTTCTAGTCAGTCACTCATGAATTACACTGCAGAGTAACACCAGAAAATTCCCAGTCCCAGACTTTTCCCCAGCAATGCGCATCTTGTACTTCCCAGTTGCACAATACAAGCTCATAGAAAGCCTGTTATTTTATTAATAGAAAATGATATGCACCTGAAATACGAAATGGAGTTTCCCAAACACTTCAATCCAAGCAAACCTGTTTAGATAAAACAAATTAATTATCAAAAGATAGATTTTAAGTTGTTAAAAGAGTGGACACTTAACCAGGTGATGGTCCATTTGACTTTGCTGACATCTGTCTGTGGTGTCAGCTAGCCTTTTATCTCTGGCAAACCAATTTGTGTGTGCTCTCCAAATTTAGAATATATCTTAGTAACATCATCAAGTAGAATGTTATAATTTCACAGACAATGTTGCCACACATCTTTAACCAGGAAAATAATGATCAGCAAATTATGGGTTTTCAAATGATACTTCACGAGGCAAACTTTGTACAAAATGTATAGTCCTATAAAAGGGGTGAACAAAGTGGTACAGACTGCCATGCAGACACAGTGGAATGTGTTTTCCACTGGAAAATAGTCTGTGGAGAACTCATGCAGGGACACCGTCTAATTCTATGCACCATACAAGCAATTTCCAACTTATCTTCACAGGGGGACAGGGGAAAGGAAGAGGAACATAACAAGAGAGTATACATGTCCTAAACTCCATGCTGCTGGAGCAGTGACCCTTACCTGCTACACTTCTATCTCTATATTCAGCAGTAACCAGTCCCAGGTCAGTTAAACAGGTCTTCCTTCTGCTCTACTGGCTTACAGTTCAGTTTCAAGCAAAGTACTCTTATCTGAGCTTTGTTCTCTTGCTAAGGGTTATGGCCTATGTTTTTTAGGGCCTGGCTTTCTGGATCATTCTTATCATAAAGTATCCATAAGACCTAAGGCAGTCCTTTCCCATTGACTTCAGTGAAAACTTCATGCACATCTGAGAGCAGAATTTGGCTTGTCCCATCACAATTGGAAGGATGCATGATAATGTCATTCTTCAGCAAGCTGTTTCATTTTTGCCATCCTTTGGTTATGACATCCCAAGAGAGCAGCCTCATTTCAGACTTTGATGATAGAAATGGATCCTCAGCCTCAGGGAAACTAACAAGTCACTGGCCCTGGATGACTTTGTCAATGTCACGTGCTTCAGCGATGTGCCTAACATCTGCTGTCACCTATTATATGAATCCCTCTCATCCACTTTCAGAGGTAATTATGTTCCATTTGCTGAATATGAGAGTGGTGTGATTTCTCTCTCTGAAACCAATTAATCTGTTGCTTCTTTGCCTTCTGGCCTTTTGGTTTCCTAGGAACATACAATATTTATCTCAGTCACATTATTAATATTGTTTACAGATTACCATATCAGTGAGTATCCACAGAAGCTCAGTGCCTGCTTTGTTTTCATGTTTCTCTCAAATCTAGCCTATTCTTTATTTTTTTCTGCTAATAACCCTTCTGTATAGTATATGTAGACATTTTCATTTGGCTTTGGGTTTGCTAACATTCATCTTTCCCATTCTTCACAAGTCTTTTTTAGATTCACTCACTAAATCACTTAGAACAAATAGGAAAATAATCCCAAATAATGTCCACACATTCATCAGGTTCCTTAGCTTTTCTTTTTAATTTTAAAGTAAATCTTTGAAACCTGCAATGCAAAAGCATCGACTGTTGCAGTTGTTTTTCTACAGAAGAGGAGATAAATACACTAGAGTACAGTCAGTGTTGAAGGGGAGTTAATATTCTTAGGCAGAGGCCACAGACTGCCTTCACTATGCAGAGTAGAGGGTAACAAAATGTTCCAATTTAGAGACAAAACTTATGGTATGAGAAAAGCAGTAACACCATTGTTTCTCCTTTCTGGTCCCCAGAACTTCAGAAAGTCATGGGATTTACTTGGAACTGCTAAAATACTGTTTCTGGAGTTAAAAGTCACTTGACAAATGTTTGGGGTCGGTCGCAGTTCAGAGATAGGGTTTTAGTTCTGCCAACTATAAAGTTTAAGTCTTGTACAGACCTTCCTGTAAGTGGTTAGGACCCATCTCTAGGTCACTACTATTAAATCATGCCTTGTGACCAGGTCCTTGCAGAGCTTTTCTACTGACTCACATTGGCAGCCACACCAGGTGCATCTCTCTAGCTCCAACCTTACAATACAAAATGCTGATGTAATGCCTTAAGTTAATAAATAATAAATAAATAAATACTCATAAAAAAGGCTAACCCCAAGAAGGGCATAAGAGGTTGGAAACTACCTGAGTGTGGTAGGTGTGGGGTACAGTACAGATTCTTAACAGACATATAAGGGGTCTGTAAAAAAATGACATCTGGTAGGCTTTAGCCATATGTAAGGGGACTGTTGCCCCCTTACTAACATTCAGTGGGGGTGTTTTGGTTGGCTAGCTCCCAGTACTAAAAGGGGAAGGGTCTATGGGAAACCAGGACCCTGGGACTGATAGTCCCCAGGAAAAATGGGGAGAGGCCAATACTCCAGGTCAGCCTGAATGACAGGGCGGGCAGGCTAATCGGAGAGTCAGGGGGCCAGGGAGGTCCCGTCCTCCATGTGAGCTGGATTTGCCTGGGTTAGACAGAGTGGGGCCAAGCTAAGGAGAAAGCAGGGGCCCAAGCTAAGCTAGGGAGCAGAGCTGTGCCAGATCCAGAGGGACCAGAAAAGCAGCCCAGAGAGAGCAGACCCTGTCCTGGGAGCAGAGCTGCAGCCCCAAAGCCAGAGGCACAGCCCAGAGAGAGCAGACTTGCCCTGGGAGGAGAGCTGCAGCAACCAGAGCCAGAGGGGCCAGAAAAGCAGCCCAGGAAGCAGGTCAGTGCTGAGAGCAGAGTCACAGAAGCAGCCTGCAGAGCAGACCTGTCCTGGGAGCAGAGCTGCAGCAACCAGAGCCAGAGGGGCCAAAGAAGCAGCCCAGGGAGCTGGAGGCAGAGCAGCAGCAGCAGTGCAGAGACAGAGTGGTGGAGCTGGGGCTGGAGCAGTCCGGAGCTGGGTGTGGTGACCAGCTGGGTAGACCGAGGGGGACCCTGGGCAGCGGGCCCAGCACAGGGAGACACCTCAGCCAAGAGGCTCTGCAGGCCAGGCTTGGATCGTAACCCCAACAGGGTGGGGGCAACACTGGGAAGAAGGGTCCTACCACTTAGAGCCTGAGAGCGTGTGGCCACCACCAGAGCAAGTGTCCAACCCACAGCATCCCTGCAGCACAGCCAGGGCCTGAGAAGAAGGCCTGGGACTTACAAGGAACAGACTGTGAACTGCCCTGACATTCCAGAGACACTGTTTGTGATGTTCCCTGCCACAGAGCGGGTTGATGTGTTTCCTTTAACCTTTCCCATTTTTCCTTACTCTTTTTTAAATTAATTGTTGATTAAATAACTTGCATTTGCTTTGACTCACTGACCATTACATACAAGTTAGAGAAGTGCCCAGGGCAGAGAGAGTACCCTGGAGTGGGGACACCCTAGCCCCTGTCCTAGGTGACCCCAGCAGGGTTGGGGGTCAAGCCTGGGCCCAGCCTTGTTGGGGTTACGAGGACTCTGCCAGACAGGAGAGTGGAAGGGGAGTCCTCAAGGGCAGGGAGGCCAATGGGTAAAGGAAGTGGGAGCGAGGACTCAGATCCTTTCGCTAGCCCACTTCACCGGGATAGTGCAGAAGCCAGGAAAGTTCCCCACAATAGCGGGATTATTCCCCCGCTTACACATAAAATGATCAGGTAATTCATCACCGGAAAAAATTGCTTACTTGCTAAGCTTAATGGATGAGAATGTGCTCTTTCTTCGAATTCAGGGGGATGAAAAAGAAAATCGGCTCTTGATCCTATAAAACCTATAAAAGCTGGTAACATAAGATAAGAAAGTTGGACTCTAATTTTGCAAGTAACAGGGTAAAAATTAAACAGGCAAAATTTGTTTGCAGTGCTTCAGGAATTCACATCAACAAAAAAGGGGGAAAATAATCTAAGATTTCCCAAACATTCTGGCACAGTAACCACAGTCAGAGGCAGACTATCCATAAAGACTCAAATTACTTAGAACAACAAGTCATCCAAAAAAATGGGGGGGAGGATGGAAGAGGGGAGGTGGTTTGGTGGCAGAGAGCAAATCATCATGTGCTGCAGCTCCAAAAAAGTAGTCATTTATCATTTTAAAATGTCTCAAGAAAACAAGCTAAAATACTTGGAGCTAAAAAATGCTTTTCAAATGCATTTCTGTTTATGACCAATACTTGAAACCTTCCACATGCTGAATGCTGAACAAAAAATTAGCACATTTGTGGTGGAGGGTAGGTTTTCAGTTAAATCTAATCACAATCTTTAAAGAGAAAATCATGCATGGACACACAAAGGGAGCCCATGCTTTAAATACAGGATGTGTTATCAATAGTGCATCTGTTTGTAAATTTAATACCAGAACAGAAAAACTGACACAAGGGAAATAGATTGTTTTTCCAGTCAATCACCAGTTGTAAAAAGAGTGCAGTTCAAGAAAGAAACACAAACATTTGTGTGTCATTTCTGAACAGCAAACTCATGATCGTTCAAACCTACTCCTTCTAGTTCATGACACCTTGTGTAGTGATAGCTGTGATGTTGTGCAGTTTGTCCACTAAATTACTGATTTTTTATCCTGACTTTTTCAGACAGATCCTGACTACTCTCTGGCATTATTTTAACAATCTCTTAAGCTGCTGTCTCTCACCATTCAAAACCAGCTTTACTACACAGTCTTTCATGGAAGTAATGCCTCCATTCATAATTACTGTTCTGAGCTGCACTCCTCACATACATTTTTTCCGGGTTATCTGTTACTACAGCTCTCCACTAATTCTGTCTTTGTGAGATGCCTCTTTAATCACAGACATAGAAGAGGCACTTTTGTTTGTGTTTAATAATGTTTCTTTCAGCTCTTGCTCTAAACAGTTTTTTTCTTCTTTGAAGCAACAACCTCCGGGTGGAAAGTTTTAGCAATGAAAAAAGCAGAATATAAAAAATATTTGGGAGGGATCCCATCTCTCCTTGTCAAACATTTCCTTCTCTCCCCCAGAGAAGTCCACATGAACTTCCTGCCTGTCAAGAGTAACAGATGCTTTGTTTTCATGTAGTATAATTCCATTTTAGATTTTACCGATATGGTATCATTCCAGCTTCAGTTTTACTAAACAATAAACGTTTTTATCCCACCCTAACATGGATTCATTTTCTCTCTTTGTGTGAACTGTTGGTGTAACCGATTTGTACAATCAAAAGAACAACTTGCTCCAGAACACAGACAAGGCTCTTCCTTAGCTTCCAGTTTTGCCCCTTTTTTCTCCTATTATCATAAAGTAATGAGTTTTTTATTGTATAATGTATATTAGTAATTTGTGAAAATTTGACAGCTGCAAGAGTGTACTAAGATGTATTTTCCTTCCCTCCCTGTACACACAGACATAGTGGAGTAACAGCTATTGTTCTGTAGGGGGTGTGGCTTCTGAAACCAAAGTTGATGTTCCCTTTTGGAAAGCAGGATTCTAGACACCAGAGAGATGCTGTTGTGTAGAGGTACACAATGCTTCAACTAAAAAGAGTGTAAGTGTTAAATACAAGCTCTCCATGCCTGACGGAGAAGAACACCACAACTTCCTCCACAAAAATTGCAATCTGTTTGTGATTCTAATGCAGGGTTTTGTGCCTGCAAACAGGCACTCTCACAAACTTTGCAGGTTAAGTTAGGGATGCCATTTGAAAATGTGGCCCTATAGAAACCTACCAAGAGCTGAGACTCCTGGGCCCTGAATCTTCCCTTGCAGGATATGAGTAACTTCCATTGACATCAATGGGAGCTAATTGTACCCAAGAGGCTGAGAAAATTAGACCCCTTTTACACATCTATACATAGGTGCTGGAACTAAGGGTGCCGTGCTGCCACACACTCTGGTTTGAACTGGTTTCCATCATCTACAAGGGTTACAGTTTGGTTCAATAGCTCTCAGCACCCCCACTATACAAGTTGCTCCAGCACCGATCAGGAAATCAAAAACATGAAAATGACATCATGTAGTTATAAAAGCTGTCTGTCTGGAGACCAGCTATTACACAATGCTTGAGCTTTCAGTTTACACTGTTAATATTTATAGTTAAGACTCTGTATGTGGCTGGCTTTTGCTAAACACTTCACAAATGTAGTTGCTATAGTAGACAGTGTGAATCATAACTTCAATCGTTTCCTCTCTCAGAGGAGCGTAAGAAATACGGGACTTTTTGGGGTTGCATGTTTGTGTAACATGGTTCTTTGCCCCAAAGGCAGGGGAGCCTGTGGCTAAGACAACAGTGAGTGGCTGTAATGAAGGGGAGATGCTCTCTTCACCCTGGGACTCCAGCAGAGTCCTGGGATTTGGAACTAAGACCTGGTCTACCCTAGAAAATTTAGATCTGTCAGGGGTGTGAAAAATCCACAGTCCTGAGTGGCATTGTTAAGCTGATCTAAGTTCCACATTTCAGCAGCACTAGGTCGATGGAAGAATTCTTCTGCCTCTCAGGGAGATGGATTACCTATGCCTATGGGAGAGTCCCTCCCATCGGCATAGGTATTGTCTGTACTGCAGCGCTGTGGTTGTGCAGCTGTAGGCTTTTAAGCATCAACAGTCCTTAAGACTCCAGCTAGGAAAGGCTGAGAGTAGCCTGTTAAGGCAGCAGAGACTCTGGGCAAGCAAGGGAAAGAGTGCAAAAGCTCTGATGGCAGAGACCTGGGAGTGGGAAGAGAAATGTTGTTTGTGGGACTTTAATTTGGGACTTGGAGTTATTTTCTGTGAATAAACCTAGGCCCCAAGGAGTGATATTTTGACCTCAGATAAAGTGAGTGGAGTGTGCATAAGGAGAACTTTGAGGGAGTAATTATTAGCAGAGCACCAAAAAGGCACCCCGGGCCATGAGGGGGTATTCAAGTTATAGCCAGCCCTGCTAGAGTTTGCTTCTGTTTCCCTTCTCTCAAAGATACTTCTATGGCACCCATTACCAAAGTATGTGTTCACGTCGCAATCTGTGAGATATTTATCCTCACAACAGCCCCGTCAGGTATGGAAGTACAATTGTCCCCATAGTACCCATAGGGAGAACAGAGGCAAGAGAGACAGCATGACTTGTCTAAGGTTACAGAGGAAGTCTGTGAAACCTGATCTCTAGCTCTCTAGCTCTCTCTCTCTCTCTCTCTCTCTCTCTCTCTCACACACACACACACACAATTTTGCCGGTGGTTATGTGTCCACAATTTCTATGAACTTGAATGGCCCTAAAAATTTGCTTTCAGCATTTTGATTTATATTGATCGGGGATATATAAAAATACACCTGTCCAAGGATCCTGGCACTCTTGAGATTTGTTTTAAAAAAAACAATCATACAAACAAGAATAAAACAAGCAGTACCACCTGATCTCCAAAACTAGAAAAGTAAAATCAAATTTGAAATTGTAACCTACCCACCCACGAATACCAGCCCTCTGCCTCCCTGGGAGTTTTTAACTTGTTTTATGAAATGTTGCTTTCTATGTACAAACAAACTAAAAACAACATTAATGCAAAATGTGTCTTGTATAAAGCATTTGTTTAAACATAAACAGAGAAGAAAACTGCCAATTCATCAAAATCTAAACATTTTGCTGGGACGTGTCAATTACACTGACTCTAAGGAAAATCTGATTTTCTGCCAGCTAGCAAGCCTTTCAGGCCACTGCACAGCCATGACCGGCCATGAGCCTGACAGCCCTGAAATCCTCAGCTCAAAGCTGGGCTGTCAAGGCTTCCCGGCTCCCGACTTTGCAGTAGTTTGCCAAGCAGGCAGCTGGAGCCCTGGGCAGCTCAGCCAATTTCATGTGAAAAAGTCAAAACAGAATTCCATTTAGATTTTTCAAAATGAAAATTTCAGTTTTCCCTGGCCCCTCACCCACTCCCTAGTCCATGGGAAATGGCAAAATTGCAAGTTTTCTGATGACTTTTTTTTTTTAATTTGAGAATTTCACATGGAATTTGTAGGTTCTGACCAACCCTATTTTGATGAGATTTGAGCTGGTCAGGAATTTTTCCAGCAAAACAGGATTTAGTTGGAAAACAGTGATTCGTGAAACCCAAAATGTTTCATGAAAATACACTGGGTTCAATGAGGTTTCCACAAACCACAGGCAGGTTTACATTGCCCAGATGAAGTTTGGAAGGATTAAGGTAGTTTGGATGGCTAAGTATGAATATCAATTCTTAACTTTAAAAAATTATCTGAATTTTAGTTGTTTTAAAATCTTATACAAATATTGTGTTTATTATAACACTTGAGTTTCTAATATTTGTTCTGAACCTTAATTCCAGAGTAATAAAGTTTGTTTTCCCCTCTCCCCTCCCCCAAATATATTTTAATTATGTGATTCTATTCTAAAACCAGATAATACTGTGTTTTCATTCTGATAAAGCTAAGAGTAAGACAGTGTTATAAATCTTTTGTATTCGGAAACAAGCAGTATGATGGTAGGTTGCTAGATGTAAAAACCTCATTAATCAGGCTAAGCAGACATATGCCAGAAGTTGCAAGGTCAATATTTTTCAGAAGAGCACATTTCTGAGAAGGTAGCAGGAAAACAAAACCAGCTTTGAGAGTCTACATTGCTCGAATGGTAACAATTTTATAGCAGTTTTAAGTTTTCGAGAAACAAATGTGCTAGTGCAAGTCATGGTGTGAAATATAAATAGCAGGTTGATGGAGTAGACAGTGGGACTTCTCTTATAAACAGATGTATGCTCCCAGAGGAATGTAAACCCTTAACAAGGTAGAGCTTCTCCCCAACTTGCCAAGGACTCACTGCCACATCTACAGTCTCAGGCAGGTTTATTGTCCAGACTTAAACAAACAAACCAACCAGTTCCTTAGCTCATCCTTTACATCTCAGGCTCTCACTGCCTCCTTTTCCAGGTACACATCTACCCTGGAATAAAACAGCTGCGGCACAGCCGCAACTGGCCCAGGTCAGCTGATTCGGTCTTGCGGGGCGTAAAAATTGCAGGGTAGATGTTTGGGCTCGGGCTGCAGCCTGGGATCTGGGACCCTCTCCCATCACAGGGTCCAAGAGCTCAGGTTCCAGTCTGAGCCTGAATACTTACACAGCAATTTTACAGCCCCAGGAGCCCAAGTCAGGTGACCCGGGCCAGCTGAGGGTGTTTAGTTGCTGTGAAGATGTACCCTAGCAGTCCTGCTGCTCCTGTTTCCTGCAGCTTTGTAGCATGCATGCATGCATGCATGCATGCATTCATTCATTTTCTCTCTCTCTCTCTCTCTCTCTCTCCCAGTTCCCCACTTCCCCCTCACTGGGTCTCTCTCTCACACCCTTTATAGTCCCAGAGGCAGCCCTTTCCCCTCAATTGGCCCAGCTGGTGGCATCTGATTTGGCACTGGGAAGCTGAACATACTTCAGTTACCAGGGCCAGACATTCTGTGACAATTTCTTTTGAAAGGAAAATCAAACCCATTGACTGTCACCTTTAAACAATGAAGAGTAACTGCCACACACTGTGCTCACCTGATCTTTTCAATGAAACTGAGGAAAAAACAGCTTGAGCAAATAAATACTATATTTTTTTAAATAAAGATGCTCCATTTGGATAAATGATATTTAATGTAAGTTCATAACTGTTCAAATCCTAGCCCAAGGAGCCCTGAAGACTTCAGAATCCACTTGGCCTCCATGGCAGAGTGTTGACAAGTTCCACTATCTCACACGGTAACCACAGAGCTCCCTTCTTGAGAAATAAAAGAATAATTTTTTGAAGGACTAGACAGATCAAAGAATTGGTTACAGAGTTCAGATTCTCACCTCTAGATTACCAGTTTAAATTAACCTCAGCAGTGATTAAAAAATTGTTACTATTGTATGGCTGTTCATTGATCTGTATGGAATAAATGACCAGTCTCCATCTGGTTCCTGCAGGACAGTGATCCTTAATATAATAGGCACTGCTATGGTCAGAGCTGGGGGACTTTTCTGAAGTTTTAATTTTTTTTTTACATTTTTACCACCCCCCCCCAATGCCCTAAAAATATTGACAAAGTTTTTGTGAATCTTTGTCCTTGTTTTTTGACCAACTCCATTTGTCATTCTTACCAGAGAGGAGGAGATCTAAATAGGTATAAAGGCAGTTGTTCTCACTTTTAGAGGTAGTCCATCATGGTAAGAGTTGCGGCACACAGACACGGGTCCAGGGTTATCTTTTATGTGGATAAACAAATGACTGTTCACTAGAACGGTCAATCAAGCAGGTTTTATAAGGATTAGCTTTTTTAAAAAAAAAACAGATTATTAAAAAAAGAAGACATATTTCTTTCTATGATTGATAGATTTAATCTATCAATTTAGTCACAATCAATTCTCATCACTAATCATATTATTTCATTTTACTATTTTGTGTCTTAGTCATTGATGAGCCAAATTTGTCTGGACGAATTTATGTACTTGTGTATCACAGTCCTGCACAAATCTTAGAAATTCTTAGGAATTGTAAACAACTAGAGTTTTTTCAGGACCTTGCTAAAATGGACTTTGTCTAGATAATTACTGTACTGTTTTTGGTGCCATGAAACTGCTTTTGCAAAATATATTTTAAAAGTGCCTAGTACACACACAGTGTGCAGTGTACAAATAATTCAGATACAATCATCACAATATTGATTAAGTCTTCCATGAGAAGAATTCCATTTCTTTTCTAAGTCAGAATGTCTGTAATTCTCCATCATTCTCCATGGGTGATTTGGTATTTCATCTTTGTCTATCTGTGAAATAATTTCAGTATTTTTCACTCCTGATTAATTAGACTGCAATTTCTTATTCATTTTAATTAATTTTGAAATGCTAATTACTACTTCACTGTAAGTTTTCACTGTAGTTAAATCTTAAAGTATCAATTTTAAATGTATTCTGCTATATAATTCATACATCCACACCTGTCTTTGAGTCTGCACAGGAGGAGCAATTGCCGGAATGCAGCTTTCTTAATTTGCAGACAGTTGTCTCTGCTTTTTTTCCATGACAGCCCGCATACTTTTTTCTGAATTACTTTATTGATTTTCTTCTTCTGGAATGACATCTGACTGTGCTTGTGGGTCTGTTTTGAACTTCTGTGTATTTAAGAAGGCAGAAGTACAGATACAAAGTACAAATATAGTAACAAGAATCACTTAAATCAATCTTTACCTCAGCCTTGAGACGGAGGTTCCTCATTTTTATCATTGAATTAAATTAGTGTGAGAGTCCTGTGTGGTTAATGCTTTGGGAGGCACGTGAATGATTGCAAATGCTGTGGTTGGAGGCGATTGATTGGTCACAGCTGAGTGGGTCTGCATGTGTGAGAGGCGGAAAGCCGGGAGAAAGCCTGCAAAAAGAGAGACAAGCAATGGTGAACAGGGCCCTGTGAGGAAGCCAAAAAGGAGAGTTTGTGTTGGGAACAGTTATTCACTGGAAAGACAGCCATAGATTTCTGAACAAGGAAACTGCCTCCCCTCTTTGTTTCTACTGTCTTCAGGGGAACAGGACTTTGTGTACATTTTTTGTATACATACAAGTTTGCACCAAAGATATGTATAATCATTCCTCCTCCTAACAGAAATAACCCATCAAGGTTCCAAATACTGGGTAACTGCTCTGGCCAAAAAGGGGCAACCATTTAGGTGCCAGCTCAATGCTCACTTAAGTCAGTGAATGTTACATCAAGCCCTTACACTGTAAACTTTTTGAGCATGGTTCTTATCTTCATACGTCTTTAAAGCACCATGCACATTTTACTAATAATTTGGAAGCTATTCCTAGAAATACTTTGCAAGTGTAAGGCACTGAAATTAAACAGCCTAGGACTTGCCTGCAGCTGTGGTTATCAGTGTTGGTTGGAAGTGGGAGAGTAATCTGGAATGATTCTCTCATTTCTCCCTCCTTCCTCTGGCTTTCATTTTTGCTTTAATTTGCTTTGCTTTGTTGTTGTGCTATGTTATCTGAGCACCCCTGTTGCAGACTCCTGCAAGTTCCCTCTTTGCTGGCATAATTACAATTGTAATGTAGTGATAATCGGATTTATAAAGTCAATTTATCCCATACACTCTGTATAAATCAGGGGCTTTCTTTACCTTTTTTTTTTTAAAGTGATATTTTTGGGAAGCCATTATTTGAGGTTATTTAAATCTCTCTCCTTTTTCATTTTAAAATTTAATAACCATTTAATTTTAAAAAAGCCCTGCCAGAAAGTCCCCAAATTATTTCTTGCTTCTGAACACATTCATAAATCCAATATGGGGAATAATTGTTACCAAAAATCTTGCTAGCCTTCCTCGGGGAGCTGTTAACAAGACACTAGAAGTTTTCTGAGCAGCTCTACGAATCCTCTACAATAGATACCGGTTGGTCATTGGCTGCTATCAGCTCAACTGGGGCAGTGAAAATTCTTTGTGCTTCTGAAAAACTGAATTTCCAAAGCTTCTGCAGATTTTTCCATAGTGGTATCTGATGTGATTGCTTAAGCTTGATTGCAATTCTAAACACTCAATCTTCCCCATAATTCTTTGCAGAATGAGGGTTTTTTTAGCCTGTTTCCAAACACACAGAGACACTGTCAGTTTGAAAACTTTAATTGAAATTAAGTTCTTATACTAGACAGAAGATGTGTGTGTGTGTGTGTGTGTGTGTGTGTGTTGGGGGAGGGAAACAGCAGGAGAGTGAGAAGAACTGATGATGACAAATATAGATACTGTACATATACATAAAACGCTTGCACAGGCCTTGATTTTGTTGTAGGAACAGATGTTCTAAGTAGAAACCCTTCACTTTTAAAAAAAAAAAACATTGAGCAAAACATGATTTTATATTACAGGAAAAAATGGTTGGTAACCTGGTCAACAAAAACAATTACAAATAAAATGGGCATAAGAGTTCAGATGTGGATTAAAACTGCTCCAGGGTTTGAAGTGAAATCTTCTGATTTGGACCTCCTATTACTTTTGTAAGTCAAAAAGCCTTTAACTGCATAAGGTGTGCTGTCACTACCTTAGGGATCATTCTTGCCAAGCCTGAGGGTGGTTGATTTATTCACTCATCTGCATGGCCACTCTGGAATAGTCTGACATTATTGTCACAACTGATTATGACATTGCACTATTTTCAGGCAGCTTAAACAGGGTCAGTCTCAGGGTCCGTCACATTTCTCAAATGTATGTATGAACAAAAAGTTGTTTGTATGTGTTGACAGGAAATTCTAGATCCACAATCAACATTTTTTTAGTTGTCAAGAATAACTCATTTCAGAAAGAATCTGAAGTAGCAGACTTGCTCATTCCCCAGTTTGTCCCCCAAAGAATTGATGTTTCTTTTCAGTAGGTCACCATTAGCTAAGCATTAGCAGAAGTACTGAAGCAATGTTAAAAAAAACCCACAAAAGTGAGACCACCAACTTAACTGGACTGCAGCAATACCATCCAATATGACCTGCAAGAAAAAAAGCCACAAAAATTAAAAGCTAAAGTCAAACTCTCCCTCCAATAATCCACCACCTCACAATTCTCCACTATTTTCAAATGCCCATCAGTGTGCCCTAAAGGTCAACAAATTTCAAAGTTACCCTGGACCAAAGTGCAGAGCAAATTCCAAAGCCAAGGAGCTCTTTCAGGGAATTCCTAGCCAACAGTTCATTATTGTTATTTATTACTTGTATTACCATAGCACTTAAGATCCCTAGCTAAACACTGTACTATTTTTATTAGCATGACTACAGGTCAAGCACCTCTGCTGATCTCAGCTGTGACACTATGTTATGGAGAAAGAGACACATACTCTTAGGTAGGTCAGTCCTACACCACACTGTATGCCCACTGGGGCAGGGACCATCTTTACATTTACATATGAAATCTAATTGTGGCCTCTAAGCACTACCATAATATAAATAATAATGTTTAGAAATAAACCTGTACTATATAGGACATCCACAGTCAACTGGGGGAAAAATTCCTATTTAAACAATGGAATATTAAAATAAGGCAGACTATGTGAGAAACAAACACGGTTTCAAGGAAAAATAAAAGAGGAATGGAAGTTTCCAAGATCCATTCACACAAAGTAACCGTTTAGTAGGATGTGTGTTTTAAACTATATGTATATCATTATGCACTATATCACTTATTTCTGAATGCCCAATAGTGTGCTCAGTAATTCATAGAAGACACAGAAAAATATGATCTATGACCCAAAGCGTTTATAATAAAGGGTCCTTCAATATATATTTAATATTTATTTATACTCCAAAATGATTTATATAACATAAATTATTTATTTTGATAAATTATTATTTTAATCTCTATTTTGTATCTTGGAATAAAAAAGATTTTAGTTACAATAAGGCTCAAGGTTTTAATATACTTCAAGCAAAAGAGAGCAGAAATAATTCTTCAAGGCACTCATGCAGCAGAAATCAACAAGAGACAGACATCCAGGGACCTCTCACAATTCTTGCACAAAAAAGATTCACAATTTTATCTTCAAAAGCCACAGCAGTTAAAATTCTAAGAGAATGAACAGAAATATTGGTGTCCTAAATTCATAAACAGAAATTAAAAATTGAAAATAGCATGGGCACACTATCATTATTATGTCCGTTCCTCCCCTGATCAATTTTTGCGATAACTGGGTTCATCTACCTTTCTGTTTATTCTGCTTTAACCAATAGAACTACTTTATGATATTTTTCCTGGGATCTCTAAATGGTGGTCTTGGTCCTTTTGCATGTTCCATGCAGCCCCTGACAGTGATAAGCTGACCTGTAGCTACACATTTATGCCTGGGTTACTAAGGCAAGCAGTTGATCAGGTGGTGTTATCATGTCTGCCCAGCTTTTTATGCTAGTGCTAACAGTGACTTTGTAGTATAGCATATTTCAAAAGTGAGTTTTCCCTTAATTTAATTTGTACGTGTTTCTTCCTCTTTATCCGCATGAGAAAAATACTACCATCCTTTCCCGTTATTGCACATTCTGATGGCACTACCACCCATGAATTTGTACATCCATTGACAGAGTTGCTCTATTTTGACAGGTTTTTTTTTTGTCAAAACCCATCTTCCATTGAACCTTACAGTATCCCCAATTAATTGCTGAATTTACTGAATCTAATTTACTTACATGGTCTTTCAATGGTCAATGTTCCATTTTTTTTCCTATTGAACTCTTCACTAATAGTGGGGGTTTTTAATATCACATGTTTACTATCTCAGTTCTTTCAACTTGTTCCTCCAAAACCAAAGCACCGCCAACAGCAAATGAACTGGTATTGGTATTAGCACTGAAAAGAAACCATTTAAACAGTAAGGCAGGTCAAGAAGCACAAACACACAGGCACAGTGGACTTTACAGTTGCTAAAATTCTCAAAATGAGGAGGAAGGCTTCTCTGGTACAACCGTTTCTGTGCCCTTAGAAAGTTAATGCGCCTGTATTCAGGTAAGGCCCAGGAAGTGTGGGCTGCGACATATCAGAAAGTAAGTCACACTTGTTTCCATTGGGTGCTTGATTGAGCTTCTCGACAAATCTGTCCTGTTGACCAATGCTTGGTTTGTGTGTCATAGGGATGGCTCAGCCATTTACATTTTCAGCAGATACACTGATTGTTTTGGTTTTAGACCATTTAAAACAAATATATTTTAAGAACTGTGAGATGGCCTCCTTAATTTACAGCTTCTTATGACCTCCTGTTAATTGTTTATTCCCCCCCCCATTATACTTTCATGGACTTCGAAGTGTCAGTTTTGTCCGCTCCCATAGCCTAAGTGATAAAAATGCAGAGGTGACATAGTAGGATGTAAATTACATACTTGTAAATGGGTATGCATATAATGGAATCTGAGTTGATGCGACTTACATGCTGAGGAGGATGTTGGAAAATGTAAATTACATCAACAGACTCCCTTAGGCTCCAATCCAAGCACCATAGCATCTCCTCCAGTGATGGAAACTATGAGAGACAGCTATGGGGGAGGATATCTACATAAGGACCCCAGCATGGAGATCCCAAACACAACATTCCAATGGGATGAAAAATCAACAACCTTTCCTCAAAAAGCTGGCAGATCCAGAAGAAGCCCATATCACCCCATGCTGGACTGAATCCCATAGGAGAAGTCAAGCATAACTGCTCAGGTAGCTATGCTCCTTTCCTAAAGTGGCCATCATGGTTTCTGTCATATTAATATGATTTTCTCTTTGTGCTTTCAGCACAGACCTAGGTTCTTATATGGTCCCCATCACTATAATGGCAGAATATCTCATTTAAGTTCATGAATTTATCCTCTCAATTCTCCTGTGAGGTAGGAACATTTTATTCCTCATTTAACAGATAGGGATCTGAAACAAAGAGAGTTTAAAGTGACTCACCAGAGTTCACACAGTATATATGTTGCAGAAGTGAGAATAAAGCTCAGATTGCTCAAGTTCTACTTTATTGCTACAAAGCTATCCTTGCCAGGACTCTTTATTTGCTCAGCCGTTAATTAAGGTAATGTAGGATTTTTTAAAAGGGCAAGAGAGAAGGGATAGGGCCAATGTCTACTAGCCTTATGCATGCATATAGTCCCATTGACTTCAATAGGCTAACTCACATGAATAAAGCAATACGATTTTGGCCTTTAATGGGTTAACATCAGGACTGGTTAGAAAATGTCAAAACGAAACATCTGGCAAAAAATTGTTTCTAGATTAAAACTTTTAGTCAAAAATTTTGTTTTTTCTTTCCTATCAGCTCTAGCAATTATATCAACCTGTATATCTCTGCAGCAACCCTGAAATTAAACAGTAATTGCACTCTATAGAATACCCTTTCCAAGAACAAAGACACCCACTTCTCTTCAGTTCTTTTTGAAAGAATTTACATAACTCTTTGAATGGCATTAGTGTGGTGTTTCCTTTGGTTTTGGAAATGGACCTGCTTGCTGTGGGGCTTTAAGTGCTATCTCCAAAGAAACATACGAACGAACACAAGTTCTAATCATGCCAGTTTACTTCTGGCATATTGGCAAACAAAAAAAGGGGTTTTTTTTTGTTTTGGTTTTCCTCCAGAGAATGGTTATGGGTGCTATAGTATAAAAAAGGTGATACTTTGTTGGAAGTAGAGCACCTTTGTTGTTTTTTTTAAGTGTTTCCACGCTTTTAAAAAAAATCTTAGTCCAAAGAAATGTTGTGCCTGTGTTTAGAACAAAGGCTATCTTACTGTTTAGTTCTTTTCAAGTAGAGAAAAGAGGCTGTTTTAAGGGCAAACATCTGGTTTGCTGTTGGCAAGCTTATTGAGTTATTCATTGGCAGCTGGCCACTGATACTTAGTGCTCTCTTGTGCTCCATATGGTAAAAACTTTAACATTCCACACAACCTACTCTCTCATACACAATTCAGAACTCATTCCTTCAACAAAATGTAGCCTAACTCTGTTACAAGAGAGATTGAGATTTGTACCTCTTGTCATCGTAGTATTAGAAATCAAACATGTGGAAGCTGGTATGTGAAAGGATGACAGGATCAGGCCTTTGAAATGGTGGGTTTTTTGCTAGGAGTTGTAACACCTACAGGCAGAATATGATTTGGTAAAAATTACCAATAGCAGGTGCTAGAGTTTATCTTCTAATGTTTTGATATGGACACCTGGCAACCCTGCCACACCCCTACCTCTCTCTCACACACATGAAGGCTGGGGGGTGACCAACCAATCAAACCCTCCCTGCCCGGCACTCTCCGCCTTTCTAGGCCTGCCTCTCCCAGTACCTGGCATTGTGTCTTCCCAGCCAGAGACTGCCGCCTGTTCCCACTCACCGGCTGCTGCAGCACGCAGCTAGCCCTGGCGGGAAATAGGACGTGGGGCAGGGCCCTGCTGGCCGAAAGCTGGCACAATGCAGGGACTGTGCTGACGAACCAGCAAGGGGAGCCCCTAGCCCCACATGCTGCAGCTTCTGCCACCAGTCGATCCCCCCACTCCATTCACCACTGGTGGGCGGGCAGGTGACGAGCAGGGATCTGGCCAGAAGCAGGACCCATCAGTACTGAAATCAGGGGAGGCAGAAAACACGGGACAGTTTTCCTGTATTTAACAAAAAGTCGGGACACCTGGAAGAGGGCTTAAATACGGGACTTTCCCATTAAAAACAGGACATCTGGTCACCCTATCTCCACTCCCACATCCTCCTGTGCAGCCCTGTAGGGCCTTCCTACATGTTGGGTTCTGATGCAATGAAACAGCAAGACAGAACAGATGCTGCATGCTCAGTACTCTTCCCCTCAGGCAAGTGGGCTGGTAGAGAGCAGAGAGGGGGGTGAAGATAGGTGGAATCATCTTTCCTCTCACCAACCAGTGGAGCTGGACTTGCACCAAGGAGGGAAGGGATAGCTCAGTGGTTTGAACATTGGCCTGCTAAACCCAGAGTTGTGAGTTCAATCCCTGAGGGGACCATTTAGGGATCTTGGGGGGAAAAATTGGGGATTGGTCCTGCTTTGAGCAGAGGGTTGGACTAGATTATCTCCTGAGGTCACTTCCAACTCTGATATTCTATGAAGGAAGTAGCACCCCTTTCAGGGATTCAATAAACTGTTTCCCCCACCAGGAGATTGTGCGATTCCCTGAATCTCAGTTTCTTTCTATTAAGCTCTCAGTCTAGCCTTGTGTTGTTTAACCAAGAGAGACAGACTACCAACTTAATATCTGGAATTTACATATAACTGTCATTTAATGATGTTAAAGAAATTAATTAAACCCAATTACAAACCTGTGAGATAGTGTTTTACTGATTTTACAAGCTTGGTAAACTGAGGCACTAAAAGAATAAGTGATTTGCACAAGATCATAAGAAATGTCTGTGCTTTCTTCCATGCCAATCTTTATACATGGAAAAAGCTTCCAGTCAAAACCAGTAAAGTTACCATCAAAAGTCACTTAAAAACTCATGTCATCTATAATTCATACAGAAAACTGCAACCAGCTAACCACAGAGAGTGCTAATATTGACTTGCAAAAAATCATATGCATCCTACTGTCCTCTGACTCCTTCACCCCATTCCTTCCCACTTGTTTGTAGCCATGACAACTTTGTTAAATTAAAAGCTCTTGGGAAATTATTGAAATTTATTACATTGCTGTCTCTATGCCAGGTAGTAGCAGAAATTCTGGCCTTGCAGATCAGTTTCTTTTGGAGGAGAAATCAGTGACATGGAATCTGGGTATTTTCTACGTGCAATTTGTTTACTTATGTTATATACACCAGCCCTTGAACAGTGGTGGTCAAAAGAAGCACATAAGCAAATCCCTTTTTCAGAAATCTCAGCCCAAACAACAATGGCCAGTTCCCATGAAGCAACACAGCACTAAAAATTACCTGAGGTTAGAGAGATTAAGGCAGAGAGCAAGCTTTCACAAAGACCTACTCACTCACTAAGAACTTGTAAAACCCTGTATAACTTGTGACTTCTACCATAAAAATATATTTGTGCAGTGCTTAGAACAGTGAGTCCAAACCTGGTTGATGCCTGTAGATACTAGTACAATATCAATGTGTAACAGTAGTAATGAAATAAATAATAAATAGCAGACCCAAAATCCAGCAACTCAGATGGACTATTGATGTTCATAAAGTTACGCACAAGTAAGTGAGTGTTTGCAGGACTGGAGACTTAGATTGCAAAAAAACAATTGCAATAAAGTGAAATATCTATTTGGCCATTTGTGCCCGGAGGTACCATGATCCCTCAGTACTGAAAGCCTGTGTCACACTGTCAATGTAAACTCGATTTTAATACTTCTTACCTTACATTGTCCATTAAGATATTACACAGGGTTGCACTATCACACTGACAGTTTCTCCCACACAAAACAATTGTTTCATTAGATTGGCATTTAAGACCAAAAAAAAAATAAAAATAAAAATAAAAATTCAAACATTTAGTGACCAGCCCGATTCATGACACCACTACTTATTTTTTACTATTTTTCTTTACGAAATCTATCTGAATATGCAAGACTACCAGAATCCAGCTGAATTTGTATCAGTGCCATTATGTACCAGACAATGTTACATTAAAAATTTAACCTGTATAGTTGGAAGCTTTTTCAGTGGGCAATCTTCTGCACTACAAAATTGTCTGAGAAAGGATGCTGCTTCTTACTTCCACATTTTCGTCAAGTTGTTAGTGGAATTTATTGCTAATAAACAGGCATTTTTGTAAAGCTGGAGCTTTTAAGACATTTGTTTTATTCTCTGTTGAAACTACTTCTTTGCCCTTTTTGTCAGGCTATTCCATGGCACAGTAGAAGCCAGCAATCTCACTCTGCTGGCCAATAACAACTGATAACACCCCCCTCCCCCCCCCAGGCTAACTGCATATGTTGGCATATGGCTTTTTCTATGACCCCTTCACTGTAATAGCTGAATACCTCACAATCTTTATTGTTTTTATCCCCAGAACATGCCGTGACTAGAGCAGTGGTTCTCAACCAAGGGTACATGGACCTCTGGGGGTATGCAGCGATCTTCCAGGAGGAACATCAACTCCTCTAGATATTTGCTTTGTTTTACAACAGGCTACATAAAAAGCACTAGCGAAGTCAGTACAAACTAAAATGTCATACATTGGCTTGTTTATATTGCTCTCTATACTATACACTGAAATGTTAGTACAATATCTATATTCCAATTGATTTATTTTATAATTATATGGTAAAAATGAGAAAGTCAGCAATATTAGAGTGCTGAGACACTGGTATTTTTATGCCTGATTTTTTAAGCAAGTAATTTTTTTTAAGTGAGGTGTAATTGGGGAGAACACAGGACAAATCAGACTCTTGAAAGGAGTACAGTAGCCTGAAAAAGTTGAGAGCCAGCGATGGAGAAGTATTGCTATCCTCATTTTACAGCTGAGGAACAGACCAGATCGAGACTTTTAAAGCTATTTAGGTGCCTAACTCCCATTGATTTCAGTGAGAGTTAGGTACCTCAATATAGGACTAGACCAGAAGTAGTGTGCAGGTTGGGAAGGACAGTGAGGCTGGGAATGGAAGCAGTGCACAGGAGAGGAAGCAGGCACTCACCAGCAGTGGCAGGGAACAGTGAGGAAATAAGCTGGAGGGTATATGAAGGGAGAAGATGAGTAATAGGTAGCAGCTCTCCCTGCTATTGTGGAGGTAGTGAGAACTTTCTGCTCCTAGTGAGATCCTCGGGCAGCTGTTTCTATGCTCACTGAGTCCCAAACACCAACACTCAGATTTTTGGCTTTACTTGGGATCTTCCCCAATACCACAATCTTTGTGTTTATTTACTCATATGATCACAAAAATACGAATGTGTCCACAATCCAAGTTACTTTCCAGACTGCACCTCTTTTGGATCCGACTGGTCTTGTCAAGGTTCCTCCCCCACTCTGAACGCTAGGGTACAGATGTGGGGACCTGCATGAAAACCTCCTAAGCTTATCTTTACCAGCTTAGGTCAAAACTTCCCCAAGGTACAAAATATTCCACCCTTTGTCCTTGGATTGGCTGCTACCACCACCAAACAAATACTGGTTATTGGGGAAGAGCTGTTTGGAAATGTCTTTCCCCCCCAAATACTTCCCAAAACCTTGCACCCCACTTCCTGGACAAGGTTTGGTAAAAAGCCTCACCAATTTGCATAGGTGACCACAGACCCAAACCCTTGGATCTGAGAACAATGAAAAAACATTCAGTTTTCTTACAAGAAGACTTTTAATAGAAATAGGAGTAAATAGAAGTAAAGAAATCCCCTCTGTAAAATCAGGATGGTAGATACCTTACAGGGAAATTAGATTCAAAACACAGAGAATCCCTCAAGGCAAAACCTTAAGTTACAAAAAAGATACACAGACAGAAATAGTTATTCTATTCAGCACAATTCTTTTCTCAGCCATTTAAAGAAATCATAATCTAACGCATACCTAGCTAGATTACTTGCTAAAAGTTCTAAGACTCCATTCCTGTTCTATCCCCGACAAAAGCAGCATATAGACAGACACAGACCCTTTTCTCTCCCTCCTCCCAGCTTTTGAAAGTATCTTGTCTCCTCATTGGTCATTTTGGTCAGGTGCCAGCGAGGTTACATTTAGCTTCTTAACCCTTTACAGGTGAGAGGAGTTTTCCTCTGGCCAGGAGGGATTTTAAAGGGATTTACCCTTCCCTTTATATTTATGACAGGTCTGTTTTTTGTGCCGTAATTTTGCACAGTGGAAACTTCATTGGTTGCTTTGTCTTGCGATGTTTAAAATACCTTGTCCTTGCAAAAAGACTGAAGGGTTACATTTCCAGCAAGAGTGCTGCTAATGGGAATTGCACATCTCAGGCCTTTCATACTGTATTGAACATACATTGCTGATTCTGCAATTGTACTGTAAGATAAACCCAGGCAGGACTGCAGGGCAGTATTTCTACAGACTGTTTTTTGAGTTGTTCTGGCTTGTTTTTTATTCCACCTTCCCCCTCCAAGGATGTGGCTACTATTTTATAAAATACTGTCTGCATCAGCTTAATGTCACAACTCTGAATGAAACAAAACCTCTTTAAAAGATATAACACTCTCCCCATGAGAGCTTGATGGAGAAAGAATTCTCTCCCTAAAATGATGCAATTTTTCACAAAAAGACACATAAGAACATTAAATGAAAAGATCTACCACATCTGTGCATGAAAGAGAGGGGGGAGGCATTATCTCAGTCATTTGAAGACCTGAGGCTGCATAAACCCTAACAAATCCTCCCTCTCTACATATGAATGTACAGATTTAGTTATAAGGTAGACAAACTTCACTTCTTTGTACAATATTAAATGATTTGTTTGCCAGCTATGCCAAAAATGCAATGGTATGAAAATAGAAATGTGCAAGGAATGAATTATCTGCAAACTTCAGGAATTATAAAATCCTGCTTGTAGGGACATCTGAGATATTTGTTTTAGAAGAATGAGAAGTCACAAGTTTTCTTTTCTAAACAGCGATTTGCCAAAAATGCTGTTCTTAGTTATTTCCCCACTATATATGTGATCTAAAACAAAAAATTAGCATATCCACCATGAAATGCCATGAGAATTTGCAACAGGTGTACATTCACAATTTTGGCACAGAAATGTTGGGATATTTATAGTTTAAAAACAGTGTTTTTGTGGTGAACTAATAGTTTCCTAACTACAATTTTCAAAAACCTAAGAAATATTTTTTTTAAAAAATTCCTTTAGTATACAATTATAGAAATGTAGGACTGGAAGGGACCTCGAGAGGCAGGACCAAGTAAACCTACATCATCCCTGTCAGCAGAGGTGAAAGTAATATTAAATACTTACTGGTACAGGGGCTAGTTCTGGGCCTCCAGAAGCGGTGGGGCCTCAGGCGGAAAGGACAGGGCCTCGGGCTCAGCCTCTCACAGCCAGCCAATATGCGCTGCCTGGCCCGTGCCACCAGGGCTCTGGCGATTTAAATCGCTGGCCCCAAGGCAGCTGCCCTCTTTGCCCCCTGTCAGCAGCCCCGGGGGAGGGGGGGGGAAGAGAAGGTCAGTGATGTCAAAGCGCTGCCATGGAAGCGCTTTAAGGAGGGTCCTTGGCCGTGGCAGCGCTTTAACGTCGCTGCCCCTTTTGCCCACCCCACCCCATCGGCGGCTCTGCCGGCAGGGACCCTACCAGCAGGGCTACTGACACGGGAGAGGTTGAGGGTGTGGAAAAAGGGACAGCGACATTAAAGCGCTGCAGCAGCTCTTTAACATCGGCTCCTACGGGCCGGTACTGGCTTCTTATCGGTATGCTGACTATACATCCATCTACACACACACATACCCCTCTATTGTAACAAGTTCAGCTCATAACTTTTGTGAGAGCTAGGGAGGCCCAGTCTATATCTACACAATGGGGGTGGGAGTGGGCAACTAGTCTTTCAATTTTGATGGGGGAGAAAAGAATTGCCTCATCGGTTCTCTCAAAAATTATAAAGCTGAACCTGCCCCAATAGGCTGCCCATCCCACCTTGGAAATGACTGTCTCAAGAATCAGGAAATGTGAAAGTAGGGAGATCAGCTGAATGAATTCTATTTATCAGGGGTTAAAAGTAAAGATGAATTCTCCCTTCTCTCCCTGTCTTTCTTAAGAAACACTTTCCCACCGCTCCCCGTCCTTGTTGGCTAATGCAAGTGAAAGTGTCTCCTCCATTTCAAAATGGTGGTACTCTAACCACCAATCTTTTCTCTGTCTTGGTGAGGAAAAGATTTAGTTTTCCATGGATGGATAGTTTTCCCTTGAATTGGCTGTCCCACAGTACAAGCCAGTATCCATAGCCTTATGGGGCTTGTGTAACCTCGAACAGATATGTTTAACTGCATCAGGGCGTAAGTTCTTCATTTGTAATTTTGACACATATTTATTACCATCCAACACAATCTAAAGCTGCTTTCAGAAATTCTGCAACTGAACAAACTCCTAATAACTAGCAACACTTTTCTCCATTATTGGAAGAAAAGTTGTTTTTTTAAACTATTTTTTTCAAATTCTTCTTTTACTGAACATTTTCAATCACAGTAATCTCCTGGTTTGTGTGTCTCCTGTGCACATTTTTTCCTCACTACTGCTAACTCATCTTGAAGAGGTTTCAGAGTAACAGCCGTGTTAGTCTGTATTCGCAAAAAGAAAAGGAGTACTTGTGGCACCTTAGAGACTACCCAATTTATTTGAGCATAAGCTTTTGTGAGCTACAGCTCACTTCATCGGATGCATACTGTGGAAATACAGAAGATGTTTGTTTTCATACACACAAATCATGAAAAAATGGATGTTTATCACTACAAAAGGTTCTCTCCCCCCACCCCACTCTCCTGCTGGTAATAGCTTATGTAAAGTGATCACTCTCCTTACAATGTGTATGATAACATCCTGAAGAGCGAAGCTGTGTAATTCAAGGGAAAGAACTGATTGTCCAAAAGAAATAGAAAAGACAATACTGTAACATTCTTCCTTCATGTACACAGGGCTGCAAATCTACAGCCTTACTAAAACATCTCCAAAGGTATAAATTACAGTAAATTTCAATGCAGCAAAAACTGCATCTCCTTAACAAAGTTGTATGTTTCAAGATGCAATAATAAATAAATAAATAATAAATAATAATAATAATAATAAACGTATTTGAATCAGTAAAGCAAATTGTATGCAAGGGCTTGCAAGCTGTTTCAGAAATTTTAGTATGTTAAAAACAGCAATTTTCTGTATCCTTGTGCTTTTATCCGACATAAAAGAAGTATAAAACACTACTTCATTTCAGGTTTCAGAGTGGTAGCCGTGTTAGTCTGTATCAACAAAAATAATGAGGAGTCCTTGTGGCACCTTAGAGACTAACAAATGTATTTGGGCATAAGCTTTTGTGGGTTAGAACCCACTTCATCAGTGGGTTGATGAAGTGGGTTCTAATGCATGAAAGCTTATGCCCAAATACATTTGTTAGTCTTTAAGGTGCCACAAGGACTCCTCGTTATTTTAACTTCATTTCAGTAAACATTTTCTGCTGCTTTTTTTTTTTTAATGTGTAGTCCAGTGTCCTTCTGAGAAAAAAATGGCTGGCTTAAAAGGGAAGAAAAAGGTTTCTTCATTAGAATCCCCAAAGGTCATATTGTGTGGGTTCTGTTGAACGTTGAACAACTTTAACTATATAGTAACTGCCAAGGAACAATCGTAGAACTTAAAACTGGCTTGCACACCTCTGATCTTACATTCATAGTGGAGGAAGAAAATTAAAAAGCCTAGGAGTTAATTTGTGCCCAATGTTTTATGCATGAAAATGAATTGCGGTGGGAAATCTAGGTGTTTGTTCCTCAGGCTACTTGTTTTATTCCTAAAATTAGGCAGTTAGGGGTACAACTATTCAGATTTGTGCACATTAAAGCAAGAATACATTTGTGAAAATTTACCCCTAAGAAATCTGCAAGTGCTTCCATGCTCACTAAAAAAATTTAAAAAACAAAAACAAAAACACCACACACAACAAAAAAGGATATCATTTGATTTGTACTAGTACTAGGTTCTTAAATAGAAATTGCTGGAGTATTGCACCAATGCAACATTTCAATTAAAATTGGAAAAAAAAAAAAAAAAAGGAGGAGGAGGAAAAAAATATTTTCCATTCTCTGACAAGCTCTATCCCTAAACTAAATTGGTTCTCAAACTAACGACCATGGACCCATTTCTGGTGGTCCACACCAGAACAAACACAGAATGCCATAAAAATTATGGGTGATTGAAAGACTGGGAAGACAAGTGGTGCACTCTATCACAAAACAGTCTGCAGAATAATAAAGTCAGAAAACTCTGCTTTCCAGATTGCTGTTTGTCAAAGAGGACTATAACCTTTTGATTTGAATGTGGACATTTACTTAAGCTATCTATGCTTTTACTATAATACACTCCACTTGAGGAGTTTCCTTCAGAAACTCCAGCCAGTGCAGAATGGGAGCTGCCCGTTTCCTTAGAAGCATTTCTTACATATTTACACCTGCTATCCAGAATCTCCAATGCCTTCCGACTAGTTCTGAGGTGCAATTCAAGATATTAGTTTTGATCTATTAACCAACCCTTTATGTAGTTTAGAGATCACCTCTTGCTTTATCTTCTTACCCTGCAGTCAAGAACAATTAGGATGCTCAGGAAACTGCTCCCCAGACGTACATTCTCACTGGAAGGCTCTAGAATCTGGAACTTGCTCTCTGCTTAGTCTGACATAACTCAAATCTGTTGACCTAAAGGGTATGTTGTGAAGATATTTTCCTTTGTTCTAGAAGGTGGAACAGGTTGAGGTAGGTGGACAGCATTTACTTTTGTCAGGTTGTAAAGACTGTTAACAATGAGTGAATTTGAACTTTTATATATTTGTAAAGAAATTGTACATGTGCCTAGAGCAGGGATCGACAACCTTTGGCACGCGGCCCATCAGGGAAATCCACTGGCAGGCCGGGCCGGTTTGTTTACATGCAGGTTCCGCCGATTGCAGCTCCCACTGGCCGCGGTTCGCTGTTCCAGGCCAATGGGAGCTGTGGGAAGCAGCGTGAGCTGAGGGATGTGCTGGTCGCTGCTTCCTGCAGGCCCCATTGGCCTGGAATGGCAAACTGTGGCCAGCTGCGATCAGCCGAACCTGCAGATGCTGCAGGTAAACAAACCGGCCCGGGAATTCCCTGATGGGCCATGTGCCAAAGGTTGCCAATTTCTGGCTGAGAGCTTTGGTTTTATAGAAAAACACTTATCCAAACAAGTTTGAATATATACTATGAATTAGAAAATGGAGCAAAACTATGTATTCAGAAACAGGATGCAGAAAAATTATTCTGGACAATAAAAATAAATGTGATAGTTCTTGAGATCATTCCATAAATGGTATACCAGACCCTCTGAGGCCCCTGCAGCAGTCCTCATGGCCCTGCCACACCCCACCCCAGAAAAGGTCAGTGGAGAGGGTCCTCCAAGCTGCCTAGAGTGGCTGTGTGGGACACAGCCAAATCAGAAAGGGGCTGCAGGGAGCAGCAGGCTAGTATAAGAAGAGCTGCAGGGCTAGAGTGAGACCAGTTACTTGCTGGAGGTGGAGGGTGTGTGGCAGGCAGGCAGGCAGGGGACGCTATGGGACCTTGAACAGAGCAATGGTGGTAGAAGTGAGAAAGGGCTTTGTGCTGATTGCTGGGACTCCATCAGGACAAGGCCCTAAGGTAAGAGTGAAGAAGGTGTGGAGTCATGGGGAAGTGGCCCAGAGAATCAGAGCAGTGGTGTAACTCAGATAAAGGGACACAGCAGACAGCTGCTGTCTGTCAGGTCCCTGGTTGGGACCTGAAGTAGTCGGTGGACCTGTGTCTGCCTCCACCCTCCTTAGCCACTGGGGGAAGTGCCCTAGACTTTGAAGCACCCCAGAATGGGAACTGAACTCTTTTATTGGCCCAGCAGGAGAGCTGGGGCCTGAAACACCCAGACAGGGTGAGGACATTGGCTCCAGGGGAAGCCCTGGAGTATGGCTCAATACCAGGGCTGAGACCACTGTTAGACTCCAGGACTAATTAAGGACTGAAGCCCAAGGAGGGCTACACACACTTGACAGTGGGCCGCTTGTGTGAGGTGAGTGCATGCCACTATTGGGCCCTTTTAATTTTGATCCTTTAACTAAAGAAAAGGATACAAAAGTTTAATTTAGTTTTGGTGAGTTTAATAACAGCAACTGATAGTGTAGGATCTAAGAAGATAAAAGTAGTGTTGATCTATGATTTGGCTAACAAACTAGAAAATTGGTCGATATAACCATTTAAGTTTTTCAGAACAAATCACACAGCCACAACAGAAAATAACATTCATACTCAATCACCATGTGGGAAGGTGTCTTTGTTTAGATTTTTGACTGATTAGTAACTCCAGTGTTGCTGACACAGAGGAAAAACAATCCAAAGATAAATCACAAGGCAACTTGGTCAGTTACTTGCATGCCAGTTCACCAAGGTCTCCTTGCTAATGGATCTAAAGTAGACAACATTTTTAATCTGCTTTCCCTCAAATTATATTAGCCCCAGGATCTGAGTAATGCTCCTAACTCTCTAACATAAACTCCTACATTTATGACAGATTACATAGATTGAGTGCAGTTTAAGACGCTTGTGTATTTGGTCTCATTTTATATCTGTGTGCATCTAGAACTTAAAAGGCAGTATTAAACCATTAATTATAGGAGACATGTACAGTAGCTCTACAATCTTATTCAACAACAGTAACTTGTTCAGTTTCAAAGCTACTTTACAATAATCTTGATTGGAACCTTTTACAAACAAGGACACTCTGTGACAGTCTTTAAAGCAGATACACAAACACATACACTTCCTTATCAAGGTACCCAGTTTCAGGAAGCAGTTGATTGACTCATCACCTAAGAGAAAGTCTGTGTTACTTATTACCAGATCTTTGGCTTAGCCATCAGTTTTTAGCCAAATTATTCTTCACAGCAAGAGCTGACATTGTAAACACAGGTGAAAGGAAGGACAGCCATGACTATAGTCTTTTCCCAGTGTACTAGTGGGCAACGCAAACTGCCAAAAAATAGAAAGACAGTTAAAGCTGCCTCTCTGAGAGAGGTACCTGATGTCACCAGGAGGACTCCCAGCTGATTTGGCTTTCTCAAAGTGATATGCTGAAAGAGATAGGCTGTTTGTTTTATCCTGTTACTTCTGGGTAGTCCAACTTAGTTCTTCTAGGAGGTTCTGGCATGGATCCAGCACACGGTGACCCTTACCTCTTCCAAAGATTTGAAATGTTCAGCCAAAATGAGTAGTCCTCTCTTACCATCCAATCAGGGAACCGCACATCAACTTGGGTTTTTGTATCCGAAACTGGAATTTTTCAGTCTTTTTGCAACACATCTTGTCAGACCAGCTTGTGTAAGACAAGTTAGGCAATGGCTGTTATAACTATCTCGGGACATACTTTGAACACTGGCTGATTTGCTCAGTTCAGCAACTTACCTCTGCAAGTTGCTTTACGTTTGCCTCTTTGCTGTGCATCCCTTGGCCAGTCTTGCAGGTATACTTGCTCACGTTGCAGTTTCTCCATCAACGTGCTGCTAGTTGCTAAAATATCAGAGCAGCTTCATGTATTTTTCCATTTCTGTTCTCCTTGTTGTAACAACAATTGTGTGAAATGATTGTGCCTTATTAATCAGTTACATTTCTGATTATTCCACTCTGTGGTCAAGTGTCCTTATAATCACACTGTTTGGCTTCAGATCCTTGTATTTACTGCCTCTTTCAGCACAGGTGTATTTGACATAAGCATGCTTAATTGCAAACATTACCTTTACTCTTTCATTTTATTACTTAAACTAAAATAAATCAATATGAGCAGAATTATTTTCTTTCCTAATGAGCTTGCCCATAAGGTAAACCCTGTCATTAAAGTTTACAGTATTTTGCCCAAAATTGTATCACTGATAGTTAACTTCCTTTTTATACACACTTTAATCATTATATTAGACTCCATCAAGTTCCCTATTTTACTACGGTCTCTGGAAGTTCTTAGAATGTCAGTGTTTGATCATAATGTAATTTTTAATTAATTCACTCTTTCATAGACAAGGGAAAAAGAGAACTTTCTTTAGATGAACCAGAAGTACACTCTTGTGAAAGGTTGCACCAACTCTGTTTCCTCAAACTATTTAAGACGTTCAGTCATTAGACCTTAGGTTTTTATTCTCTTAGCCCTTTGTTCAATCTTATCTTGATACCTGGGCAATTCTTAAATAGTAACAACTCATAACTTTGGGTCCTTAGTTACTACGTGAATAACTGGAAAATTTCAGGAAAAAATAAAGATTTTTCACAGAAGTTTTAGGTTTTGAAAGAGGGATCATTTTAAATAATGCAGAAAATTAAATGATGTTGGATAAATGTTTTATTATTTTTAGTGGGTAAATATTCAATAACTATGGCATAGAAGTCTCAATGCAAGTCATATCTAATCAAGAAAAGGAGCTGGGTGTCCTTGAAGAGAACACTTTTAATATGCAGCTGTGATCAAAAAAGTTAAGATATAGGATGAATAAGGAATGGGATGGTGACTAATACAGAGAATATCATAAGGACTTCATATAGATCAATGGTGTGGCCATCAGAGGTGATGCATGGGGAGGACACATGGGGATCAGGTGTCCGTCCGTCCTCCCCCTCCCCACCCAGAATGGCTGCTTGACTTGTACCCAGCATGATCACATGGACTGAGCATGCTTAGTAACATCTATTGAAGCCGCTGCTCCCCCTCTCCCCCACCCCTTATCAGCAGGTAGTGTTCATCTCTGCCTGCAATACTGTGTGCAGTACTAGTCACCCCAACTCAGAGGATATTGAAGAACTAGAGGGAATCCATAGAAGAGGAATGAGAATGATCAAGGTCTGAAAACTCTCCTATGAAGAGAGAAGATTGGGAGAAGACAAGAGGGGAAATGAAGAAAATCTAGAAAATAATGAATGGATGGAGAAAGTAGATTGGGAATTTCAGTTCACCATCTCATTACACAAGAACAAGGCAACATTCAATTAAATTAAAACATGACAAATTCAATCTCAATAAAACAAAATATTTCACACATGTAATTGGACTATGGAACTTATTGCCACAGGAAGTTGTAGAAGCCGAAAACATAGCAAGATTAAAAAAAAAAGAGTGGATATTATGTGAATATTAGGAAAAAATGAGTTATGATTAATGATGACAAAATATGGAATAGACCTCCTGCTTCAGGGCTTATGCCCATATCCAAATCAGTCCTAATGTGGGGGGAAAATTATTCTGCATTCCGCAGGGTTCTTATATCTTTTATTGACTGTATCTGGTGCTGGCCGTGGTTGAAGACAAGACACTGGACTTAGTGAACCTCCGTTTGATCAGTATGGCAATGCCTATATTCGCCTACATTCCAAGAATGGATGAAGTATGTGTACGTAGTAGATATGAGATGCTCACTTAAACTTTAAAAAGAAATAAACAATTGGACTCCTTCTCCTAATTATGTCACAGGACAAAATTTCTGCAGATAATACTGATTTAGACATTATTGAGCTTGTAAAGCAGGAAGTACTATAATGTACACTATTTATATCAATTTGTCCATATACTGAAAATATTATACTTATTTCTAACACCTCAGTCGCTGAAAAAAATATTCAAAAAATCTCAGCATCTGGAGAAAACAGTGAAGTGTTTCCAACAACACAATTAGGATTCAGGTCTGTAAGAAAAAAAATAAATGTTTCCAGCAGTTATTATAAAAAAATATAACCAATATCTATGTCAAAGCAATTTATTATATCCTTAGCTGTAACTTCAGACCCCCTAAATGAATAGTATTGTCATGTAAGAGCCTCTAGGAAACGCTGCTGGGTTGTACATGTAAAGTGGTGTTTGTTACATATTTTAAGAGTGGTAAAAGTAAATCCTAGCCATGGTTATATGCAGAAATAAATGTTTCCTGTTTAGCTACAATGTATGAACAGTAAACTGCTGACAAAGCATGGCAGTTCTTATGTGTGAAATAAAACAATCAAATGTATATGAGACACATCCCTTGGGCTATTCGTGTAGAAAAACATCTTGGTATTGCTAAGTCTGAAATCCTACATTGTTTATGACCTTTTCACCTGCTTGAGATTGTGTACTACAGTATACATTACATATACAAATGCTGAGAAAGTTCTTCTGTTGGGGTGCCCTTTTTTCACAGATGTCAATTGTTAAAAATGCTCAGTCTTCTGAATCAATTAACTTGAAGAATGAATCTGGAGTATCTGGGGCATTTTTTTTTATTTTAAGCTAATTTACTCTGTCTGTTATCACCAGTTGGTTGGTTCTCATCTGTTCCTAAGCACTTCACATATACTAAAAATACAAATTAGAAGGGGGCAGGGGGAACATTTTAGATGTAAGATGTGGTGTCATACCCACATTGCTGGGATAGAGAGATGCAAATTACATCTCCCTATATTGGAGTGATGTGCTTCAGCCCCAGTGGGATTCACCAGAGAGAAGTGTAAGTGACAATATTGCTATTTATCATTCCTTTTGGACTTGAGCCGCTTTACATCCTGCTGGGTTCTCCATAGGAGGATTTTCAGTAGAAGTTGCTTAGATATGCTGAATCTGATCAACCATTGGGTAACCATAGCCATGCCTCCACTCCAGCCAACATCACCAACTTTCAGATGAATATGAGGCTGCAATCCCCCTGGCTGGCTACCCCAGAACCACTCCTTGTGGATTTTCAAATAACTAGGCTAGGATGGACAAGACAGCTTGTTCTTCCATCCTAGAGTTTATAAACACATTGATAGTATCTCTGAATTGTAGAGGGATATACTAACTTTGTCCAAACTCTATTTTGTTTGACATAACCATTTAAAACTCCACTAATTTAGTAGGAATTTTGGATGTGTAAGAAATGAGGGATCCAGCCTTATAGATCCCCTCCACCCCAAACAATATAGATGTTTCCCCACATAACCTTAGGTTGATTCTGACCTGATCTTTCTTACCATGGGGTAAGTTCTAGTGTTATCTCCATTGACTTAACTGAATGTGCTAAATTGCCTTAACATTAATATTGGCTGAAATTATGTGTGTTCATACGCTGTCTGAAATGGCATTTAAAAAAATTCCAAAGACCCCAAACCTAATTGTGCCATTGTAAGTACTTCATCATTCTCTACCCCAGTTGCTGAGATATTTTGATTTTTTTCCCCCATCTGCTAATTCGAATGACTCCTGATTTACACTGATGTAACTAATCTCAGAACCAGGTCTCACATTTTTATGACTGACCTGTTTGGTTTTTGTATTGTCACAGATTGCAGTTGAGCTCCCACTCTCAGCCACTCATTAGACGGCTGGGAAGGAACCCAGATGCTAGTTTTCCACATGTTTTAAGTCTACGGAGTATGGAGTACAGCGACTGTGTCGGTCTTAGGGTTCCTGACCCTTAGACACAGTCTCAGGGTGCAGTCCCTCTGCCTAGAGATCTGGAAACTGGTGGCCAGCTGCCTCCCCCTGTGCTTAGTGCGGACCTATCAGATTCCCCTTCTAGGTTAAACAAACACTCTCCTAAAATTCCACTGAAGGCGTGATCCTTCTGGGTTACAGTTTCAGTCACTCAGGAGGCACATGTTAAGTGTAGCATATAACATACAGACACTTTGCACAGGTTCTAACATATGAATACTCTTGAACAGCATGTGAAATGTACAGATCCAGGCAAGGCAATAAAGCCTACCTGCACTTCCCTGTCTGAGTTTCTACATCACTCCAGAGTGTTCTTTGGGCTGGGGTATGACTTTTGTGGCCATCCACATCCTTCTGCTGCAGAGCATGGTTGGGTTTCTGAAAGACAGAGCCTTCCTTCACAACTTGTCTCCTCTGACCTTGGTCTATGGCCTTCCTTCCCAAACTTTCTCTCTATCCCAGTTCCCCTGTTTATAGACCACCATCACCTCAGACTTCCAACATCTGGCATTCCTTGTTCTGGTAAGTGATGTGTTTGTTTTTTGGAGCAGTGGAAAAATAGAGAAGCAACACCATCACCCTCCATTCAGACTGGAGAAGAAAGTGTCTCCCAGCAAATTTCCTTATTATATCTATTGATAAATTATTAACCAAATCCTGGTCTTTTTTGATATCTACAATAATCAGTTAATGAGATTTTTATGAAGTGGACAGAAATAATGATAGAGTTAAAATCAGGCACTGAATCAAGTTCACATAGTTGCATGAATGTAGCAGGAATAGGATATAATGGGAACATTTGTACTAAAAGAAAAAATAAAATTGCATATGTAGTTAAATTGTTCAGGTAAATTAGCGCACTTAAGTTATGTCACACTACCATGGCAGAGCTACAGCACTACAGCTGTGACACCGTAGCACCATTGTGTAGACGCTTCCAACACTGGTGGAAGGTTTTTTGTTGAAGTAGTTAAGCCACCTCTTTGAGAGGTGGTGGATAGTTCAGTGGAATAATTCTTCCATCAACTAGCTGCGTCCACAGTGAGAATTGCATTGCACTGGGTGCCACATTTTTCACAGCCCAGATCATCAGTGGGATGATCTATATTTTAGATGTAGACCAGACCCAGGTTAGAAGCTTCCATACCAAAATTACTTTTGTGAATATGTTATGAAAAAAGGCAGTACCACACTTCTAAAATTATGTTTTGCTGCTTCAAGAAAGAGCAGCTTGAAGTTATAATAATAATAAATAAAATTCAAATGCTGAGATATTTTTCATTTAAGCACCTCATGCTCTTTTACAAACAGTTTCTAGCACCCTTGTGAGGTATCTAAATGTTAAACCTGTTCTACAGGTGGAGAAACAGAAGCTGAGAGAGGCTAAAGCCCGATTTATTTATTTATTTTTATTTATTCTTAAGGCTCTTCTAATTTTGGATACCTCTTTTTTGGGGCACCGTCCTTCAGAAATGGATGGCTTGATTTTTAGAGGGGCTGAGGACCCACAGATTCCATTCTCCTCAGCTGAAACCAAGGCAATCAAAAGTAGTGACCGTGTTTGAAAATTTCATCCTTAGGTGAAAATTTTCAAAAGTGTCTAAGTTACTTAGGTGCCTCCATCCCATTTCGAAAGTGAGTTAGGCACTTGGAAGCCTAAGTCTCCTTGAAAGTCAATGGGAAATGAGGAGCCTAAGAACAAGATATTTCAAGATATTTATCTGCCTAAAGAAATAGATAGGTATTTACTGGAGTTTCCAAAAGTGCCTAGGCCCCTAATCATTGGGAATAAAGAATCTGTTTTTGTAATTATCTGCATTTTTAGGCTTCTTATACCTTTAAAAATATGCCCCTTAGAGACATTTGAGAGTATGTGACGTAGTGAACTTTAGTGACCAACCCAACTCTCACAGCAAATTGGTGTCAGAGTTGGGAGATTAAGCTGCTTATTCTGGCTCCTAGCTCCCACCTTTACCATAGAACAAGACTCCCTCTCATTCTTTTCTGTTTCTTTGGTGATATTTATCAGCCTCCTTGGCAATATAAATGGTTCCAGACATCACAAAAGCTATCGGCTGGATTCCATTGTAGCTTCTATCATATTGGTGTAACTTGTGAATTTTGCCTCTGGAGTTTTATCACCACTGTGGCTTCTCATTTACAATGGTAAATATCACCAGTGTAACATTCTGTTTTACATTTCTCAGTGCTTGCAAGAATTAAGTCAAACAAAAGTTATGTTCAGTTATCTGAAGTGCTTTTTTTTTTCCAGTCACAACAGTATTTCTGCCCATCAAACATAGATGTGAAGCTTTAGTTTCATAGTCTTTCACCTAACTACCCCTTTTGCTGACAAAGCCTGCATATCCTTTGCCAAAATATCTCATCCGTTACTCACCCTTTTATCAAACACTGAGTTTGGCTCTGTAACTGCCCTTCAATATAGGCTTTTAAAAATTGTTCTCAGATAAGGATTTTAAAAACATTTGAATAGAAAATACAAACCTCTCATTTGTGCATCTCCACTAGTGCCTGTTATAATATGAATCTGTGTGTGTGTGTGTGTGTGTGTGTGTGTGTGTGTGTGTGTGTTTCTTTTCAGTTTGAGGTTTGATTCATTTGATTTCAAGTTTAGGTGTAATTATTCTGAAGTTGCAGTGTTTGGGTCTTATTCTTTATTCAATTAAACCAGTTTTATGCCATTGAACTCTCATGTCAACATGAAAATTGGGTAACAGAGTGGACAATCAAGGCCACTGCTATAAAAAAGTATTACTGATGGCAAAATATAGACTCTTCAATAGTCATCAGTGTTATGCTCTTAAAAATGACCAATTTAAGTACCACAGTATTGGCTGTTGGATATGTGAAGGGGTAACAACCCATCTTCTGCTTAATTTAGGCTCTCACATTCTCTAAAATCTCTTGGTAGATCTATTGGTTGGCTTTACCTCACTACCCCAAGGAAAATGTAGTTTGATTTGCACTATGGGTACCAGGAAGAAATTGTGTTTCTTAGTGTGATCAATATTTTCACTTGTGAACGATACACTCATAAAAGCCAAATCCTATTCACCTCATGTGAGTAATCACATGCGCCATACATCATATACATGAATTATAACGCATTAACATCTTGTAAATTACAAACTAAGCAAAGAAAGCTACTATCCACATATTTAGCACTGGTTTAATTTCAGACTAAATCCACAGATTTCAGTGAATTGTTCTGCATTGATGCTAATATAACTGACAGCCGAATTTGGTCCACTGTGTCTTCCTGTAATTCCAGTTTCAGTATTCTGAAATGTTTCATAGCAACAACACCATTTACACTTCAGAGAAACAATGTTCTTCCTCTTTCCCAAAACCAATCAAACTATACAGATCCAACTGTAAATTACTAGTTTCATTTATAAGATGTGATATATTCTTTGTCAAAAACACTCTAGAGGCCAGACCCTCAGCTGGGGTAGCTCCACTGACTCTGTTTCAAAAGTGACATAGATATCTAAACACTTCCTGTCTTTTTCCTAAATGACATTTTACAGTATTTCTGAGGCTTCTACATAATAGATGGTAAATCTCCCACCAGCAAACTCAACACAATGTTCTCTCAGATGGTCATCAGAGTTTGTAGTGTGTTGCTTCTCAAAGTTCTGCCATCTGTCACATCCCCGCAATAAGTCATTCCATAGCCAAGGATTGCTGGAGAACAATAGTACTCTTGTTATACTTTTCCTTTGGCAAAGCTCCTGTGCTGAAGAAGTTGAGTACTAGTATAGTTAGTACAGCCAGCTCTGCATTATCCAAGTATTCACATGCACCAGGGCAATCTGTCCCCAGGTATCTACGATCTGATGTTTTCTGGATGCTTTGCACTACTAAGGTGAGAGTATGTGTCTGTAGGGGTAAGTGTGTGTGGTGGTGATGGGGAATCAAGTCCTGGACCAACATTTTCTTTGGGGGGGGGGTTGTATGCTAATTAACATTATTCACAAAAACTGAACTTCCATTTGCTGTTAAAGATGTGACAAATTAATCCTTGGTATAATTAAATTGATCTCATTAAGTCAGATTTTAGTCTTCCTTACGCAGATTTTACACTTTAATTCCTGTTTGCATTGCTGTCAATAAAATCAACCTTAGTAGAATTAGACAATAGATAAGTTGAACCCACTTTTAAATGTGGGTCATTTAAAATTGTTGTGTGGATTTTTATTAACACATTTGTATTCTGTTGTAACTACAGTTGTGAAAAATCTTTTGTTTGAACCACAAAAGAGCTTGAACTCATCCAGGGTTTGACTTTGGCCTGTGCTTCTTAACAAGACATGGGGTTGTTAGACCTCTTCTTGAAATTGTGGAACTGCCAAATTGATTGTTTTAGATTAAGGAAAACAAAAGGAAAGAACAAAAGTAAAGTTTCCATGAGAGAGCACATAGGATGTCTGTAAGTGTCTCCTCTGCAGCAAGTCTGAGAAGAAAACTACTGCTTGCATGCAGTTTGTAGAAATTTCAAGGTGCACAGAAAATAAATGCTTCACAGTTTCATAGCTGCATACCCACCTCACTAACAATACTGAAGATCAAGGAATGTTGGTTTGAATTCTGCATGAAGATGGGTACTAGTTCTTATTTTTTGTCAACCATTTTCCCATTTCTTGTTTAGTTTTATACAGTGAAAGGTAACTTTGCATTACACATTTCCACTCTGGACACACAGTGGAAATGTGTAAAGTGGCCTGTGGTGGGTTTTTTTTTTTTTTGTGTGTGTGTTAAGAGGTGCTGAGCACTCATAGCTTCCACAAAACTGAATGACTATACGGTGTGCTCAGCACACTGGTAAATGAGGCCATTTTGATTTATGTGTCTAAACATGGAATTAGGCGTCAAAATATAGGTGCCTAGACTGAAAACATGGGCCTCTATTTCCATTGTCAATTTAACTGATCAGCCAGTTTTCCCTAAACATTTATTTTCGAGAAGCAAACTTTGTGTAAAATCAATAATAGTCACTGGCTGATAATATGAAACTTTAGAATACATAATGCTTGGTAACATTACTATCAATATTCGCTAACACTACTTTTTCATGTTCATCTCAGAAGCCAAGGTAGATAACATTCAGAAATTGACATTATATTTATAATTCAAACTATTTCCAGTACATTTACACTCAAATGGCTATTCAGTTGCTTCACAGCCACATGCAGTACTTTAGAGAGTTTGGCTTTTCCTGGAACAGGACAACTTGGTATCTTTTTTTCCCCAGAGTGATTTATCAGGTAGATTCACAGAGGAATAATGGATACAGTAATAAAATTAATTGATATGCCTACAAAATGTATGTGGTCAGCAGTCCCAGAATACAGATTTTTGAGAACTGTATTTGAACTGAGTGTTAATTACTTTAAAAAAATGTCTTGCATATTTGTGCATTTCATTGTTTGAAATGCCCTCCCAGAAGCTAGAAAATAGCACTTATTTCTTTACTGGATTTGTTCCTCACAGGTTGGTAATATTGATTTCTCTCACAAGCACCCTTGGTATCAATAAGTCAGAAGGTTCCCAAAGAGCAGAGGTCTAGGGAGAATGCCATCTCTACTATATCTTCATCCTCTGCTCTCCCTCCATCTCTAGAACTCTGTAGATATCTCTGGGGCTCTTCATATAGCTTTCTGGGGCATTGCTGGAGAGGAAATTGAGTAGAGCTAGAGTCTGCACATTTCATGGGCCCCATCCACTGATCATTTCCCACATTTTTCTGAACAGAACTCATCTGAGGGGAAGAAAAGCGAGATGAGGAGTTGAATTAATACAGCAATGGGTTCGAAGAGGCTGGATCCTACCTGGACCAAATTCACAGGTTAGTATACATTTGGCTTTGCTGTAGAAGAACAAAAACACAGTACTGTAGGTTCCTGAAAGTGTCACATTTTCTATTGGCAACAGAACTGATAAAGAAAAGGAACTGTGTGTGTGTGTGTGTGTGTGTGTGTGTGTGTGTGTGTGTGTGTGTGAAAACCACAACCCTTTTTTCCCCATAAAAATGAAATATGGATGTATTTTTTCCTCAAATTTTGAAGTTTTTCAACCAGCTTTACAAGTTGAATAATGGGACTATATTCATGGAAAAAAACTGACAATTTTTCATCCAAATTCAAAATCTAGAAAAATGATTTTTTTAAAAATTCAGCTATTATGTTATGCTTATATTACAAGTGGTTCATAGTGTCACACTGGTCAAGTTTATTTAGAATATGTTCCTCACAGATTTTAACAGTTGTAAAACAGATAAAAATTTGATTTTAAAGTATTTATTATCTAAGATTTACAGCTTGTAAATGTTCAAAATGGTGGGTTTGAAGTACTCTGAAAAACCACTAGTAATTTAAAATGACATTGCAATTAGTACTATTGGCATTACAAATAAGTGACAGTGAATGTCAATTGATCCATTACATTTAGGCTGATCTCTGCACATTTGAAAGTGTCGTGTTAAGAGAAAACACTGGAGTAAACAACACTTTCCCCCTCATTTTAAATTGTAGTGTTACTTAATTTCACCAATCTATTTTAAGGATGTGCTGTGTTTTGACTGCCTAATAAAGCATGTTATAAAAGTGTAAAAATAAATGTTGCTTTTTAATCAGTAGTTTTCATTTTTAAGAGCCATCCCTAAAAAATAGAAAAAAATCGATTTAGTCCAGGACTGCACTGTTCTGTTAGAAAGGTGAAATGTCTGTTAATGTGAGTGAAATTTAACAATGAAAAGGAAAAAATCCCCCAGAATGGTACCAGTAGGTAGCACAAAGTGTTTTTGTACACTCGACACTCTTTATATTCTATAAAACAAGTGTAAGGCTCAGTAAATGCATGGGTTATAAACTTTAGGGTAACAACTATTATCAGCAGTATGTTTTGGAGACAGAGTTTAAAATATCATGTCATTTTTCATTCCCTTCCCGTGCAGCACAGCAGAGACCAGGGTTTTCGGTTCTTGGGCTGTGGAGAGCATAGGCCACATACCAAAAAAAAAAGTGTATGGTTTCTTCAAAGCTAACAGTTCCTGCTGTTTGCAAAGGTAATTGTGGGTTAAAGAGCTGCTGAGGTTCATGAAGTGTGATTGCTGTTTTGACTTTTTTGTTTGTGATGTGGGGTTGTTAAGGTTACCCTCAGAGCAGGTAAGGGCTTTCATTTCCTTTAGCCATGTAAGGTCATCAGCATCAATGTTCTCCCAGTTCAGGTAGAAATAAGACCAATGTTGTAACAATTCTGATGGTATCTTGAATGTCCTCCATTAAGAGACAGAGGATTTTAAACGGCTGCAATCAGCACTCTTACCACAGTCTGATAACTCACTTGAGGATACGGACTTTTTTTTTTAATAAGCGCAAATGCTGTGTGTCCGCCATAACACGACAAAGTCACGGTCATACACTCAAAGTCTGTAACTGCAGCGTGATTTTCAGAGGCAGTGGAAATGGCTGCTGTCTGCTTCAGAACAGATGAGGAACGGAATCTGTCATGAACTTTGAGAACTTAATATATCACTAAAGACAGTTAATTTAGCAGCCATGACCCATGTAGGCAGCAAAATTAATAGCAAATCTGCTGTGCCATTGGAAGAGCACATCAATACTCTGATTCCAACATTGTTTCCACTGCAGCCTACACAGACTCTGGTTCCCCTGTGACATGTCTGTCCATATGTCTGAACAGCTAAATACTGTGCTTCTAAAATTACTCTGGTTTTTAATGTGACAAAGACACATGCTGTGAGGTGTACCACATTCCCCTGATGAGTTCTGAGGTTATAAAATAAAAGTAAGCATAGATGCATAACATGCAGTCTTATCTTAGGACTCTCATATTCCTTACTCAGGCAAAATTTCTCCTAAAGTCATATCCCCCTTTGCCTGAACAAGGAGTGAATAAAGAGTGGTGACTCAGACCTTTCGTGTTCTACTTTCAGTTACATGGCAATTGCAAAATGGTAGCATTTCTTTTGTAGTGCTTCTGATTCTATTTTCCATGCAACCCTTTCAATGTTTCCTTTTCTGCCATGGGATCTCTTAGCAATTCTGCTGCAATGAATGTACCAAATATACAGAGCTGGATCAAACATCCAGGAAAAACAAATAAGCTGCAGGCTTCAATAAAAACTTGTTCATATAACAATCTTCTTAAGGGGGAGTGTCACAAGGTGCACACACCTTCCCGCCCTCTCGTCACTGTGCTCAGGCTGGTCAAAGAAAGGATCCCAATGCCTCTTCCAGGTGTTTCACCTGTGTCTCTTTATTTACAGTGCTTAGTGCAGCCCCAATTCCCCCAACACCGATCCCTACACTGACCCTTCCCTGGGTCTTCTGGCCCCTGAGGCTTCCTGCAGTTAGTTGAGACAGAGCTGTAGTCCCCCTGGCTAGCCTCCTCTCTGAGCCTTTCCCCGGGCTTATATCTCCTCCTAGTGACCAGCATCTTAGTGATGCATCCGATGAAGGGAGCAGTAGCTCACGAAAGCTTATGCTCAAATAAATTGGTTAGTCTCTAAGGTGCCACAAGTACTCCTTTTCTTTTTGCGAATACAGACTAACATGGCTGCTACTCTGAACCGTTTAGCAGGGCATCCAAGGGGTTTATACCTCTGCCCTGCCACAGGGAGTGAAATTCTGTTATCCTGCATACAGCTGTATTTGGCATGATTAATGCTTCTCCCTTGCCATTTCCTAACTTTTTAAATAGAGATATGGGGCAAAAAGAGTCCTAACACGTTTGTCCATTTCAAACTCTTTCCATTTGACTTTGTTTACATTACCGATTGGCTGTGGCTACATGCTTCACAATGTTTTGCAAAGTTTGCAATCTCTCTGTCTCTCTCGCTCCAAAATTTTATCATCTTTATTGGAATGATATAGGAGAGCAATCAGCTCTGGAATGAGTGTGTCAAATGAAACTTCACCAGGAATTTGACTGCCATAGATAAAAATGTGTTAAAAAAAAAAACACATAAAAGGTACAGAGAAGGGCAACAAAAATGATTATGGGTGTGGAATAGCTTCCATATGAGGAGAGATGAAAGACTGGTACTTTTTCAGCTTGGAAATGAGATGACTAAGAGGGATATGATAAAAGTCTATAAAATCTTGACTGGTGTGGAGAAAGAAAATAAGGAAGTGTTATTTACTCCTTCATATAACACAAGAACCAGGGTCTCCCAGTGAAATTAACAGGCAGCAGGTTTAAAACAAGCAAAAGAAAGTACTTCTTCATGCAATTCACAGTTAGCTGTGGAACTTGTTGCACAGGGATGTTGTGAAGGCCAAAATTATAACAGGGTTCAAAAAACAACTAGATGATAAGTTCATGGAGGATAGGTCCATCAGTGGCTATTGGCCAAGATGGTCAGGGATGTAACCCTATGCTCTTAGCATCCCTAGTTGGGAGTGGTCAACATGGGGTAGATCACTCGACAAACTGCCTTGCGGCCCACCAGTGGATTACCCTGATGGGCTGCAGGTTGCCCATCAATGGGCTAGATCATTGGTCTGACCCAGTATGGCGATTCTGGTGTTCTAAACATATAGGGCCAAATTCTTATTCCTGCTTAAAGGCTTCCCTACTCAGAGTCTGAAACTGAGATAATGTAGTCAGTTTTAATTTACATCTTTAGTTATTTTGGTGCAAGTCTGTTTTTTTTGGAAATCCTTATTACAGAATAAAATTTCATTTGTTTATTCCCTTGAATTTAGGTACTTAACATATCATTAAAATTTTCAGTTATCTCTGGGAACTGAATAGATTTCATTTAGTTCCCTCTCCCCCCCAATCCTTTTTATGTTCTCTTCTTTCCATTCCTATTATAGATCCTTTGTTTTTTTCTTTTCATTTTTATCTCTCTACATATTGGATTTTATGTTTGTTTTTTGTTTTGCTTTTACCTGCTTCATCTTCCTCATCTTTTCCTTCTCTTACCTCCTGCGGATCTCTCCTTGTGTCCCATGTCTCCTCTTACTGTGGTGCTACCTCCTTATTCTCTGAATAGCCACTTCAAAAGACAGAAAGCAGCATCTTTTCACAGCATGTGGTCACTAATATTCAGTGAGAGAAGGTGTTCCTTGAAGTGCCAATTCAGTGAAGTGGATGAGAGAGAAAGAGAGGAGGTGGGAAGAGCAAGAGTATGAAAGGTGGAAAATGGCACAAGGAATATCAGGAACATGAAATTTAGTTTTGCACCTTCACCATTCTTAGAGACTTAAGCAACGTCCCAACCCATAATGTTTCCTGGCATTTTACCTTTCTATGCAAAACATAGTTCTTCTGGCTGAGGACTAGACAGAATTTTTGAGTTTGTCACCATTGTGCATTAATCAGCCAAAGACTACTTGGCTCCACCCACACAGACATAGACACACTGAACTTCAGGTGCTACTGAACATGGTGAGGTAATTCAGTTTGCAGCGTGTGAGATCTAAAGCACACTAATGTATTGCCCATTAATTGGTCTATGCACCAGCAGGGTCTAACATAGTGAGCTTTAACACAGTACTGTCTACATGGACCAATTTTATGTGCAATATGTTAGTGTGCTTTAGAAATCACACCCTTGTAGAGTTCATTCCACCATGTAGAAAAGCCGTAGAACTCTCAGCACTTGCTGACCCCCGGAGACAGTCGTTGTTGACATAGCTCACAGACAGCATTCTTTGTAGATGCAACACAGAATTGATACTACACACTGTAGGCTTAACAAGATTTGACAGTTCTTGAATGCCACTCTGTTCATGTATAGTTTGATTTTTCAAGGATACTGAGAACCTGCAGCTCCAATTGACTTCAGTGGAAGCTACGGTTGCACAGTACCTCTGAAACTATAATGATTGTCTGTCAGTTGCATCCTATCAGATGCAATAGTTAATAATCCTCAAAAGTCAATGACTTAATTTATGCCCCCTTTTACTTCAAATCAATCAAAATATGTATTATCCGTTATAAATAAGAAGTATCGCCTAATGCGTCAACTTGAATCTGGACAGTAGCTCTTTGCTTGTAATCTTGCTACCTTATTTAGTCTCTCAAAGATTAGGATTTTAAAGGAAAATGGAGTTTGTGTAGGGCCTCAGTGTTGTTTGGTTCACGACATCACAAGCAGATCAAAGAAAAATATTTATAAAAAGACACTTTGAGAAGTTTTTCTTAACTGGTCTTCAAAAGCACCTGTTTCCTCGTAGTGCCACTTATTTGCTTCTAGTTGTAGGTCTGCCTTATAACCATAATGACAGCCATTAAATCATCATTAAGAAATGCAGGTAATTTTTTTTTCAAAAGCTCCTAAGTAATTTAGGAGTCTTAAATCCTTTTCCAAAAGTGCCTGAGTCATTTAGGACCTTTTGAACATTTTCACCAACAGTTTTTACATAAAGTTATCATGTGTAGGTATCTGAGGTATTGGTTATTAGTGTGAGAACATAACTCTAGGACCTTCAGAGGGGATCAACCCATCCTGTGGAAAAATCTATGGGAAGGGATTGCGGGAAAAATCTCTCAGGTTTCTCATCAGTGTGCTTTTTGAATTGTTCCACTAGGAATTTTGACAGAGACTAAATAGCCCTTTATATAGCTCATTAATACTTCAGAAGGGCATGATTGGGCCTTCACATACCAAGATACAGTAACTGTAGGAAAATGTTGACTTTTTACTGTTCATCAGTTTAATAATTTATAGAAACAGCTGGTTAATAGCAAAACTCCTATTAATTGATGAATGTATTAAGTCTAGCAGCAACTCTGTGTGAGGTAGGGAAGTATTAGTATCATCCCCTTTTTACAGATGAAGAAATAGAGGAACAGCAAGCTGAAGTGACTTGCCCATGGTCACACAGCAAGTCAATGGCAGAGCCATAAGCAAACTCAGATTTCCTGCTTCCTAACCCTGCTTTAATCACTTGACAACACTTCCCTCTCAAATGGCCTCAGTTAGCTTTAATTGTGTCTTGCTTAGCTGGATATTTTATTTTTAAAAAATGTATTTTTTACATTTTTCCTGAAAATGTATACAGTCCAAAGAAAATGGAAAGCAGGTTATGGAAAGAGACAAGGGGAAGTCCTTGGGTGAATGTAGAACCTATAAAGTGGAAGAGTGATCTTAATTTCTCTCACATTCAGAGGGGAGAGAATCTTGCAATGTTCAAATTCTCTGGGAAAAGGAAGAGAGCCCTTGTCTGGGAACCATTTGCATGGCTGCCAGCCCAGAAGCCCTGGACCCCAGAAAGCCCTGGGATCCCCTGCTCTGGGGCAGGCCATATGGCTGGCTGCTCCAAAGCTATGGACTTTTAAAGCCCTGGGGTCCCTGGCCTAGGCACAATTTGCATGGCTGTAGCTCCCAAAGCTGTGGACCCAGAAATCCCAGAGTCCGTAGCAGTTTGCCAGGCTGGCTGCTGAGGATCCAGGGAGTGAGCTGGCAGAAAACCAGGAAGTTGTCAATGGACATCTGCCTGAGTTATATCAGAATTTGGGCAAAATTGGACCATCTCCACAATGTTCAGATTTCACTAAATCAGGGAATTCCAATAAAACAATGTTTCATCAGAATTGTTCCAACCAGTTCAAGTTATTCCAGCCATTTGGGGCAGTGTAGTGTATAGTAAATAATTGGAAGTAGTAGGAAACACAATGGGCATTAGTAAGGGTAGCTTGGGAAGAGAATGAGGTGAAGGAGTGGCATGAAGAAGACAAAGATATGGGTAGGTCAGGATTAGTGTGTTTTGCAAGTGAGAAGTAGTTTTAAAAGGATATATAAAAAGAGAGGGCAGTAGGCAGAGGACAGAAAATAAATGGTCAATGTCAGGGAAGGAAAAGTATTTTGATAACTGAAATTTGAATTAACTGGAATGGAGTAATAGGAAAATGGGTCACATCAGTAAGGAGAAGGCTGCAGTAACTGAGATGAGATTGAGAGGTAGGAGTAATATCTCAGACACTGGGATAGAAAAGAGGATGGATTTTGGAGATGTAGAGAAAGCAACAGCAGGATTTGGCAAGGTTCTAGACAGGAGGAAGAGAGGAATTAAAGACAAGGCTATGATTGCGAGTTTAGGTGAGAGAAAAAAAAGGAAGGATGTAGCAGGAAAAGGTCAGGAATTTACTCTTTACCTTGTTGTTCTTTAGGCGACAATATAATTTAGGTATAGTGTTTGTTACGTTTTAGTAATGGCAACATCTAGAATCAAGTATGTGTTTTTTTTTAATTGTCTAATTTCTGCAGTCTCTCTGTTGCTGGCTCTGTGTCTAGGTTACCTTGGAAACCATTATGTTGGAGCAGTTTACAGCAGTAACTCTATATATGATGCATGAAAAAATGGTTTCAAAAGTTAGGTATGTTTTTATTTGTAAAAATGAGGAAATAAGAACAAATTCTGACGTAAAGTTAGAAATGTTCTTTTGTACATCAGTATTGGTGCCTTTGTAAATTGGATAACATCATCTTTTAGATGAAAATATTTATAGAAGCCGCGTGGCGCTGAATATTGCTGGTTTGTTATCTGAAATCTTTTGTAGATGGAGCTGAGGTAGCCAGGAGGGCAAAGGAGGTGAATGTTGGTAATTTCATCCACTGAGGGTGATGAGTTAGCAGTTAGGCTGAAAAGATATCCAAGATTTTTTTTTTCCTTTTGCTGTTCATTTATTTTGCAGCAACTTCTTAGGCTTCACATACCACATTTCTTTTGTTTGGTGCACCTGTTTCATAATCTTTCTCCTCATTTGCTGAAATCATGAAAGACCTGAGAAATAGCTTGTTATGAAATGATGTATTTTAATAAATAAATGGCATTCCTAATCATGATTTATCTTTTTGAATTTTAATGAAAAGTTCTAGAGATAATGTCTGCATTTAAATTTTAATAGAAGACAGAGATAATTTCATTCAAAATCTAATATTTACATTTCAGCACTGGGAAGCAAGTTAACTCCTCTCCACAGTTTTAAACCTAAAATTGGGAAGAAAGAACAAAGCATCCACTGAATTTCTGAGCAGTTCTGATTCCAGGGATTGATTCAAGGTCCACTGAACCTATGACTTGAATCAGGCCCTTGTATTCATTGAAGTGAGCTGTAGCTCACGAAAGCTTATGCTCAAATAAATTTGTTAGTCTCTAAGGTGCCATAAGTACTCCCCTTTTCTTTTTGTATCCATTCAGTGACTTTCCAGTGACTGCAATGAGTTTTAGTTCAGGCCCCAGGGGAGCAGATGGCTGAGTTTGTCACCTTGACAGGGAAAGGGGGAGTAGGCTGATGACTGGGGAATGTGAAGGGAAAGCACAAAAGGTTGTGTTCAGATCAGACTGGGTGTTCCCAGAGCAGGGTGAAATCAGAGAGTTGTAAAACAGAGGCCGCATAGGCAGGGACTGCATTGGTGAAGGCAGGTTATGGAGCCAACACATGGGGAACACCAGGTTCAAGAAAGGATTGACTGAGAGTGGGGGAGGCCAGTGGGATGGGGAGGAAGGAATGAGATAAGAATTAGAAATGAAGGCAGAAAGTTGAAGGGAAATGAACAGAATTAAAAAAGGGATTCCACGTCTGGAAAGAAAGGAGAGAATAAGAAAGAAGAAATGAGATGCACAGTGTTAATAGCTGTAAGGCTAATCCTATACCTAGTGAAGTTGATGGCAAAATTGTATTAATTTTAATGGGAATAGAATCAAATACTAAAAAGGGTCAAAACAGAACTAGATAACTAAAATGAGGAATTACCACCAACATTTATTACAGTTTGAAACTAGATACATTACTATTACAACTGACATTTATTCAATCAAATTTGTCAAGTCAGTTATTACCCAGATGGCAATGTGGATAAACCAGAGTATTCAGATTGGTTGGATGTTTATCTTCCAAGGCAAGGCAGACATATGTCTTTATAGCAGTTGCTAATGATTTTGACTTTATTTCATTAGTATCTATAGAACCACCTGGCTAGGGTCTGGACTATCTTTTTACATTATATTATTGCTACCATTGTATGAGTTCATTCAAATAGTCTTTCCATAGCAGTTGGGAAATTCTACTGTTTTCCTTGATTCCAAAGTAAAGTTGGTAGGAGAAAGGGTATTTTTTTTTGGGGGGGGTCAAAAATTTCCATCACAAAGTTCAACTTTTTGGTGAAAAATTGCAGACTGAAATATTCTGTTTAAGAAAAGCTGCTGTGATGCCTGATGGTAATTATAATTCAGATGTCTCATGCTCCCATTTTACTCCATTGGCTGGGCTCCATGGTCAGACTACCTCTTCCGTGATGCACCATGTTCTCCACTCATGGTCAGGGAAAGCAGTTGAATGATGGCACATGTAGTTTAATTAGGGAAAATGAGGACTTGAGTAAACTAAACTAAAAATTCCATGCAGCACCATGGTCCAAATATTTAGTGTTTTGGCTGAAATATTTGTTTTACAGGAAGTTGTTTTTTTGCCCCTTCCCACACCTCCCCCCCAAAAAAAGTTTAAAAAAACCACCCGGATTTTTCCATTACATGAAAGAAAAATCAATGGAAAATTTTCAAACAACCTTATTCTAAAGTATAGTAGGATTATTCAATTTCCTAATGTTAAGCTAAGATTATGAAGGATAGACTTTATTGCTACTGTTGGTACTGGCGGTGAATAGTAGTATCTTCCTTTGTCTGGATATGTTTGTCTCAAATAGTTGTAGCAGATATTTGATTTTCCTTTACATAGTTATTAATGCTCTAAAAGAGTCCAGAATTTGAGACACTCACAATTTTAACATCTATTTTTCCTTGATACCATAATATGCTTTTATTTATTATGTAGTTCAGGTAACATGCTCACTGAACTGTGTACCAGTTATAATAACTTAAAGAAGTCTTCTAAACATTCTATGACGTGTTGAGTGTTACTTTACAATCCCATGACATTCAAAATCAGTCTTGTTAGCAATCACATCCAGTATCTTTAACTTAAAATTGCTTGTTTTTAAGTAGGAGGAAGGCATTTGTTAAAATAAGAACAATCACAACAGCATCCTATTGGGAAGATATATATTTTGGGAGCTGATCCATGTGAAGAATTGAAGTTTTACATGTTTTAAGATTATCCAATAGCATAGACAGGGAAGGAATGCATGTTAGAGAGATGAAAGATGACCTACATAGGAATATCTCTCTAAGAGCTAAATATAAACATTTCATCTTATGTAAAAATAGGAAGAAACTGATATAGTATTTGGCACAAGAAAATGTTAAGTTAAAAGATGGAGGTTAAATTTCCTGCCTTTTTTAAAAAAAAAAAACACACTTTTTATTAAGCCAAAGTTACAATAAAATATACAACATCATATATTACTTATTCAAGGTCAGGTTAATGTTCAAAGAATCTGGCTAAAGATTCTGGCTTCCTGTCTGAAAGGCCTTTTCCTGCCTTAATATAAATGGATTCCTCCCTCATGCCTTAACCTTTCAGCACGAATAACTTATGTATGTTGCTCTTGCCACTACCATGAGAATTAAAAATACCATGCTGCAATTACAGTGCAGATCAGAAAGTTAATATCAATGGGTAGTCTTGAGATTTTCCATTTGAGACTTCCCCCAGTGGCTAAGGAAGGTGGAGGCAGACTCAGGCCCACCAACTACTTCAGTCCCAGCCAGGGACCACACAGACAGCAGCTGTCTGCTGTGTCCCTTTATCTGAGTTACACCACTGCTCTGATTCCCTGGGCCACTTCCCCATGACTCCACATTCTTCACTCTTACCTCAGGGCCTTGTCCTGATGGAGTCCCAGCAACCAGCACAAAGCTTTTTCTCGCTTCTACCACCATTGCTCTGTTCAAGGTCCGATAGGTCCCTCTGCCTGCCTGCCTGCCTGCCTGCCTGCCTGCCTGCCTGCCACACACCCTCCACCTCCAGCAAGTAACTGGTCTCACTCTAGCCCTGCAGCTCTTCTTATACTACCCGGCTGCTCCCTGCAGCCCCTTTCTGATTGGCTGTGTCCCACACAGCCACTCTAGGCAGCTTGGAGGACCCTCTCCACTGACCTTTTCTGGGGTGGGGTGTGGCAGGACCATGAGGACTTCTGCAGGGGCCTCAGAGGGTCTGGTATACCATGTCACAGGCCTGTAGAGAAGTGGTATGGGTAATCAGTTAAGAAGTTGCTTAAATAAGGTTTGTTTTATACCCTTTCTTTCTTACATTCATCACAACTGAAAAAAAAAATTTGGAGGTTTTTTTTTTCTGCCTTTCCCCCCTCCTTCTTTCTTTTTCCCCACTGAATGCAGCAGAATGAATTATATCCAATGCATGTTTGTGTTTTCTTTCTTTCTTTCTTTTCTTTTAATCGCAGCTTTTCGGAGGTACGGGAGCCTCCCTTTTTTTCTTTTCATTTTCCTCAAAGAAAAAAAATCCAACTGGCTCTAGTAAGAATTATTCCCATTTACAGTTGGAGCAACAAGCAGAAAAGTGAAATGACTTGCCCAAAACTGCATTGAGTCAATGGGAGAGCCAGGGTTAGAACTGACTCCTCAACTTGTGCTTATTCCTCCAGTGCACACTGTTTTACATCCTTAACATTACCAGAGAACCAGATTACAGAACCTGAATTACCTCTCATTAGATTAATTCCATGGAGTTGCTCCTGATTTCCACTGGTTTAAGTGAGAGGAAATTTGAGTGTTTTGTATCAGTAGGTCTGCAATAAAAAAAAATGTGAATCTGATTTTTTTTAAAGTCAGCTGTAGTTGTGATATTTTGGTCATGTTTAGTCAAAATAAATGGGGGAAAAGAATAGGATAATTGTTTATTTCCAGACGTGTTCAATTACACCGAATTGTTATGTGTAACATAGTTTTATATCTAATCATGTTGTAAGAGAAAGCAACCTTGAGGTAATGAAAGAAGAACATTCAATATACAGATTGGATGAGATTTATCATCAACATAGAAAGCAATCATCTAGTACACATTTCCTGGGGGGGTATTTTTTTGTTTTGTTTTTATACTAGTTTGTGTATTTGCTGCAAGCAGACTATAAAAATTATTTGTGAGTACTTTAGCGATTGAAATATACTCCTCTCTCTTTTTTTTAAATGAGTTCTTATTTAACTTACTTTTGATAATATAACTGAGACAGTATATAATCACACTACACTGCCATCATTCCAGTTTGTCAAATATTTGGCATGAATAACCATATTTATAGGTTTGGATCTTCGCCTCAACTGTGATTTAAACTATTCAGTGCTATAAACAGATTGAATTATTTGATATAGGGAAGCTATGTAGCATATAACCGAGCTGAGACAAAACCATCAACGGCTTAACCCTTATCTTTCCCTCTCCTCCACCCGCCCAAAAAAACCCTCCTTTTATGCTATAGGAGATTTGACATTAATGTAGTAAATCAGCATCAATATAATTCTTTGGACATAGTACATGTCATATTTCACAACTTGTTTTACTTGTTCATTTTAATAGCTGCATCTTTAAATCCTGACTGTGGTTCAAGAGAGCTGGTATCTATCCCCAGCTATGCCACTGTCCTGTTCGGTGACCTTGAACAAATCATTTCACCTCCCTGTCCCTTTGTAAAATGGGGCTAATGATACTTGCATTCTGTAAACTCCTCTGCAATCTACAAATGAATGGAAGGATAAACAAAAATAAATCAGTGACTAGGGTTTTTGATTTCAAAAGGGCTGACTTTCAAAAAATTAAGGACATTAGTTAGGGAAGTGGATTGGACTAAAGAATTTATGGATCTAAAGGCAGAGGAGGTCTGGGATTATGTCAAGTCAAAGTTGCAGAAGCTATCGGAAACCTGCATCCCAAGAAAGGGGAAAAAATTCAGGAGTTGTAGACCAAGCTGGATAAGCAAGCATCTCAGAGAGGTGATTAAGAAAAAGCAGAAAGCGTACAGGGAGTGGAAAATGGGAGGGATCAGCAAGGAAAGCTACCTTATTGAGGTCAGAACATGTAGGGATAAAGTGAGAGAGGCTAAAAGTCAAGTAGAGTTGGACCTTGCAAAGGGAATTAAAACCAATAGTAAAAGGTTCTATAGCCATATAAATAAGAAGAAAACAAAGAAAGAAGAAGTGGGACCGCTAAACACTGAGGATGGAGTGGAGGTCAAGGATAATCTAGGCATGGACCAATATCTAAACAAATACTTTGCCTCAGTCTTTAATGAGATTAATGAGGATCTTAGGGATAATGGTAGCATGACAAATGGGAATGAGGATATGGAGGTAGATATTACCACATCTGAGGTAGAAGCGAAACTCGAACAGCTTAATAATAATTAATTATTATATTAATAATTAATTAATCGGGGGGCCCAGATAATCTTCATCCAAGAATATTAAAGGAATTGGCACATGAAATTGCAAGCCCATTAGCAAGAATTTTTAATGAATCTGTAAACTCAGGGGTTGTACCGTACGACTGGAGAATTGCTAACATAGTTCCTATTTTTAAGAAAGGAAAAAAAAGTGATCTGGGTAACTACAGGCCTCTTAGTTTGACATCTGTAGTATGCAAGGTCATGGGAAAAAAATTGAAGGAGAAAGTAATTAAGGACATTGAGGTCAATGGTAAATGGGACAAAATACAACATGGTTTTACAAAAGGTAGATTGTGCCAAACCAACCTGATCTCCTTCTTTGAGAAAGTAACAGATTTTTTAGACAAAGGAAACACAGTGGATCTAATTTATCTAGATTTCAGTAAGGTGTTTGATACCGTGCCACATGGGGAATTATTAGTTAAATTGGAAAAGATGGGGATCAATAGGAAAATTGAAAGGTGGATAAGGAATTGGTTAAAGGAGAGACTATAGCAGGTCCTACTGAAAGGTGAACTGTCAGGCTGGAGGGAGGTTACCAGTGGAGTTCCTCAAGGATCGGTTTTGGGACCAATCTTATTTAATCTTTTTATTACTGACCTCGGCACAAAAAGTGGGTGTGTGCTAATAAAGTTTGCGGATGATACGAAGCTGGGAGGTATTGCCAATTTAGAGAAGGACTGGGATATCGTACAGGAGGATCTGGATGACCTTGTAAACTAGAATAATAGTAATAGGATGAAATTTAATAGTGAGAAGTGTAAGGTCATGCATTTAGAGATTACTAACAATAATTTTAGTTACAAACTGGGGATACATCAATTAGAAGTAATGGAGGAGGAGAAGGACCTTGGAGTATTGGTTGACCACAGGATGACTATGAGCTGCCAATGTGATATGGCCGTGAAAAAAGTTAATGTGGTCTTGGGATGCATCAGGAGAGGTATTTCCAGTAGAGATAAGGAGGTTTTAGTACTGTTATACAAGGCACTGGTGAGACCTCACCTGGAATACTGTGTGCAGTTCTGGTCTCCCATGTTTAAGAAAGATGAATTCAAACTGAAACAGGTACAGAGAAGGGCTACTAGGATGATCCAAGGAATGGGAAACCTGTCTTAGGAAAGGAGACTCAAGGAGCTTGACTTGTTTAGCCTAACCAAAAGAAGGCTGAGGGGAGATAGGATTGCTCTCTATAAATATATCAGAGGGATAAATACCAGAGGGGGAGAGGAATTATTTAAACTCAGTACCAATGTGGACACAAGAACAAATGGATATAAACTGGCCAGCAGGAAGTTTAGACTTGAAATTAGAGGAAGGTTTCTAACCATCAGAGTAGTGAAGTTCTGGAACAGCCTTCTAAGGGAAGCAGTGGGGGCAAAAGACCTATCTGGCTTCAAGATTAAACTCGATAAGTTTATGGAGGAGATGGTATGATGGGATAAAGATCAATTAACTGCCAAAATCATGTTAACTGTTCATGATAAATAGGCCCAATGGCCTGTGATGGGATGTTAGATGGGGTGGGATCTGAGTTACTACAGAGAATTCTTTCCTGGGTATCTGGCTGGTGAATCTCGCCCACATGCTCAGGGTTCAGCTGATTGCCATATTTGGGGTCAGGAAGGATTTTTCCTCCAGGGCAGATTGGAAGAGGCCCTGGGGGGTTTTCGCCTTCCTCTGCAGCATGCACTTGCTGGAGGATTCTCTGCACCTTGAAGTCTTTAAACTATGATTTGAGGACTTCAATAGCTCAGACATAGGTGAGAGGTTTATTGTGTGAGTGGGTGGGTGAGATTCTGTGGCCTGCATTGTGCAGGAGGTGAGACAAGATGATTACAGTGGTCCCTTCTGACCTTAATATCTATGAGTCTATCTATGAGAGCTAGGAACTATTATATTATTAAAAGATACGGGGATGTACACTACAAAAGATACGGAGATGTACACTATTCTGCCTGACACTTCCACTGTTTTCACGGAGCAAGTTTTCTCAGGGCTTGTCTACGCTTACAGCACTAAAACGACACAGTTTCCTGCTGTAGCTCTTAGTGAAGGCACTACTTACACCAAAGGGAGAGCTCCTCCCATCAGTGTAGGTGCTCCGTTGTATGACTTATTTAATTGTATGACAATTAAATCATACAATAATCTGCTTATACCCTTTGTAGTTGGCTTTGCATTGCAAAATAACTTTGTGGGAATGTGATGAAAAATAATTTCAAAACTGTCTCCATATTATATTACAACAGTTAATTTTCTTTTCGCAGCAGTATCTCACACAAAGTCTAACTCAAATGGTCTGGCAAATAAAAGTTTTAAACTGTCCTAAAAATTCTCTAACCCTGCCAGCTTAGCTGTTTCTAACCCCAGAAACTGTTGCATCCTCTGCTTAAGAAATTTAAAGGACCAGTGACTTGATCGCATTCTCCAGCTTCATTTTTTAGTTACATTCATCCAGTCACAAAACAGAAACAATACCAAATGATTAAAGTAACCTTTCACACATTGGTTATAATAAGGACCGTTAAAAAAAGAAACAAAAAAAACCCAAAGAAACATTCCCCCTCCCCATCAGAAAATGGGTTTTCATCAAAATCAAAGTTTTCCATGGGTTTTCCAATTTTGGCAGAATTTTCCATTGGGAAAAATCAAACCTAAGGTAACCTCAAAAGAGATTTATTTCGTATTCCATCTACTTTTACCCAGATTATTTTAATATTAATTTTCACTAATGCCCTACAATGAACTTTTATATTTCAGACATCTGTCTTCATTTTAATGACCAGCTGTTAAAACGCCTGATGAATTATGACAAATTAGTTTCCCAAAAATTGTGTTAATTTAAAAATTAATTTGAAAACATAAAACAAAAGAATATTAGAAATCATCTTATAGGGATAGCTTTTCTGCTAATTTTACGAAGGAAAAAACTGGGGTGACTGGATAGGTTAGGGGATTGGTAATGGGATATACAACCACTACACGCCAAGGCCCCGAACCTGCAAAGTGCTTTATGCAAGTGGACTCATGCTCTCATCAGTGCCACTGATGTCAGTGAGGATCTGCCCACTCTGAGCAACTCAAATATCAATTCAAATCTATCCCATGCTAATAGCAGTTAAAAATTGTTGCCATCCAATCACTGATTAACAGGTGTTCTCAGGCCAGTTCCTCGTGAATAGCTATCTATAATCCCAAAAGCCACCGTCAAAGGTAAAATAAATTGGCACCCTTGCTGGCATCCTCTGCAGAGGGAAAAAAGACTACATAGGCTATGGAGACTGAATTACCCTTGCCATATATGGTGATCTGTACAAGGAAGGATGGGGGCACCTCAGGAGCATGTGCAAAAAGCTTGCATGTCTGCTATCCATACATGTGTTATAAAAAAAGAGGAATCTGGTGCCCGAGCTGCCTATCTGACACCTTTTACATACACTAAATTTACTTCCTACCTACTAGCCACTACATAATACCATGCCTGGAAATGAAATGATAGATTCCATGATCCTAGATCTGTATAGGTGCTAAGCAATGCTTACAACTGTACCTCTGTGCCTGCCTCAATGTCTACTGCCTCATTACTGTGCTTTGTTAGTCCAAAATTACAGCCTATCCGATGACCCCTATCCTGCAAGGAGCCCACTGCAGGCAGACCCCTGCATCAACATCAATTGACTTCAGTGGTACTCTCCAGGGGTGCAGGGATCTGTCCAAAACAGAGATCTATTTCACTTACCCTCTACAGAGGCAGAGAAATTGCACCAATTTAGCCAAATCAGGTTCTAAATTGATTTTGTTAAATTGGTGCAATCTCTTGTATGGACACTCTTCTATGGGCAAAAGAGTGGCTAATATATAGATCACCTCAGTTTGATTTAGAATTCAATTGGTACAATTTCTTTGTGTAGACAGGTCTTAAAGCCTGCCTGTCTCTCTCTCTTTTTTTTTTTTAATTGAAAATTCATCCTGCTGGGCCAGTGGGCTTTTAAGTGATAAGGACAACACTATCTGTTAAAAGCACAATGCTTCTGGTAATGGTTGCAGAATGCCCGTGAATCAGCAGCTGTAACAATGGACAGGCGCTTTCAGCAAACTCAGATAAATAGATCTCATTTCTGGATCTGTACTACAAGGGATACTATAAAAAAATACCAAAATAAAAATAAACAAGGGTGGCAACATACAGCGTGGGTCTGTTCTGGAAAGTGAGTGAGAAAATGGAATTTAGGGGCTTCCACATATATTGTCCTTCAGTGATTAGCAGATTAAATATGCTCAGTTTGCAAAGTAAAAGTCAAAGAAACTAAGTGCAACTCTAGCTGCAAGCTCAACCTGGATTTGAAAATCAAGCTGGGTTCTTTCCTTCCTATGCCTCATCACTAGTAATAAAGGTTCAGCCCTAATTATGGCTTCAGTTTCACCTATAAAAACGAGGAGTACTTGTGGCATGTGTCTCATAGCTTTGAGCATATATTGACTAGTGTAAACAAGTGACTATGTTCACTGGAGAACTTGAAACCATTTTGGGGGTGAAGGAAGGGTGTTCTCAGCAGAAGGTCCTAGACTGTGAGATTCCCAACTACCAGAGCTCTTGAGTCCTGACAGCTTTTGTGATCTATGAATGAGTGGAACCTCCTCAGTGCAGTTAAAGTGGAGGTACAAGTTGTTATCCACAACAAGGTTTGTCCATTCAATATATAAGCGAGCCATTTGCCTCAGCTATGGAGCAAATCCTTTCTGCATCTGCAATTAATAAGGATAATGAGCCCACAGGATAAATTAACTCTTTAATACAAAAAAAAAAGAAAAGATTAGATCTTTGTAGAAAAAAAAAAAAAGATATAGGTTTCCAACAAAAGAAAAAAGTGCTCTCAAATTATCACGTTTCAACCTTTAAAGTCTATTGTGGGGCAACAAAAAAGACATTGTCCCAAAAGAATAAAACATATGCACAATCAAACAAAAACTCTTCTTCCTCAATCCTCATGACTATCATAGCAACACAGGTTTCACCAAGCATCTCAAATCAGGAGAGACCTGAGTCATCTATGGCATCAACAATAGCAGTATCAGGAAGTCACAAAGTGAGGCGATGGGCGGGGTGAAGGGAGAAGGGAAAAACAAACCATATACTAAAATCCCATTTCCCCAGAGCCAGTGTCAACTGAGACATTCACTTCACAGTTCACACACAGCCCAGGAGAGTTCCTCACAATTAACAGGTTTCAGAGGGGTAGCCGTGTTAGTCTGTATCAGTAAAAACAACGAGGAGTCCTTGTGGCACCTTAGAGAGTAACACATTTATTTGGGCATAAGCTTTTGGGGGCTAGAGCCCACTTCATCAGATGCATGGACTGAAAAATACAGTAAAGCAGGTATAAACATACAGCACATGAAAAGATGCGAAGATGAAAAGAAAACTTTGGTAGATGTGCAGATGAACGAGCCCCTGATGGTGTGGCTGATGTGGTTAGGTCCTATAATGGTGTCCCTTGAATAGATATGAAGACAAAGCTGGCAATAGGTTTTGTTGCAGGGATTGTTTCCTGGATTAGTGTTTCTGTTCTGTAGTGTGTAGTTGCTGCTGAGTACTTGCTTCAGGTTATAAGGCTGTCTGTAAGTGAGGACTACCTCCCAAAGTCTGTGAGAGTGAGGGATCATCCTTCAGGATAGGTTGAAGATCCTTGATGATATGCTAGAGAGGTTTTAGTTGGGGGCTGAAGGTGATGGCTAGTGGCGTTCTGTTACTTTCTTCGTTAGGCCTGTCCTGTAGTAGGCGATTTCTAGGTACCCTTCTGGCTCTGTCAATCTGTTTCTTCACTTCCCCAGGTAGATATTGTTGTTTTAAGAATGCTTGATAGAGATCCTGTAGGTGTTAGTCTCTGTCTGAGGGATTGGAGCAAATGCGGTTGTATCTTAGGGCTTGGCTGTAGACAATGGACTGTGTGATGTGGTCTGGATGAAAGCTGGAGGCATGTAGGTAAGTATAGCGGTCAGTAGGTTTCCGGTATATGGTGGTGTTTATGTGAGCATCGCTTATTTGCACTGTAGTGTCCAGGAAGTGGATCTCTTCTGTGGACCTAACGACATCAGCCACACCATCAGGGGCTTGTTCACATGCACATCTACCAATGTGATATGTGCCAGCAATGCCCCTCTGCCATGTACATTGGCCAAACCAGACAGTCTCTACACAAAAGAATAAATGGACACAAATCTGACATCAAGAATTGTAACATTCAAAAACCAGTAGGAGAGCACTTCCATCTCCCTAGACACTGAATAACAGACTTAAAAGTGGCCATATTTCAACAAAAAAAAACAGACTTCAATGAGAAACTGCTGAACTGGAATTAATCTGCAAACTTGACACCATCAAATTAGGCCTGAATAAAGACTGGGAGTGGCTGGGTCACTACAAAAAATAATTTTCCCTCTGTTGATACTCATACCTTCTTGTCAACTGTTGGGAATGGGCCACATCCACCATGATTGAATTGGCCTTGTTAACACTACAAAAAGTAATTTTCCCTCTGTTGCTATTCACCCCTTCTTGTCAACTGTTGGGAATGAGCCACATCCACCCTAATTGAATTGGCCTCATTAGGACTGACCCCCCCACACACTTGGTAAGGCAACTCCCATCTTTTCATGGGCTGCATATTTATACCTGCTTACTGTATTTTTCACTCCATGCATCTGATGAAGTGGGTTCAAGCCCACGAAAGCTTATGCCCAAATAAATTTGTTAGTCTCTAAGGTGCCACAAGGTCTCCTCATTGTTTCCACAATTAACAGTTTCTCCCTGTCTCCAACCAGCATGGAATCACAATCCCATTCAACTGAGCATCTGGCTTTCCAGAGCACACACACGACAGAATGAGTCTTCCAAGCCCTTCCCTGTACAGCTCAGCTGATAGGCAGAGGGTGTTATACAGTGGAATCACATCTGTCTTTAAAGTAACATGCCTATATGGTGTATTGGTTTATTATTATATTATAGCAACTTTTCTCTGTGAGCAAGCCTTTTCTTAAGATGTGAGCTTTCTGTACAATGTGTGCTTTGATAGTTGGGTGTTTTAGGAAATAAAGCCCCTAGATTGGACCCTTACATAAATGGGCTTTCATATTTCCAAAAGAACTGCCTAATTCACAGCACTGTAGCCATCCTTTAATTTCCTCCCTCCAGCACCCTGTTCTTTCCCCCCCCTTTATAAAAGGGGATTATTTATACATGCATTTGTATGCACAAACCCCACAGTTGTGCCCATAAACAGATAACTGGACATATGCATGTGTTAGGTTGCCAGGCTTCCGGTTTTCGACTGGAACACCCCGTCAAAAAAGAGACTCTGGCAGCTCTGGTCAGAGCAGCTGACTGGGCCACTAAAATTCCGGTTGGCCACAGCGGGATAGGCATGCTTCGTGCCCAGCTCCACACAGCTCCCAGGAAGCAGCCGGCATATCCCTATGGCTTCTAGGTGGAGGGGCAGCCGGGCGGGGGGGGGGGGGGCTAAGCATGCTGCCCCCACCCACAGGCACTGCCCCAAACACCGGCTCCGCAGCTCCCATTGTCCCCTCCCACACTCTGTACCCCTTGGCCTCAGCCCGGTGCCCACTCCTGCATCGTAAACCCCTCATCCCCAGCTCCACCCCAGAGCCCGCACCCCCAGCCTGGAGTACTCACCCCCCCACACACACACACTCCAACCCCCTACCACAGCCCGGTGGAAATGAATGAGTGAGGGTGGGGAAAAGCAAGTGACAGAGGGAGAGGGGATGGAGTGAGTGGGGGTTTGGCCCTCAGAGAAGGGCGGGGCCTCAGGACGGGGGTGAGGCAAGGTGTTTGGTTTTCTGCAATTAGAAAACTGACAACCCTAACGTGTCCAAATGAAGATATGCATAACTTTTGAAAATCATAATTGAAGATTTGTCCCAAAGCATAAAACCAGTGGCTTCTTTGATAATTTTATGGTGAAAGACCATGGAGCAGAGAAAGGGTAAACTCAAAGCAAAAGGGCATTGGGTTTCTTCCACAGGATTCTCTGGGTCATCTTGCAGGACACTTGTTCTTCTTTTTCTGCTGCAATTACAGATTGTGCACATAGGAATCTTTATACAAAGCACCTATTCTGCATTACTCCACACTTCTGGAATTCCTTTCCTTGTGAATACTATCTTCTGTCCTGTCAGTTAATTCCTTTCCAACTTATTTTAAAGTTTGTGTTGAATAATAAATAATAAAAAAAATCTGAAAGCAAAACTCTCACAGTGAAAATTCCTCATATGTAAAGTGATTTTAAGAAACTGAAAAAAAATAGTAGGTAACATTTTGTTTGTTTATTTTTTTCACCAAAATGCTTTAAAGTTTATCCAACCCAGCTGTTTTACACACCAGAATTCATCACCTAACCTGTTAACTGTAACGGTAACTCTCTACTTTAAAGTCCTCTTGAATAAGAATGCAAGCTGGCACCAGAATGTGAGGCAATGTATTTAATGAGGGAGAGGCAAAGCAGAAAGCACAGAGGACTTTCTTGAAATCCAGGTATTACCTCAAATTCAGGAGTCAGCATCTCTCATTCATTTCAAACCGAAAGAACTTGTTAGAGTGAGTCCAGGTTTCTTTGGCTTTGGTTTCAGTTGGTTATTGCCAGATTTCTAACTAGACTGAAGGAAATAAACCCCTCTACCTGGTTTTGGCCCCTTTGTTTACATTCCCAGGAGCCTTGTTTCATTCTTCCAATGGACTTTAAAACATCAAGTGTCTTTTCCACCGCCTACTCTGCAGGGTATGCATAAACCAAGGTGCCTTCTGAATACATGCAGAGATAGTAACAATAGCAGTTGCCATGGAAGCAGAACACAATGCTTAGGAATGCAGAAAGCGGAATGAAAGGAGAGATAACGAAACCAGTAGAGATTTGTTTCAGAACATATTGGTGATAGGTGAAATGTTAGCACTCTCTAAGTATATTGTGGTAAATCAAATTTACACAGCTAAGGATACAAAAGTTCATGTTTAACTGAGATCAGTTTATTTACTCGTAGGAAAACTTATGGTCACCAGGAGGCTCATTAACATGAATTTTCATAGCTCCCACTTGGAATTAATATGTGTCCTTGATACATTAATATATCCAGGCTTGATATAAATCAAATGATTCCATGTATATTCAGCAGATGCATATTATCTTTTCTGGGGAGCCAGAAGAAAGATCTCGCTACCTGAAATAACTGCACCAACAGAATGATTAAACAATAACGCAGACATACATTAATGCCACAGCGGGACTGTTGATTTTGTTGAAATTCTAAGGTCAAAAGGGACCATTCACACCCGAAAGAAAGAGGCAGCCTCTGAAAGATCAGACAATACTTTTTTCTCAATGAACATAAAAGATCTGTACTTTACTGTGCTTATCCAAACAACATACTATCTACAAATATATCTTTGCAATGTGTCTGAAATGCCAGGGGTTACTTCAACTGGGTAGGTTTTTTAAAAATAGGTATGGGAATTTTTTCTGCAGACAATATATTCAACTATATTTGCTAAGTGGAGGGTGGAGGGGGGGGAGAGACTTCACAAAGGGTATCTTCTTTAACAGCTTTCTCATCAATTGGTTGTTTGATTTTTGACCACAATCTGTTGAATCTGTTGAGCTTTTTCTTACATGAAGGATCTGTGTCTGTTTAAGCTGGCACATTTTAAAAAGTCTACAAGAACTCTATATTCACACATTCAAATTAATCAGCTGTAGGAAGTTGACTACACAGTAAGGTGACCTTGTTAAATATTTCTTCTTCTGTACTCCCACATTACTTTTTTTCCCTCTAATTAATCCCTTCAGCAATTAAATTGCCCTTTAGGTTTGCCACTCTTGCAATACACCTGGTCTCTACTCAGATCTCCCACATTTTCACAATGAAACCTGTAGTCTTGGTTGATTTTTCAAACAAAGCTGCAGCTGCTGCATAGTTTTCTCTGGACTTTAAAAACTCATTTCAAAACCATTTCCTATCTATCTTTACTTTATATACAAGGTTTGGTGGGTTTTTTTGTTTGTTTGTTTTTTGGTCACTGTCATAAATATAAAGGGAAGGGTAAACACCTTTAAATCCCTCCTGGCCAGAGGAAAAACCCTTTCACCTGTAAAGGGTTAAGAAGCTAGAATAACCTCGCTGGCACGTGACCAAAATGACCAATGAGGAGACAAGATACTTTCAAAGCTGGGGGGGGGGGAAGAAACAAAGGTTCTCTCTGTCTGTGTGATGCTTTTGCTGGGAACAGAAAAGGAATGGAGTCTTCGAACTTAGTAAGTAATCTAGCTAGATATGCATTAGATTCTATTTTGTTTAAATGGCTGACAAAATAAGCTGTGCTGAATGGAATGTATATTCCTGTTTTTGTCTCTTTTTGTAACTTAAGGTTTTGCCTAGAGGGATTCTCTATGTTTTGAATCTGACTACCCTGTAAGGTATTTACCATCCTGATTTTACAGAGGTGATTCTTTTACTTTTTTTCTTCAATTAAAATTCTTCTTTTAAGAACCTGATTGCTTTTTCATTGTTCTTAAGATCCAAGGATTTGGGTCTGTATTCACCTATGCAAATTGGTGAGGATTTTTATCAAGCCTTCCCCAGAAAAGGGGGTGTAGAGTTTGGGAGGATTTTGGGGGGAAAGATGTTTCCAAGAGGGCTCTTTCCTGGTTATATATTTGTTAGATGCTTGGTGGTGGCAGCAATAAAGTCCAAGGGCAAAAGGTAAAATAGTTTGTACCTTGGGGAAGTTTTAACCTAAGCTGGTAAAAATAAGCTTAGGGGGTTTTCATGCAGGTCCCCACATCTGTACCCTAGAGTTCAGAGTGGGGAAGGAACCTTGACAGTCACATACTCGGGATAAGTTAAGGTGAATTAGACAAAGAAAGCTTCAATATAGAATTATGCCAATACATTACACTATGTCATCCCACAACACAAAAATGCACAATTTGATGCCTAGCTGAGGACACCCACATTTGGAAATTTGACTGTAGTCTTTAAAGATTCTTTATTCCCCACATTTGAGTTATTACTCTGTAACCATTTGTTTCCAACATCCGTTCTCACTATCTCCTGGAACTTTAGTCTTTGATAATAAATGTATTCTTGTTTTCACATAAATACATTTCAGTGCTGCGGTGTTAAGCAAAATATTGGTCCTGAACTGAATCTGACAAGCTGGTGTGTATACTGTTCCTTGGGAACAGCAGGCCTGGTATTTCTGTGAGTGTTTAGTGGTTAAGGGGCTGGACCAGTGTTTAATTTGTAATGAAAGAGATGCTGGGGCTCAAGCAAATTTTTTTACATTCGTAACTGATGCAGCATGCTCAGAGGTGCCAGAGCTATGAACTGCAAAGCCTAGAAATCCCAGGGTTCAGCCCTGGCATAAATTAAGCACTGGGCTGGACAGTACTGGACTCCAGGGGTGGTGAGTGCTATTCTCTAACCTTCAGAGAAGGAGAAAGGCCTGGAAGGCAGTGCTTAGGCTGCCAGGGGATGCTGGTTTCAAGGAGCTGAACCACAGAAAGCTCAGATGAGACATCTTTAGGTAGTGGTATGAATGTTCACAACCCTGGGTGCCCTTGTGGAGCATAACATTGCCTTCATAAGAACCCACTTCTGGATGTGTTTAAAAATGAGCTATTGAATTAGATATTAGTTTATTCTTCTTCCCTCTCTTTTTACCAATTCATTCTATTCACTGAAGAGATCTTGTTACAGTTTATATAGTTACCATGGTGATAAAAGTAGAAGACCCTAAAATTTGCTAGTTTTAACAAAGATGATTATAGTATGTTACGTAAGTACCTGAAGTATTTCTTTTTGCTTCTTCACACTAAATACAGGAAATACCTTGCATAATCCAAATTATGAAATTATCTAATTGCAGATACTTATGATCAAAATATTTCAGATACACCCTTAAGCAAAGTCTCACCTCATGCAGTATAAATATTGATAAATTTGAAGACATAGCCAAAGATATACCTGAATGGAAAGCAACTATCAATAAGGGATGCAAATACTTTGAGGAAGACAGACACAAAGACCTGATTTTAAAAAAAAGGGCCAAGTGTCATGTCAAGTGTTCACGGGAGCTGCACATTCCTGTGCAACATCAGTTTGCGATCCTCACAGATTGGACAGGTAACTACCTATACAGTGCTTGGCTACACAGCCACATGAGAACACACACAATGCTGTGACATTATCAGCAGATGCAATGGAAAGCCTAGGTTTATGATCTGATTCTACTGTCACTTATACTAGATTTATGCCAAGGCAGCCCCATTGATTTCAGTGGAGTTATGCCATGAGTTCTCAAACTGGGGGTCGGGACCCTTCAGGGGCTCGTGAGGTTATTATATGAGGGGTCACGAGCTGTCAGCCTGTACCCCAAACTCCACTTTGCCTCCAGCATTTATAATGGTGTTAAATATATAAAAATGTGGTTTTAATTTATAAGGGCGGGGTTGCACTCAGAGGCTTGCTGTCTGAAAGGGGTCACCAGTACAAAAGTTTGAGAACCACTGAGTTATGCCCTTATCTACACTAATGTATGGGTATTTACTTAACTGTGGAAAATTTTTCTGGGTCACCAATGTAGACAGTTCAAAAGTATCTAAAATAGAAAGACAAATATAATTTCTCTTTCTATTATGAAGTGGCACATGCCTTTTTTGAACAGCAGTTCGTGATAATTTTCATTGACAAATCAAATTTTCAAAAGAAACTAAGTGGCTTAGACTAGTTTCCTTGAAAGTCACTGGGACTTCGTCTCCTAAGTGTCTTAGTCACCTTTGAAAAATGGGACTTTTGCTCATAAATCACTTACGCACTTTTGAAAACTTCACCCTAAGTTTTGGCTGTAATAAATATTAACTTCTAACACCCCATTTTTTGTTACTGGCTGGGCCACAAAATAGACAGTGTTTCTGCAGGAGTCATACACATGAGGAGGATTAATATAGTCTACTTGCCCATCACCCTCTCTCAATATTCTTGAAATAATAGCAAAGAAAAATCTATCGCCAAGATTCTTTCCAGCTCTCTGATAGGATGAGATTTCATGGATGCAGATACTTCCTGATCCTGAGAGCAGTTGATACTTCCATCAGTGATGACTCTGCACTGGTGGAGCTAGGGAAATTTAGACATCCACACTGATGGTAGCATGGTACAATATGAAATGTTATTAGTCCTAGAATTTATCAGCTCATAAACCAGCAAAGTGCTCACGCTCTTTCCATTAAGAAAAGGAGGACTTGTGGCACCTTAGAGACCAACAAATTTATTTGAGCATACGCTTTCGTGAGCTACAGCTCACTTCACTGTAGCTCACGAAAGCTTATGCTCAAATAAATGTGTTAGTCTCTAAGGTGCCACAAGTCCTCCTTTTCTTTTTGCGAATACAGACTAACACGGCTGCTACTCTTTCCATTGATTACACTATGGAAATCATTCTCTTCCAGCTATGCCACCTCAAACAGGGCTGGTTAATATTTTGATGTACCTTGGGGAGAATGATCTCAGGGGCTGCATGGGAGTCATCTTATGGGACAGAATCCAGGGGGATGTTAGCTTGTTTAGGCAATCATGGCCAGAGGGTAGCTTAGTATAGTTGGTGACTTTGGCAGGGAGCCACGGACCCAGGCTGTGTGGACAAGGCTAGGAAGAAAGTGAATAGGGAAGTCACCAGGATATTTATGGAGTCAAAGAGTTCAATGGTACAGCATAAGAACATCTATTACAAGCGGCCTGAAATTTTTCCAGGATGATAGCATACACGCCAGATGGAGACGCTGACACATGGCGACAGAATGTGAGGGCATGGATAGAGCCGGAGTTGTGATATCAGGCAGCATGGTTGGGCAGGGTTGAGGAGGGCAGGTGGGGAGCATGAAGCTATTCTATAGAACACCCTATGGCCAGTTTCCAGTGCAGTTTCCACAGGTTAAAAAACCTGGGATTTTGCCAATAAACCTTGTGCTCATGGGATAGGATGAGACCTTGTGATCTTTGCAGGCCAAGGTCTGACCTCAAGGCCATAGGAAGCTGAGGTCCCCACCTTTCTGCATCTTCTCCTCCCCTCAAGGCGTGGAGGACTAAGAGGAAGCTGAATCCTGGGGATAGGCTGAGGAGACCTTGCCCTGGGTAATATGGTAGGAGTCCTGTATCTCTTCCATTGGAAGAGCTGGTATAGAGTATGGGTGATAGGCAGGTTCATCCCTCCCCTGTGTTAAAATAATAGAAGTTGCAACCTGCTGCTTAAAATCCACCCACATCTGTCCTCATTTCACTGCTGTGTCCACATCCAAGGCTTTGGGGTGGGGGGGGGAGGGGGCTGATGCACTTCCTTAGGTGGAAACTTATTAGTACAGATCCTAAAAGCTACAGAGTGTGCCTCCTGTGATGTGAACCTCAGAATAAAGGTGATGGGGTTTTTTTGGTAAATGAAACCTTTGGTAAATACATTTGAATTTGAAAAACACTTGATGTATTTTGATTATGGTGAATCAAGTAAATGACCAAAATTTGAATAAAATTATCAAGGCTAAGTTTTTATGGAAATAATTGCATAGATGTGCTTAATTTTAAGAGTAGCCAGATACAATTCCCACAGGGAATATAACAAGGTCAAATTCCCTCTTTAAAATAATATTGTAAATACAACCATCACCCTCCTTTTTATAAAATTGATACAATCATAGGATCAGTTTGATTAATATTGTAATTACTGTTTATGATGTGTGGAATCACTGAGGTGTAATCTCAGTGCTAACTTAATAGATGAAACACAGAAGCCATTTAACTGTATCTCATGGTACTTGATGCTTCTGGCATATTTATGTGACAGATTTGCATAATGACTCTTTTAAACAAAAGCAACCTTTTCTTTTCTAATTGTATCTGGTAACTTTATTTGCTAAATCTCCCTAGATTTGTTTTTCGGCTTTAGTATGTAAAATTAATATGCTGATTAGCAAACAACTGAAAAGCCTCAAATATATGAATTTGCATATGTGCTTGCATATAATATATTGGACATTTTGGGGTACATTCTCAGCTAAGTACAGAGTAAAGGCATCTAAATCTATGGAAGCTAAGCACCTAATTCCCTACACACAGAACTGAAAATGACTATACACTTTGTTTAATAAAAGGTTAAATTTAATATAATAATAATATTTTTCATCCCAGTCTCACTCAAGTAGTTTAATCTGTAAGAGATAAGCTGTATATCCATTCTTCAAGGTAAGATCTTAGAAATTTCTGTTCCAGACTTTTTAAGGCCCTGAAAGAGCAAGACACTTTAAACACAAACTTGAAGTTAATCATGTGGTTACATTCCACTGAGCCCTTTGCTGAACAGGGATGTGTTGAAGTGTGCACTTAAGGGCTTTTCTGAAAAGGGGCCCCTTCAGCCTCACAATTGTGTTATTTCATGATGCATTTTCCTTCAACTCTTCAGTTTCAACAAAATGTGAACTGAAGAGTTATGGTCAATTGTCAAATATGAGAGAACCCAAAGATGGTCTGTTTTCAGTGACCATCTTTGCATGGTGCATGAAATCTCACCAACTAACTTTTAAGGTAATTGTAGGTGCTATTTTCCAGTATAGCTTACTGTAAAATGTTTTTGCTGAACAATAAAAGGGAAAAAAATCCTGAAAAATATTAAAACTGTCTTTTTTCCCATCTGAATTTTTTTGATTTTGGCAAAAATTTTTGAACAGATAAGAGGAAGGGGAGAGGAAATAATGGGCCACTGTGAAAGGAGGAGGCAGCAAGGGAAATATTGGGAAAATAAGTTTTTCATCTTTCCCTTCTTCTTCTTTTTTTTAAAGGCAAACTAATGCATACATTTATTAGGTGCTGTATCCCATGCATTTCCTTTTGGGTCTTCTTCCCAACATATCATTAAGTCAGCCTCCTTATATAGACAGCCAGATCAAGAACCTTCTATGTCAATTTGCCTGTAAAAATCCGCTAATTTAATACACTGAGACCTAAATTCTGTTATTAATTACACTGGGGATTCTCTCACCTGTGTCCGTGCACTTTTCTCCTCCTGACCACACACAGGAGAAAATGTTCCTAGGCCATGTATGACCTTGCTTCCTGGTTCTTCTGCAGCCAAACGGCTTAGTCTTCCATGAGAAGCCATTGCTGATTCCAGCCTGGGTTTCCCGTTCTCCACTATTTTCTGATTTCTCCTGTTGTAGACAGGCTATCTGCAAATCAGGATGAATGAAAATATGGGCTGCAGGTGCAAGCAGTTGTGCAGTCCTTGGTGCACTTGCTTTTTTATCCATCTCCTGGGTTTTCAGCAACAACTTCAGACAAATACAATTCCTAATTTTAAAATATTTTCAGCCCATTTTAAAACAAAAATTGATGGTGCAACAATGCACTCACTGACTCTGACCTCTGTGCATTCAACGGCACACAGCTACATTGTGGTACTGAAGAGCTACCCCTAAATACTTACAGTGGAGTCTGGGCCATGTGCTCTGGATCAAGATGATAATTTCTAAAATGTCATTGCATGTTTATCCCAGTATCCATCTTGTTCTCAAAACACTGAGTGAATCTGAATGCCTTCTCTTTGCAGGGATGTGTGTGTAAATCCAACATGTATTGGGAATTCATTACATCCTTCCTTTATAAAGCACCAGTGCACTGATAACTAGAGGCCTCATCTTGTGATACTTACTCCAAGTAGAAAGTTCTGCTAGTAGTAGATTACATAAAATAGTCAAGTGTTTCCAGGGCCAGACCCTGGAGTTGTATTGCACTCCCTTGAAATCTTCAGAAATCATTTTTTCCCCCCTGGTTCTCTAACTAGATTAGCATAACTTTTGCTTTTAATAAAAGATGCCAACAAAAGAAAAACAACAAGTGGGAATGATAGGCTCTCTAGGGCTGACTCAGACACTCTAGGAATTGGCATACACAGTATTGCAAAGACAAACGTCAGCTAAAATGATTAAAAATTCATACTTTTTTGGGGATGTGCATTTGTTATGTTTTCTTATCATGAACGTGTTAAAAGTAAAACCGTCTGAATTTTCACAACAAAGCACCTGTGTCAAGCCTGAACAAAAATCTGTTTGTAATGAGCCTCTAGGGTTGCACTCTGTGGTAAAGAGATCACTGCAGACTGACCTTACAAACAAATCACCTGAATCTATTCTGTGCCATTGTGGCTTCTACAGTACAAAAATAAAATAAATAGATTGAACATTTCCCCTTTTCCCCCCTTCCCTTAGCTCAAAGACAAGACTAGAGAATTTCTTTGCTGCCACTCAGATAAAGGGAGATATAGCTGGGTTGTTGGGGGTTTTTTGTTGTTTTTTGTTCTCAAAAAGATAATGATTGACAATTAAGGAATCCTTTTATTCCCAGAGAGATACGAAATGGGAAAACTGTAGATGAGAATCTTCATCCACATCTCTCCTCACCCCCTTAATTAAAGCAATGCTACAAAGTTTATTAACCATTGAACTGAAGAAAAGGAGAACAATAGAATTTTAGAGCTTGCTTTTTACATTTACCAGGTTTTCATAGGTTTTGGGGTATGTATAACCCCCACACACCAGAAAAAGTATGAAAACCAAAATATACCCACACCCTCCTTACTCAAAAACCTATGAAAACCTCTAGTCTCTAACTCCTCTACCCAGGTATAAGTTCCTCAAGCTAAAACATACTACAGTATGTAGGAGGGGAGGTTTTGGGGATAGCAACCCCTCAAGATTAGAATTAATGTAGTTGTTTCTTTGAAAGAGGAATTGTTTGAATTTTTTAAAAAAATCTAAATTCTTCTTCTGAAAGAGGCTTTTTATTGCACAGAAGAAATTTAAATTACTGTTCCATGGCCTCTGCTACTTTAGAGTGCCCTGAAGTATAATTACCGGTTTACAGCACACTCCCTGCTATGAGAATCCTTATGATAAATCTGTTCCTGTTTCAAGAATGCTTTGTGATCTCCAGATGAAAAGTGCTCTGAGCTATACTGATGCTGAGTATTATCATTGTTTGTTTGTTTGTATTGTACTTACTGGGTGGCTTCACTCAAGAGCAGTCCCTTTGTACTAGACACTGTGCAAACACATACTAGTTGACTTTCTTAGCCTCAAAGAACTTACATGCTAGTAGATCAGCTTCTGTTATGCTGAAATATACTCAGATAAAATTACATGACAGCTGTCCCAGTGGAACTCTCTCAAAAACGTAGGCCCCAATTCAGCAAATCACTTAAACTGATGCTTAGCTTTAAATTTTATTGGGACTTAAATGCATGCTTCAGTAGTTTGCTAAATTCAGGTCACAATGAGACCCTGCAAATGAGAAAGATTTTAAAGTAGTTTTTTAGTCCAAGTCTTTGAACACTTGTCGAGCACCCCCCAACACAATGGAAAGTCGGTGCCTGTGCAAGGGGCATTGTATCTTGAGTAGATAGGATGTCTCCCAGAGAGTGCTATCGCTAGGTCATCATCACTTCAGAGAATGCACCATGTGCCTCCTTTCACTGGCTGGTGTATAAGGACTCCTGCTTCCTCCCTGCCTCTGCCCATTAATTTTGGGGTGTGCACTAGTAGGGAGAAGTTCCTGCATTCAGTACTCCTGGGGGAATTCTGTGCTACTGCATGCATGCATAATTAATGAGCCCTGAAGAGTTTTAATTTTTGCACAGAAAAGTTTCTGCAGAAATGTTGCTGCAGTTCTGCCTTTTGCCCACCAGAGGGCACTGTGACGATAAAACAAAACAGCAGCTCCCTGCCAGCGAGGAAAGAAGAGTTCTGCCTTCATCGCAGCAGGCCAGGTCAAGAGACAGGGGCAATGGGGAGACAGACAGCGTGGGGTGCTGCAGGGTGGGGGGGGTCAGACAGGGCCTCATAAGGGATAGTGGCGGAGGACAGCCTGGGGCAGGGGCTGAATAGGAGTCGAGGCACAGGGCCACAGGGGGGAGGGAGGTTCAGGGTCACATGGGGATGGGGGAGGATGTACAGAGCCACATAGGGACAGAGGGAGGGGGTGCAGGACCACATGGGGATGGGGGGGAGTGGGTGTCTGAGTGGGGGCACAGAGACTCATGGGGATGGGGGTATCTGAGTGGGGGTGGGGGGACACATGTGGACAGGGAGTGCAAGGACACAGAGGGGTGCAGGAACATATGGGGACAGGGGCACATGTGCCTGACTGAATGGGAGAGGCTATGGGTCATCCTGGGTCTGCATGGGAGAAGCTCCCTAACAATCCCTCCCAGCCCCCAAAAAGCTCTTCCATACTTTCCCCACCCAACAACCCTCCAAGTTCACACCCAGGCTCCTTTCCAGCAATTTACGTCCCTCTCCCTCAGCTCCTCCCTTACCCCTGACTCCACCAAGCCTTTGCACTGCTTCTGAGGGGCGCGGGAAAAAAAAGTTTGTGTTGTAGTTTAAATGAGTTATTACTCAGAGTTCTGTATTAATATGCCTCATAAGGATTCTATTTGTCCAAAAAAACCCCAAAAACCCCAAAACGTTGCCTGAATCTTTTTTATTGTCTGTATTGTTACAGACATACTTGCTGACAGGTATTTTGAAATAAATGACCCAAAATAATTGAAATTGGTATGTATATTGTGTTGTTTTGACAAATAAAATGTGCAGAATTTTAAAACATTGTGCACAAAATATTTAATTTTTTTGTTGTAGAATTTAAAAAAAAAATTGTCGCAGAGTTCCCCCAGGAGAATTCAATGGGCAAGAGAGTCTGTGATTGTGTTTGGCTCCCATGTGGAAGGCTCCTTCCATTTGCTCCTGCTCACCTCTTCGAGGGCAAGATAAAACTTGATCCTAATGCATTTTCCATTTGCTACTTTTAGTTTGGGACCAAATAGCATCCTGTCAGCTGCAACCAAACATTTTTGTTGTGTGTCCAAAGCTGTGCAATTTTTCTTGTGTCTACAACGTGGAGGTTTGTTTGAATACCAAGAGACAGCGAAACATTAACATTTATCCCTAAGCTTTACTGAAGTTAATTTATAGCTCAAGGATCTACACGTTTTTATTTTCTGTCTAACTATATGATTAAACTTCATGACCTCGCAATGACTGTGACATAAAAATAAAAGTTGGTTTTGTGCAGATTTGGCATTGCAGATGTGTCCAAGTGAGAAATTAATTCTGACATTACTGACTCAGGTGGATAAATAGATCCTTCCTTCCTTCCAGAGAAACAATATTTACATAAGCTATAAAAGAAAAATTCTACTTAAATTATATTAAGGCTGTCACACAAATTTATGGAGGGCTATGTGGGTAATTGAAAGTGAAAGATTGTGTTTCAGCTTTAAGTCACAGTTGTAATACCTTGCCATTCCTACCACTGCCATGCCAAATAACCAAGGATATCAATGAGCTTTTAATTTTTGTATATGTGTATACACAGTGTGCAGCTAAGAACACGATTTGTCCCCTAGTTATTATTCAATCCAGTGTTTGTGACAAGGTAAAAGAAGAAACTTATAGTTAACTTGAAGTTTAATTAAAACTCACACCAAATATTTTTTCCAGGTAATTTATTTTTGCATGCTTCTCTGATCCTCGATTTCACTGATGCAAGCAAAGGAAGTAGTGAAATAATGTATAATACTGGTATCAAGTCTTGGGAAAAAAACTGAAAGGATCAATTATGCTTATGCTTATTGTCACAATTCTGCATTTATTATAACTATTTCAGAGAAGACAGAGCAAATGTGGTTATTGGATTTTGTCAAAAACAACACTAGGTGAATGGAAGGGAAAGAAAAGAAAGTCTTGATCTGGCTCAAGATACTACACTTGTCCTGTCATTGAAGATTAGTGATTCAGTGGAAGAGAATTAAAGCAGGAGGAAAGAAATATGCTGTTCTCAGGGATAAATTTACTAGCAGCAATCATGTCATTAGGAAAATAAACTCTCTAAAACATCATTTTCAGTGTCATGAATCTTGAAAGGAACAAAATCTTCTCTATGGAAGAAAATAATTAAGAAGGTAAAGCAAAGGCTTTGTAAAATTATCATTGAGACCAGAATGCACCTGAAATGTTTTGTTTCTCCTGTTCTGTCCGTGAACATAAGACTGTGAACCTTTGTTGGCAAATAGTCGTGGATTAAGTCTACCATGGGCCTGCATCTAATCCAATCAAAGAGTTTCTTCAACAAACCAAAGGCTTCCCACAACTAAACAGAGGGCTCTTGTCATTCCTGGCTCCACGGCCTGCCCTACCTAACTGCATCCTAATCTTCACTGCAGATCCCTACACACTGGCAATGTGCTCAATCCCACTGATTCTTGGATTCAAACTACAGATGTGCTTCAACACTACTGTCCCTCCAGACACACAGGGAGCCCCTTATATTTTGTGGTTTGGGGGGCGGGGGGGGGGGGGGAGATGCAGAGGCTTGTTCCTTCTCAGGATACGGTGGTCACTTGGCTCCTTTTCCCTCAGGGAACGAGAAGGGATGGGTGGTTACCTTGCCTTTTTTGTTTGTGGTAGGGATTTAGGGGGATAACTTCAGCATTGGCCACTGCACCTATCCTTCCCTCACAGGGCTAAAGCAGCTGAAAACAGCTGAAAACTTGTTAAAGCAGCTATTGCAAAGCTGGTTGGGTCAGCTCTAAACTCTCTGCAACAGTCCATTTCTACCTCTTTTCTTGTTTAGATAACTGTAACTCCCTGCTCTCCAGCCTCTTTTCCTTTCACCTATACAACAAAAGTCCCCACAAGCCTATTCAACAGACTTCAGCAAAAGCTATCTTCTTTGCTCTCATTGCCCAATTAAAATCTCTCTCAAGCTTTGTATATAATTTGACATCTTTGTCCAAAATTCCAAGACTCTGCATAGTTCTGCCCCTATATATATCAGCTTTCATCTTCTTCTGTACCCTTTCTTGTATTCTGCCAATCCCTTCTGAATCATCAAACACTCCATTTTATTTGCAGTTCCATGATGTTTCCTTGATGCTTCCTATGGCTGGAACTACCGCTCAGGGCTCACACTCTTTCATGTCCAATCTTTCAGTTATCAGTCCACAACTAAATATTTCATCCCTGCTCTCATGTTTCAATTCATAATCCTTTAAATATAGTCCCTACTGCAGTTCAAACCATTTTATATTTCCTGCATCTGGTTGGAAATAGAAAGGTCAAAATGCAATGAGAAGTCTTTTCTTACACTACTGTTAGTTGCCAACACAGGGGAATAAGGAGTAGGAGATAGGCTTACTGATTGCCACCAGAAGGCCATGGATAGGATTGAAGGACATAGGCCCTCCCGGCTCCATAATAAGAGCAGTTTCAGCAGTGAGCTGAAGAGATGGAGGTATGGAAAGGAACAGTTACTCAGCTCATGAGAAGTTCTGTAGCTGACTAGTTCGGGTGAGCACTTGAGTTTGTGGATGTTTACCTGAATTCACACACTGAAATTTTGAGGTTTACCCTTGGCAATATGATATAATTCCTCCTTTATCAAGATTGATTCATGTTTTTAAGCCAGTTGATGTCAAGACCTTGGCAGCCACAAAAGACAACTCACACTTGAAACCTTCAGTTAAAGTTTGTACATTATTCACAAATCTTACAAAATGAAAAGAAGAAACATGGTTTAGCAAACCCCTTAAACTGGCACTAAGCATAACTGTGGATTCAATTATAAAAGTTTTAAAACTATAATGGGTATCTAGAGAATTAGAAGATGACTGAGAGCATATTTTAATAACCATTATCTGAAAATGCAGTAGCCTGTGACAGATGAGCAGTTACGGATCCATTTAGTTTGATCTCTTTTTATTACTATTTGGAGAAACTGATTCAAAACAAGATGAGACAATATATACATAGAACTATTTTTATACATCAGTCTGAGCTTCATCTTAAGTGTCTGGGTTTTTTTCTACTGCAATTTTAAAATTTACAAATGATTTTTCTTTGCTTTTTGGCTGAATTTATTCTGGACGACCTGGTTTTGATCTACTGCTCTACTCTCTCTTTACTGAGCAAAACAATGGGTTTGGATAGGGAGGTATTAATAGGGTTTAAGCTATATATAAAGGAACAATTGTGTTCTGTAATTTAAGAATAAATGTATTTTAAAATATCTCCTCTTAATTGCACCTCAAAAGATTCAGTACTTTCAGCATTTCTGTTTTCGCTGTGCATTAGTAATCTGCTCAACATTTGTGCCATCAGTCAGTCCCATCCTCTGCTGATGGTACAATTATTCACTGTCAGTCTCTATCAGACCAATCGAGCAATACCCATCAGCTAGAGTTTGCTACAGTTCTCAAAGAGTGTAATTGGAATGGGTTTAGCTCAAGAAAACTAATAGGTCACTGTTTTGCCTTTAAAACAGAGTTTGATAAATTGTAAAGGGATTTAAAAGGCCAAATCTTATCTATCTTATATGGCTACCATTACCCTAATATCTAAGTGCCTCAACATTTTTAATATTACTTCCCTAACCCACAAACTCTCCATGGCCAATGTATTCACTGTAGCTTCTGACTCCTCAGCCATCACCTCTCTTGGGTAGAGGCCAGGGTCTCTCCCTCCTGACTGGGATTTTTCCAAGCTGCACAGTTCCCTGCATACACCGTGATATTCCAGCAAGCCAGACTGCCTAACAGGCCATCTTTTCTTTCTCTCCAGAGGCTACGCCCAGTATATTTCTCACAGCTATAAGTTATCACACAGCTTTTTATAAGCAATCCCATTTGTTCTTAAGGTGAAAACATTACAGATAAAACATTAAAAATAATAAAAGAACATACACTTATAAAAAACTCCAACCTCGGGCTCTGGTAAGTGTCAGTCCTTCAAAACTCACATCTGGATTTTCCCCATGGTTAGAAGTTCATGGCTGTCTTAGAGAGAGAATTAGAACTAACAGGAATAGTTCAGTCTTTCTTTAATGCAGTGTGGGCCTTTGATCTTGGCCTTGTCTTCAGGGCATAGCTTCAAAAGAATGGGATTTTGCGTAACTAAAGGTGGGGAATTTTCATTCACTTCCCCCTAGGTATTTCCCAGGAAAAGCACTTAACATGTCCTAGTCCCGGAGTCCATTCTTGTCTGGAACATTGTTCAATATAGTCCTCTGAACCCCCAAGTCTCAACTCTCACAGCTCTCCCTAAAGAAGTTACACACGTTCCCGGTTCCCAATGATACATAAATCAATCTGTCCCTTGGAAGAATTACTATTTGTTTAGAACAATGTGCTTGAAACTATGTGACAGAAAACACTAAAGACAGTCAGTGGCCAAAGTAAAGTACAGACAAAAAGACAGGTACCTGGAAGATAGGAAATCCTGGATACTACAAATGCATATATTAGAGTAGCACCCCATGTCCCCAAACAGGATCAAAGCACCATTGTGTTAAACTTTTTACAAATGCCTACAAATGTGGTCCCTGCTCCCAAGTGCTTGTTTTTTGTTTTTAGTTATAAACTCATTTCTTGCAGGTGTCAAAAAAGTATCAGGGCTTTAACAGAGAGATGATGTCTTGGGAAATTAATCTAGATGTCATTGATTTTAATGGTGCACAAAAAGATCTTTGGTGACCTAGGACTGCAATGCATTCGCAATGATACTGACACACAGTATTTGCCACACCAAATGAGATTACTGGCCCATGTAGCTCTGCATTCTCCCTTTGGCAGCAGTCAGTACAGGAAGTTCATACATGTCAAAACCTTTCAAAAATGCAAATAACCAGCTGCCGTGTGTGAGAGAGAGAGAGAGAGAGAGAGAGAGAATCCCTCTCATTCCACTGTAATGGTTCTTGGGGCATCCAGGACTGAAAGTCACCTTGTTACCTCCTGCCTCCAGCAAGAGGGAGTCTTTTTTGTGGTAACTGGGTGTCAGCTCTCCCCCTGCCCACCAGCCTTTCAGCTTCTCAAGCACTCCCTCCTGGCTATGTCAGTCTTAACTTTACCTTGCAGGCTAACAATAGGTGCACCCCACATCCCCAAGACCCTTTGAATTATTCCCTTGTGTTATCCAGCCCCTGACTCTGGCTACTCACAGAAATTCCAGATCCACTGCACCAAAGGTATAGTGTACCCCAGTTTATCAGTTTTCCTAAGTTTCCCATCTTGCAGTGTGAAAGTTCAACAGTCAGATGTCCTTTTCACATACCACTTGCCTTTTTCCTCCACTTTACCCCACCCACAATTTGTTGTCCAGCGAAGTCCCAGAGTCCAGGGTGCATTCAGGTAGATTAATCTCCCACACCCAGGGGATGGGATTGAGTGATGCCACCCCTGTAGCCCGCCCCCCGCCCCCCCATCAATTAGGGCATATTAAGTATAGTTGTGCTGCTCTTTAGTCATGCAATAAGGATAGCAACATTTCATTATTTGTGCATTCAAGACTTAAGTGAATTTTAACCCACAACAACCCAAATTGATCACTTTCGCAGAGCATAGGTCTGCTAATCACCTAGCAAAATAGACTAGTTATGTCTATGCAAATATGGTCTGCTCCTAAGGTCTCTTCCCCCAGTTTATCAACAAATAGCAGGGGAGAGCTCATTCAGACCAGTGGCTTGGAACAGATTTAAACACTACCAATAACATACCATATGTTCTCCTTTCACAGCTACATAAAGTACATAAACATGTCAACATATTGAGCATGATTTTGCAAAAATTGACAAGGTGCAGTGCTTACTACAGCCCTGATGACTCCCAGAATGTAAATGTATACAGATCTTGGCCCTAGGGTACTTGATAATTTTGTAACAAATGTGGACTTCATATTTTAAAAGGTTTTTTTTCTCTGTTTTCATCCAGGTTTACTGAATAATGATTACTATATGCTTTTGTATTTACAAAAATCTCAAAAATAGTGAACTAAAATAATACATATCCTTCTCCTATCTTACAGCTATACTTTTCAATATAAAAAATTTTTTTTTTCAAGATAAATTACCACATTATACATGTTTTCAATTTCCTGAAAAGTCAGGTAGACAATTTAGATTATAGCCCCTGGAAAGACCTGTGTTTTACAAATGACATTTATACAGCAAATATCAAAGCTGACATTTATTTTTCCAGCTTACTGGGTAATATTTTCACAAGGATGAATTGTTCTTCCACAAATTTTCCAATGCACTACACAGAGAGATAAATAGATATGCTGTTTTCAAACAGTATGTCTATCATAAATGTTAAATGTACAGTACAATGCTGTCTGGAAAAACAGCAGGAAGTACGTGAGTCTTTTGAATGCAAAAGCATATGAAAAAGGCAAAAAAAAAGTCAATCTTTTTGCAGTCTCAAATGTATACTCGGGCAATTAACAAGTTGCACTAGTTAGGTACAGATGTAATTGTATATGTATTACTCTAGTACCAAAAAGATATTCATTTTTATCATTTTATTGCGAGTGCCATCTCAAATTGCCAGACTAAAGGGTGTCCATCCAAGACTCTGGGCAACTTTGAAATACAACAGAACAGAACAAGAGTTATAAATCAAAGTCCTGCAAACACTTACACATATGCTTTAAGCCGCATGGACTTTAGAGTTAACCACACACTTAACAGAGACGGTCAGGAATTTACGAGTCAAATGTTTTTAGTTGGAAAATGGTGATTTGGCAGAAGCATTTCACCCTGAAAAACTGGATACATATATTTTTTGAGGGGTTGGCGGAGGTGCTTATTTAGAAGAGGATCAGCTGAATGGAGAGAAAAGGGAAGGAGCAGGGCAGGGGAGAAGAGGGTATGAGGAGCAGGTGTGGGTGAAACTAAAGTGAAGAGACTGTGAGGCAGAGGGTTCAGTCAATCAGCCAATAAGCACAGAGCAAAGAACATCCAGTCAAGACTGTAGAAAGTTCTCGGACGCTATGTCTACACTTACAGCAAAGTGTAGAGTACAGGCATGGCATGCCCCCCGCCCCCTCCCCCAGCATAAGTATAAATAGAGGTGTAAATTGTGAGGCACTGCTTGGACATGTAGAGAGCATGTACCCTACATGCTGCCACCAATGCCTGACTGTCCAGCGGTCCCTGCTTCTGCCCTACTGGCTGGAGTCGCTCACTGGCTCCTCTCAACAGTTTTCCCACAGATCATGTGGCAGCAGAAGGGGAAGAAGGGGCAACGTCAGATGAGTTCTAGTACCCGATGAACGTGTGGGTGTGGGATCTCCCTTGAAGAGCTCTGGATCCAAGGGGCTGCTAGGGGCAGGGAGGGTCCCAGCTAGGACCCATTTTAATCCTTCCCCCAGGGTGAAGTAGTTTCTAAAGTCTAAAGCCAGCAACCCTCTAAAGGTGTGCTCCCCCTACCTTGCTGCTAAGCCCTTTTCTCTCCACTTTGGGGACGAGGGGGGCTTAGGGATCATTGATCCCCTGTTGGAGTAATCTGGAGTGACCGGTTGATTTGCCCAGTGCAGGAGAATCCCAGTCTCCAAGAATGCGCTGGGCACACATGGTTAAAAAGATCAAATGTGGAATTGTTTATTTTTTTTAATTGTTTCTCATATATAGTGTCATATTCATGTATCGATTGTATATAGCAGCAGGGCAGATACTTGAAATGTCGCATCAAGTCTGCATGCACTCTGTGAAGAGCAGGAGTGAAATTCCAATGGCAATTCTTGAAGTTGGACAGCGGCTTTGGACATGTTTTACAAATAGAGGATATATTAAAATGGATTTAAATAAAACACATTCATCCCATTTTTATATTAAAATTAAATTTATTTTATGATGCCCCTCCTCCCCAATTTTCAGTTTTCATCATGTCACAGATCCCAATCTTTGCACGATAAAAATCTCATTAAGATGAATGGGGCCATTCACTCCTCGCAGAGTTATTTTTTCCAGCCACCTTGCAAAATCAGAAGTCAAATAGCTTAGCTCATTATCTGAGATTATATTCACTACCATGAGGGCTAGAGACAATTTTCAACTCAACCTTAGCTATGGAGTTCTGACATAATGAAAGCAGAGTTTCCAGAATACAATTTTCTGACAAGAAAGGTGGTCGGTTGCAAATTCCATGGCTTTGGAATCCCAGAATACACTGGACCCTGATCATAATCAATACAATTTCTTTCCCTTCAACTATTTGATACTGGCTCCTTTCCTCTGAATCTCGTCTTCCTCGCCAAATCATTTAGTGAGGCCACAGCTAATCTCTGCTACAGCTGAAATTCTTTTCTCGGAAAATATCAGGATGCTACAAACCCAGGATTCTGGAATTTTTAATGACTCAATCAGGCATGAGGCAGAGAAAGTGAATGAGTGGGAAAGGAAAAAGACAGGACACAACAGTTTGATAGGGTTTCCATAAAATATTAGAGTACTGTGACTTTCAACATTTGTTAGTTTGTGGAGGTTTATATTTTTGTGTGTCAGTTGTTACCCCCTTTACAGAAATTCCTTAGTGCTCACTGCTGGGGGAGGAGAGGGTTGTACTTCTTTAATGTACTAGGATGGTTCAAGTCCATAATTTTTTTCATTAGATAAACTCCATGTTCTCCATCTTTTTCAGTTGCTAAATCTGCTGATCCCAAACAGATGGACTTATGTTTTGGCAAACACTTCATCATTCCGTCTTGCAAATCTGAATTTCTTCCTGCCTACCACTAAATGAGAGAGGTTTAATTTTGATGCACAGTACTCTGAAAACAATTTATCTTTAAAGAACAATGATTGGTTTTGTTTATTTTGTTTTCAAGTTGAAATGAAAACATTCATACCTAACAAATAGCTACCAAGGATTTGCATTTGTTGTTTCCAATAAGTATTAATTTCCTTTAGATCAGTATTTCAGTCTAGAGATTAAATGCATATATTTGCTCAAAGCCCCAAGAAAGTAATAGTGGAAGTGTTGTCAGTTCATGATGGAATTATACAATACCTTATGTATATATATGGGTGTCCAGGGTAAGTTATATTCCAATGTACATTCAACATAAATCCATGCTGCTTTGCTTTCCCATGTCTCCTCTCGCACTTTTGAATCCTCTTCCATTTAAGACTTCTGCTGATGCTGCTTTCACACCTACCCATCCCAGGACCTTGCCTATTTTCCTTTCAGAGCTTTTGTGTGGTTACTCTGCCAAAACTGACCTCTCTCTTTTTACTCTGGTATCGTCTCTCTATCTAGAGCTCGGCAAAATTTTTCAGATGAATAGTTTATTCCTCTGCCTGATTCAGAGGAGGGATTGAAACCACGTATCTCCCCCACTGCCTTAATCATTAGACTATAGAGTAGTTCTCACATGTTCACTCTCTGACCCAATGGATATTCATGTATTTTTACAAGATGGAGCAGCTTCATCAGGAGAGAGGGAGTAATTCACCCCCTGAATAGCCTAATATTGCTCATGGGAGGGAGAGGGGAAAACCTGAATTTGAGTTGCTGCTCCAGTGAAGGGATTCAAACCTTGGTCTCCTACATCTTGGGCAAGTGCCCTAACCACTGGACTAAACATTATACAGAGAGTAATAGACACACACATCTTACTGGTGTGGAACAGACTTTTCTGATTTGGTGACAATTCTGAACATTTTCAGAATCAAACAGAATATTTTATACATACATTTTTCAGCTTGCTGGCCAAAGTGGCTCACCCAACTTATCTACATGTGACTACAGGCTATACTTGAAAAGATCTGTAATCTATATGTATGGTGTATGGGCTAGCCTACCCAAGCTAGCTTAATTCGAGTTAGCATGGAAAACAACAACAGTGAAGATTACGGGTAGGGGTGCCCTCCAAAATCTTTTCACTATTCCTTCTAGCCAGTGCTGTGTACAGTGAAGGGATTACAGTAGACAGCTGGCTACTTTTGTGGAGGGCAAAAAATTGCTTCACAAACAGAGCCTAAAGTATTAAGGCCCTCTCTGCTCAGAGCCTTTTAAAATGTTTATTATATTCGTTGAATTCTAATAAAGTTAAATTTTGGAGCTAGATTTTCGGATTGAAGGCACAAGCTCATGCCGTCAGTCTGCAGTGCAAAAACCTGTGCATATGCAATTGTTAGAATGTGTCCACAAAACACCCTTTTGTGCCAATGGTTTGCATGTGTACAAATTCTAAAATGACATGCACACAGCTGTTAGACTAGTTACAGTCTATTACACTAGTTAATGATAGAAAAGGAGTACTTGTGGCACCTTAGAGACTAACCAATTTATTTGAGCATAAGCTTTCGTGAGCTACAGCTCACTTCATCGGATGCATGCAGTGGAAAATACAGTGGGGAGATTTATATACATAGAGAACATGAAACAATGGGTGTTACCATACACACTGTAACAAGAGTGATCACTTAAGGTGAGCTATTGCCAGCAGGAAAGCTGGGCGGAGAGGGGGGGAGACACTTTTGTAGTGATAATCAAGGTGGGCCATTTCCAGCAGTTGACGAGAATGTCTGAGGAACAGTGGAGGGTGGGGGGGTGGAAATAAACATGGGGAAATAGTTTTACTTTGTGTAATGACCCATCCACTCCCAGTCTCTATTCAAGCTTAAGTTAATTGTATCCAGTTTGCAAATTCATTCCAATTCAGCAGTCTCTCGTTGGAGTCTGTTTTTGAAGTTTTTTTGTTGAAGAATTGCAACTTTTAGGTCTGTATCAAGTGACCAATGAGATTGAAGTGTTCTCCAACTGGTTTCTGAATGTTATAATTCTTGACGTCTGATTTGTGTCCATTTATTCTTTTATGTAGAGACTGTCCAGTTTGACCAATGTACATGGCAGAGGGGCATTGCTGGCACATATCACATCAGTAGATGTGCAGGTGAACGAGCCTCTGATAGTGTGGCTGTTGTGATTAGGCCCTATGATGGTGTGTCGTCCCCCCCCCCCCCGCACTGTTCCTCAGACGTTCTTGTTAACAGCTAGAAATGGCCCACCTTGATTATCACTACAAAAAGTCGTCCCCCCTCCCCGCTCTCCTGCTGATAATAGCTCACCTTAAGTGATCACTCTCGTTACAGTGTGTATGGTAACACCCATTGTTTCATGTTCTCTATGTATATAAATCTCCCCACTGTATTTTCCACTGAATGCATCCGATGAAGTGAGTTATAGCTCACGAAAGCTTGTGCTCAAATAAATTTGTTAGTCTCTAAGGTGCCACGAGTACTCCTTTTCTTTTTCCAAATACAGACTAACACGGCTGCTACTCTGAAACTACTTGATAATAGTCAGGCTGCTGGATACCACTTTCTGGTTATGCTGAAAAATATTGTGTCACTGTTTCTTTGTACTCCCTGGTGGCCTTCCTGTATCCATCTGTTGTCTCCTACTTGATTTGTGAACTCCTTGGGGGACCTGTCTTTTTGTTCTGTTGTTGTACAGTGCCTAACGCAGCAGAGTCCTGGGCCATGACTGGGACTTCTAGGTGCTATGGTAATACAAATAATAAATAATACTAAAGACCATACACAAGTATTAGTTTCTTTTAAGTATGTGCCTGATAATTGCAGGCACAAGAAGGTGCTCATGATGGCTTACGCCCACATATATGGAGGCTGGACAGTGGCCTGGGTGAAACTTTACCCTTAATAGTCAGCATTTTGCTATTAACTTTTAGTCACGGATTACTGAAGGGATGTAGATGGCATGAATAGACAATGAAAAAGTAAAAGTTAATTTTGTGGGTGTATACATCTCACACAGAGACAAGCCAGGGTTATAGGTCAGAAGGGAGCTCATGGCTCCATTTCCAGTGACAGCTGTACTGAGCTTTACTTTGGCTTGGCTTAATATTGTTCAGAGAGTAAAAATGCGTAAGTGTGTCTGCCAAGTGATTAATACAGTCCAGAGAAAAACAGAGGGTGTGGGTTCTTCTGAAATGGTTAATGGCAATAACAACATCTTTATTACATCAACATGTCCCTATAATTGATGCAATTAATAAATCCATCTGTTCATTTCCAAAGATTTCCTCCTATTTATAGAGCCAGCTCATATGTTCCATTTTCGGGAGCTTAAGTATAATTTTTTTTTTGCTTTCCCTTCTCATGTACAAACCTGCAGTTAGGTTTGCACTGCCTTTTCCAGTATGTTCATCTTGTAACTGCAGTTTGGACATAACTAGAGGAACATTCTTCTGACTAAGGAAGCCTAACCATTTTGAGAAATTTCAGAGTAGCAGCTGCGTTAGTCTGTATCCGCAAAAAGAAAAGGAGTACTTGTGGCACCTTAGAGACCAACGAAAGTTTATGCTCAAATAAATTTGTTAGTCTCTAAGGTGCCACAAGTACTCCTTTTCATTTTGAGAAAGTATACTTAGAACCCATTTTCCTTCCAAATCACAAGTTATTCTATTATAATTCAGAACAGGCCAATCATTATTTTTATTTCCCAAAACATCTTGAAATGTTTCCAACTGTAAATCTGCAGAATATTAGATTTAAACTAGAAATGGAGACTCTGATAATGCAACTAACCCTAATATGATTCAACTCTCCAGCACAAGCAAATAAAAGGAGGAGAGGAGTGGAGAAACCCAATCTGCTTTGTACTGTTGGTTCATAACATTCTGGTTGCATATGGTTTCAGATTCACCCATGAACATTTTATACCTTTTAACTCTGCTATCCCCAGTCTTTTCTGCTTGGAGGATGTCATAGAAAACCAGCCCCAGCAGCACCCGTACACAATGATTGGACCCCTCTAAGTCAGCCCCAGAGACTGAGATACAACACTAATGAATGAACTCATACCCCTGGACAAAAGAAAGATAATTTATGCTGATACTAACTGACCTACTTTTCTATGTATATATGTGGCCTTTGACACAGTAGCCTGCCTATACCACCTATGTATAGAATACATGGAGAATACCTGGCTCCATTCATATTTTGCAGACAGATTCCTGAGGATCATGCTTGAAAACTGTTTCTTTTCTCATACAGAGTCCCAGAAATAACTCATATTTCAATATCTATAAGGGAATTTAGGTCATCTGTCCAAAGGATGTAAATATCATCTATGTATCTCTGGTATATCACTGGTTTTGTAAAAAGAAAAGGAGGACTTGTGGCACCTTAGAGACTAACCAATTTATTTGAGCATGAGCTTTTGTGAGCTACAGCTCACTTCACCGGATGGTGCATCTGTCCAGAATTTTTTCTTTGAGTGGTCCATGAAGATTATTATAACAAGCTATAACCCTCTTATCCTCCCATCTCCAACTTTTTATTATTCCTTTTCTCCTATGACTGGAAAGGCATTAAGAGATCACTTCACCTTGAAAGGTCCGTTGAAATGTGTGTTAACTACTTATGCTAAGCAATCTGTTGCACATTGTATTTAGAATGTGTGAGTACCTTTCTCAGACCTGAAGGAGGGCTCTGTGTAAGCTCGAAAGCTTGTCTCTCTCATCAACAGAAGTTTGGTCCAATAAAAGATATTACCTCACCCACCTCACTAGGCAGTGCTGTCAACCATCTGATACATTGTCTGAAATAAATAAGCTCTTTGATTAAAAGTAGCTGAAGTGTAATCCAGGCAAGACCAAGAGGATACTGGTAAGAATAGGAAAGCAATCCAATAATTGACTGAGACAGCGACTTTCCTCTTTGTATTTGCCTATCAGCAATCAATATGGTCCTCAGTTTTGGGGACTTCCTTGACTTATCTCTAGGCACCCAAATATCAGTGGTAGACGGAAATAGATCTATGACAGTCTTCCATGCCTCTCTCACCTCAAATCTGGAGAACTGCAATATTCTCTAACCAGGAAGTAAAGTGACTGTCATGCAAAAGATTCAGATGGTCCAGCATTCACCAGCTTATCCCCTGTGTGGAACAAATGGGAGAGAATGTAGCATCTTGGTGCCCAAACTTTCCACTGGCTCCCTCATGATGCAAGATCTGCTCTGAGGTACCAAGTTATTAATGTATTAATTACCAAGTTATTAATGTATTAATTAACACATTAACAATGTTATTAATTAGTGTACAGAGTTATTAATAGACAAGGACCTGACTATTATAATAGACTTTGTGCTCCATATCTAGAATTAATCAATCCACATAGACGGCCTGGTTAAAGAAAGTCATGAAAGAAGTCTCTGGTGATGGACTAAGCATAACTTTTAAGTGAAGGACACTTAGCTATGAAACTCCCTATGGCCAAATATTCGGACACACACACACACACACCCCTTTCTACTTGTAATACAAGACATAATTTTTTGTTCAGGCCATTGTGGCCAGAGAGATCTTCCTTCTGATATTAGATCTTACTCTAATGCAATCCACGAAAGACCTAATCAGCAAAGAATTGACTCTTAATCTCTGCTACAACTCCTACATAAAATGATGACAGATTCAAAGTCCATATAATGAACTGAATACAAATTAAAGCCATGTTTTGACATTTTGTAACAAAGCTTTTATGAAACCTTTTAAATCCTAGAAATAAATCAGTATTCATACAAGCAAAATGAATCAGTATTCATACAAGTTTAATACCCCAAATCCTTAGTCAGCGTAGGTTATTTGCCCATATCAGATTTATGAGATGAGTTTTTTAGTATTACGGTGAAAGACATGCAAGGTTTGAACTAAAGGGGTGGTGGTTCAAATGAAGCCAAAATCCTCTTTTTTAAAAGGTCAGTTGAATGCACTTGCACAGAGAAAGGGAATAAAGCTGAAGTTTTCCTTGTTAAATATTTATCATCTGAGTCTTGATAGAGGCACAGTCTGTCTGTGTTTTAAATCCCTATAAATATGTAATATAGCAAGGGAGATTCCTGTGGGTAAATAAGACAGTGGCACATGGGTCAGATTAAAAAAAAAAAAGTGTATCCCCAAGAGGAACACCGTAGATGAAGTAGTAAATGGAGCCAGAAGATAAATGTCTCTGCCCAGAACAATTAACACTCAAAGAGCTGAAAAGTACAGGCTTATGGCTAGAAACTCTGAATCTTGCTATCACTAAGTCAAATAATTTTAAAAAAGAATAGAATAGATGACTAGAGATATTCATAAAATTTGCATTGTGAATGCCCTGACTACACCATGGAAATTTTAACTTGACAGCCTCTAATGATTTCAAATTTCATGGTAACATGCAAGGATGCAGGTGATCTCCAAGGTTAGCGGGACCCAGCCCCCATAAGGTTTTACTGAGTAAATAAAATACCTTAAATTGCATTGAGATATTAACCAGCAACACAAGTATAAATGTTCCCACAGTGAAAAAAAACTTTAACAGGCCTCTTCATTCTGCCCTGCTGAAGTTTCTGGTTGGAATTGAACTATTGCTCCATTCATTAATTCAATTTTGCATTAATTAGTGTTGTGCACTGTATTAATCCAGGCTCCAGGTGTGAAAGGCATGGATCACTGCAGTGAGGATACGTCCAAGAGGACACAAACTTCAAGTTAAATACAAATTATAAGAAGAGCTCTTATATCTAGTCCTACAGAAATAGCTAATGATCAAACAGGACCTCAAGTTTCACACCTAAGTCACAGTAGGTAGGCCAACTCCCCAAATCAAATGAGCAACTTCCATTTCTTCCACCTGGTTCTCCTAGTTTACCAGCATAACCCAGAAAAAAAAAAAAAAAACCCTGAGATTGAGTCCCACACAGCTTGACCTCAGCCCTGATCCCTACAAGGCACTGGGTAAACCAATCAACTGTACTGGTCAGGTCCATTCAAACAGATTCTTCAATGCACAGCTGGCACAGTGCTAGGTGACACTGCAACCCATTCCTTCATTCAACAGCCTCACATTATTCAGAGGCAACCTACTCCACTTCCACAGCACACTCCTCTCACATGACAATGGAAAAAAAATAACAAAGACTTTCAGACCTTGAAAACCACTCACCTCTTCTTTTCAAGGTTAAGAGTCTGAGTCTGCCCTTTAAAGTGCTCATTGCTGGGGGGATCTTAGGTCAGAAGTACCAAGCCCTAGATGATGAGGGTTTTTGTTTTTTAAAGAAATAAGGAGGTCAGTGAGGTACTTGCCTTTTACATGGCTCGTACTCTCACCTTCATGGCTCTGTCTGCTGCTGGTATTTGCCTGAAGACTAGAAGGATTCCTGTTTAGGAAGTATACATCAAGTCTCTAACCATCAGAAGGCTTCATCAGACTTCAAAGGCATTAGAGAGGACAAATTGGTTGACATTTGTTTGTACAATATAGAAAATCCAAGTTTTTAAACACCTTTTTTCCCTTGTACCTAATCATTAAAAACTGGGGGGAATGAAACTCTGGGGATAAGAAGAATTTTACTATTTAAAATTTTCAGTTACCCTATTTGTTGCTACCACACTCATGGCTTTGTCATTAGGGTCTTGGTTTCACTCATATACACCAAACAAAACATCTGAATATTTATTAAACACAAAGAAAACTTCAAAATATTTAACTTAAAAAGCTAGAGCTAATTGAAAAATGGGATGTTTTCTAGAAAACTGTCCCTCGCCCCCAGTATGAAATTTCAAATTATGATTTTTTTTAAAACTAGTTTTATAGATGGTTGGAAAAAAAGTCAATTTCTTTTATTAAAAATAAATCAGAGATGGTGATGTCATCTGGACAAAGCATATTTAAAAACAAAGGCCTAAGAGTGCAATTATAAATTCCCCTCTCCCAGACTATGGTGATATGCATGATGAAGATATTCCACTTTCACTGCCACACAGCTTGCAGCCAACGGCTCTCCAGAAAAGAAATAGCCAAAATGCATGGCAAACTTGTCCCATCAAACTTGACTACCCAAGCACACTTGTGATGGTCTATATATGTAAACTATTTTGCATCTTAAACACAATTCGGTCAGTTACCAAAATGATTTTATAACCTCCCAGAAGCTCTAAAATTTGTTAATCAACTGTTTATATCATTTATTTGATTCCATTCCATTCCAACCTGACAGCATCATTATGAGTTAATATGATCTTCCTGCAACTTTAGACAGAGTAAAGATTTTAATTCAGCATAGGGTTCAGCAAAAGAGATAGTGGACAGAAACTTAAAGGCATCAGTTTGATATCAACCTGGGAGCAATTAGAAAAATAGACAACTGGGATACATAATTATGTAGGAGAGCACAAAGCAAAGAAACTGTACTGCACAGTATTAAAATGTAGAGTACATAGGTCTAGTGAGAGCAATTTGATGAGTCCCATTATATGGGGGAACACAGAAACAAAGTGAGTGATAAAGATAGTAATATGGGGCAAAGGCTCAGAGGAGAGGTTAAGGATAATTTATATTAATTAGGAAAGTAGCAATTAACAGGCAACAATGATTAAGATACACAGTTTTAAAGGACACATAGAAGGTGGATGCTTTGAAATTATTCAACAGGGTAATGGGCTGAAAAACAAGAGGGCATGAACTGAGGCTAAGGAAAGACTGGGCAGCAAAGGAGTTCAGGATAAAACTCCTCATACACAGGGTAATTAACATGTGGCACTAATACAGTTGGGGGGGAGGGGGGAAATAAAGACACAGATGCCAAACAGATCAGTGGATGAACAGATAGGTGGATAAACTGTATGGCCTCATTTCATTCCCAAACTCTACTCCATTACCTCTTTGGCCAGAAGGGCAAAGATAAAACATTACAAAAATTAGTGGGATAATAAATGAAAAATAAAAAAAAAGTATACTGAAGAACTTACAAGATAAAGCCAAAGGCAATTACTATGGGCTAAAAGAGTAAAGAGATTATCCACTAAAAAATAGCCAGTTTAATATTTTGTTATACAATTTTTTTTAAATGCTCCCACTGAGTTTATTGCTGAAAAAAGTCTGTCTAGTAATCCACTGTCCTCTAAACATGGATGTAACTCCCACTAAGGTTAATGTCAGTTAAGTACACCTACTGAGGGAAGAATGGAGCACATGATTCATATGAAAACAGTGATAATGACATGACCTAGAAACTACTTAAAAATATCTTGTTTGTGAACCAAGGGAGGTCTTAAATCTTCTGCTAGATAAAAATTCTAAAAAATGAAAAGGATTTGCTGGCCTTGATTCTTATGGCTTATGTTACTTAACAGTAGAGCACATACATAGTTTTACACATCACCAACAATGGATAGCACAGCTGCCAGCTAAACCACACACTTGGCATTAAGGTTACACCCCAGGAGCCTTGGAGTAAAATGTCCACAAGTGCCTAAGTCCCATTGACTTTCCATAATGGCATAGGCCACTCCTGCACACTCCTCTCCTTGCCCCTTTTTGTGCCTCTAAGGCAATGGTCCCCAAACTGTGGGGTGCACCGCCTTGGGGGCAGGGCAGAGGAATGTTTGGGAGGGGGGCTGCGGCAGGGCTCAGGTCAGCCCCTATGGGGGTGCAGGGAGGGAGCACCATGCTTCCAATACTGTTCTGACCTCAGACCAGCTCCATCCCCAACCCCGTTCAGCCCCCAGTCCTGCTCCACCTCTAGGCCCGATCCACCCCTAGCTCCAGCTCCACGCCACCCCCTGCTCTGCCCCCAGCCTAGCTTCGCCTCTAGCCCCAGCTCCTCCCCCAGCTCCACCTTCAGCCCAATCTCTGCTGTTGAGGGAGTCTTGGCTGTGCAGTAATGAAGTGGGGGCACGGACAAATTCTCTTAATTGTAAGGGGGGGGTGGTTGGAAAAGTTTGCACACCCCTGCTCTAAGGAATCCACACCAATCCTGGGAGTGCAGGCTACATCTCCTGTTGTGACTGTTAAGCGATCTTCCCCTTGATTGTTTAGATTGATGGCTTTGTTTTCCTGATATGTAGAGGAACTTTTACACTGTCCTCTGAGGCATTACTTGGTTCGGTTTACATTGGAGACAGGTGAAACAATATTCCTTTATGAATGACGGGCTGGTCTTATGCACTGCTCACAAAATCCTTTAAAGAACGTATTTCCAGCACATATTAATAATTCTTTATACACCACCTATATATACACGTCACCCAATAATATTAATGCTCAACACATTATTGGTTTGTGTAGGATACCTTACATGACATCTTTTAGATACACATTATGACAACAGGGTGTTCAGAAAGTGTCAGACCTGATGTGAGTTATAGCATAGTGGCCCCTCTGCCATTTGGCCCTGAGAGACTCCCTGGATCACATCCAGACTCTTCTTCGGTCCTCTTCTGTGGTTCTGCCAGGAAGGCCACTTGTGTCATTCCACGTGGAGTGCAACGCCAATCTTCCCACCAGAACCCCCTCCTCCCCCCACCCACACTCTCTGCTGGAGTTCCTCCTCACCTGGAAGGCATTCATCACTCCCCCTGGTTTATTAATCTCAGACAGACCAGCAGGTAGATCCTTCCACTGTTCCCCTGGCACTCAACCCAGCATGGAGATGTCGCTGGGGAAGCCTCTCCGCTGCTCCCTTCCCTCAGCCCTCTTCAGGCTGTCAGCTCTGGCCTAGAAGTCAGCGGGCAACTCCCTCTGCTGCTCTCCTTCCTTCAGTCTTCTCAAGTCCTGGCTCTTTGGCATAGGGATGGCAGCCAGCAAATGCCTTTGCTGATCTCCTGCCTTCCCCCTCCTACAGGAAACTCCTCAGCTTCCTTCAGTGACCTCCTCCCTTTTTGATTCTCCCTGATCCTTTATAGTCAAGGTGGTGCCATGCCATCCCAATTAGCTAAGCTGAGGCACTTATTCTGGCACAAAGGAGTTGAATCTGCTTCATTTAAAAGGGGCCAGCCCAACCTGTGACACTGTCACAAATATTTTTTCTTTATAAATTTTCCATCAAAAGTATCCTCAATAGAAGATGGTGTCTTAACAAAATATCTCTCAATCTCCCCATGTTCAGCTAAAAAACTATTTAGTTTAAATACTATTTAAAGAAAATAACCATTATGTAACTATCTTAATTCTTTCACAAGGCACCAGTGCCCACAGTATCTGAGCACTTAAAAATTAAAAAGCAGCCCTGAATTACCCTAAGTGGGTATTTTTTCCACAGCTTTCCCCTTGTTCAGTATGTTTATTGTCAGATTTTCTCCACTCTCTTTTTAAATTTTATTTTTGGGGGTGGGTATGCAGGCAAGGGGCTTTTCATTTTCCTCTTACACTCCATAACACTTTCAGCAGCATGTAGGGTGTGTGCGCTGCAGTGAAAAGCAAGTTTCGTCCACACTGAAGTACATAGCTACATCTGTCAGTGAAAGGCAGGGGAGGTAACATGGAAAGGCTTCAGCACCTTGCTGCTGCCGCCAGAGATTTTCACTGCAGCAAATAATTTCTGTTTCCTTCCCCCTCCTCTCTTCTCCCATCAGAGCCTTTCTCCACTGACAGAATTATTTCCTGCAATGGGGAAAGGCTCCAGCAGCAGAACACTACACAGCTAAAAACAGCAATGTAGACGGAAAGGCACGGCTTGGGCCCAGCTTCCTGAGTGATCCAGATACCTCTGAATCAATAACCTGACCTGTCCTCTTCATTATTTGCCACTCCCCCAATCTGTGTCATCTGCTAACTTTATCAGTGTTGTACACGGCTGGTTAGGGCTAAATGATTGACCAAAATGCTCACTTCTTTAAGGTTTCAGAGTAGCAGCCGTGTTAGTCTGTATTCGCAAAAAGAAAAGGAGTACTTGTGGCACCTTAGAGACTAACCAATTTATTTGAGCATAGGCTTCGTGAGCTACAGCTCACTTCATCGGATGCAAGTGATGAAGTGAGCTGTAGCTCACGAAAGCCTATGCTCAAATAAATTGGTTAGTCTCTAAGGTGCCTCAAGTACTCCTTTTCTTTTTTCACTTCTTTAAGCTACATCATTTGGCACAATAATGGCAAATACAGTATCAACATGAATAAAGGTTTTTGTTTTTTTTTTTAAACAGAGAAGGCTCATAGACTAGAAGGCCACACATTTTGTTGCTTCTGTAGGCTGAGCTGAATATCCACTCAGAGAAAGCAACATGTAAAATATCTTAGGCTTCATTCTTGCAGTGAGCTCTGTATAGGCGGACCAACGTGCCTGCAAGGATGCAGTTGGAGGACCACGTCCTTTATAAACAATGCATGAGTGATGACTTTCTGTATTAGATGCAATCATTTCTAAATAGTTTCAAAGTAGATTTTACTATACAATTTTTGATATTGAAATTGCTAAATATACTGATTTCAGAGAAAAAAAAGCAAAAAACAAGTGATAGATTTTGAATATTTAGAATTGCTTCAAGAATGCAAGAGACATAGACTAGTAAGAGAAAAGACAGTTGGTATAATGCACCTTTTTATACTTGTCTAAAATATTCTCCCCGCTAATCCAAAAAAAAAAAATGTATGTGCCCACAGAAAGAAATTCTGCTCAAGATTCAATTGATTAAAAATGCTAGAAGAAGCTTCTTTTAGAAGGGAGTGAAATGTAAACAAACACTGTGGCAAAATTATTTTTAATAAGGTTAATGCAATCTCTTATTGAAATATAGAAAAGAGAAGCTATTTCCTCTCTTAGTTATTTTTATGCAATAATGGAATATAAATCATTATATAAAAGGTCTTCTAAAGAGATTTAAATACCAAAAAAACAAAATGAGCCATTGAGGAGTTCAAATGCTTGGCTTTTATTGCATTTAAGATCATCAATTTGTATGATCTACAAGTCTGAAACCTGGATGTTGCCCAGACTTGTTAATAATCTCCATTAATGTTGGGATGGATTTTCTAAATTCTGATAGGAAAGTTACAATATGCCAGCAGAAAGAAAACACAATTTACAGGGCTTGTGCTGACATCCTACCAACTAGCTCTCCCCCTAAAATAAACTGAACCAGTGGCACTATATACAATATAACCAAGGTGTTGGGATTTCCACAATTCCACTACTGTGGAATGCCTTCTAACTGTCCCCTCTCAAGAGACAGATCCTCTCCTGAGTTCAGGCTGTGTTCACCTCTCCCTCACACCCAAAAGAGAGCAATCTCCTCTTATAAGAACATAAGGTCTTAGGTCCCAGCCCTTCAATATGATCTGTGTGGATGGGCCCGTATACCTGTGTGGAATCCTATTTAAGTCAGTAATACAGATGTAGGAGTCCATCCTCACAAATCAGATTGCAGGATCAGCAGAGCTCAGAACCAAAAGAGAGGCAGAGTAATGGGAAATAAATTATTTGGCCAGACCTCTGATGTGGCACAGAGCTGAAAAATGAAAAAACCCTGAAGAAAAATCAAGAAAGTCAGATACTTTATAAATTGTGTTCATAACTTCTTTGGCTTGTCCTTAATTTCAGGGATTTCCCCCTTTATGTTTTTTCATCCATTTCTCAATACTGCTGTGGGACAGAATCCAGTGCTTTTTGGACAGAAATACCACAGAAATGAGAGGCTCTGGGCACAGAATTTAGGACAAGGAGGCTGCAGAATAAAAGGGGTCTTGAATATAAAGCAAATAAAAGAATAGGCAGCGTCTTTTTTCAGTCCCTCTATGTAGCTGAAAAAGAAAAAAAGTCTTATGTTGGTACAGTGGGACCTCAGAGTTGCAGACACCTCAGGAATGTCAGTTGTTCGTAACTCTGAAATGTTCTGTAACTCTGAACAAGACCTTACGGACTTCAGCCACAGGGTGAGAGAGAGTGAGCGCTCCAGGTCGGAAGGGGGGCTGTCAGGGCTTCTGACCGTTGAGCACCAGGGCTCCAGGGGGGAGGGGCCTCAGGGCTTGTGCCCCATGGGAGCACCGGGGCTCAGGGCTTTAGACATGTGGGGAGTGCCAGGGCTCAGGGCTTCAGCCCTGGGACTCCGCTCCCAGTTTCAGTCTTGCAGGGGGTGCTGGGACTCGGTGCTTCAACTCTGCAGCCCTGTTCCCAGCTTCTGCCCTGTCGGGCGGCACCAGGGCTTGGGTCTTTAGCTACAGGAAGAGTGCTGGGACTGAAACTGGCACTCCGCTTGTAGCTAAAGCCCCAAGCCCCAGAGCTTCCTGTGGAGCTGATGCTGGGAACGGAGCCACAGGACTAAAGCCCCGGTTCTAAAGGCCTGAGACCCAGTGCTCCCAAGGGTGAGAAGCCCCAAACCCCCCTCCAGCCCCAGAACCCTGATATCTTCCCACCCTGCGGCTGCAGCCCCAAACCCCTATGGCTAAAGACCTGAGCCCAAGGGCTAAAGCCCCAAGGCAATACAGTATTTGTTGTTTTTTTTCCCTCCTCTGCTGCCTGATTGATTACTTCCAGTTCCACCTGGTGTCTGATTGACCGGTAAGTCCGTAACTGTGGTGGTATCATCTTTGAGGTTCTACTGTATAAAATGAAGTTTCTATATAATCATATAGAGTTGAAACATTTCTTTCTGCTCAAAGGAAAGAGAGCTTCTTCCAAAAGCTGTGCATCAGAAAAAGGAACCCATGCTGTTTTGTTTTCTCTATGGGTTGGCACAGCGATGAGGTGGAAAAGGTAGGGACAGGGTTTGCCAGTCTTCTTGGGACGGGGCGGAGTGAGTGTGTGTTGATGACACTAAACAAATATAAACCTTTATATAAAAGTAAATCTGTATCATCAAGGACCATGGGTCTTAGCTCTGCATTTCTTGGGAGATTCAACTGGAGTGCCTACTCCTCCCTGAGTTTCCAAGCCTGGCAGCATGACTCTCTTGGTACATATTGGCTCCCCTGTCGTATCTGCACAACTATCCCCCAGAAAGGGGATGAAAAGCTACAGATATAGACCTAATGAGGATTTTAAGACCATTAACATACACCATACTTTGCTGTATAAATTAGGGCCCATTGCACACAGAGCAGGTGGGGTAGAGCAGTTGCTCCCAAGATCTACCCTCTCTTTAAAGCCTTGCCAGCTGTGCTTGTGATTACATGAATTGCTGCTTTAGAGGGGTTGCAAGCATCTCACAGCCACTGGCCTCTGCCTGTTCCTATTGGCCCCTCTTCCATATGTTTGCTCCATTCTGTGCTGTGCAACAGAAAGGAGCTTACAACAAGCACCCTTAAAAGTTATCATTTACTCTAGTATGGTATGAAGCCCCACTGCAATATTGCAGTTAAAGTATTAACAGTAATGTTAAATATTCCAACATGGTAAATGTTGACTTTTTAATGGCACCTACTGCGTGGCCCATTACTTCTCATCCTCTCTGTCTCCTGAACGTGCCATCCACATCCATTCATTCCAACACAATGAAAGCTCAATGACACTCACTTGAGCTATCATCTGCTGACAGTGGTGATGACATTATTTGATTTGTTTCCATGACTCACATGATAGCAATGCAAATGCCAGTGACATGGTAGGAGACACACAAACTACATGGATGTTAAGGATTTCAAACACTATGTTAGGCCATGTCTACACTAGGAGCACTTTGCCAGTGTATCTATATTGGTATACTATATACTAACCTAGTAAAGTACTCCTAAGGTAGTTGCTATTTTGCCAGTATAATCTTATTCCAGCCCTGTCTCCCACTCTAGAGCAAAACAAGCTAAACCAGTAAAGGCACATTTTTGCCAGAATAACTGCATCTACACTAGGAACTATGTCTGACATAGCCATTCCAACGGAAGTCTGTAATGGAGAAATGCTTGGCTTTAGACTGGAAACCAAATGGCAACTCTGTGTGGCACACATTCCTCAGAAACACAGTTCTGATTTTATTCTGAAGCCCCTGAAACTGTCTGTCAGTTTATAACAAAGGCAATAGCCAGACCTACAATTCCTAATATAGATGGGCAATTCATTTAAAATTGTTCACATTTTTGATCCCCTTATATTTCACTATGCTTGTTGCTCAGTGAGCGTACCTCTCTACAGTTGATGAATCCATGTATTGGAAGCTGGTGTTGTCCGGAAATAATACTAACATACAGTACCTACTGCAAAGTAAATTATCTACAAGTTAGAAGTGTTTGCATGAGGAAGGTGTCACCTGTCATTTATTTACACAAATCTAATATCTATTCTCTTGTTGCAAATTACTTTTCTACTAATAATTAAGTCCTTACTGTACAAACTTAAATAAGTATATTGTACTCAAAAATTCATGATGTAACTATTTTTAAAATAGATTTACTGCCTGCAGACATCTTAAAAATTATGCAGTTGTAATATGCAGATTAGACTATGTTGTTCACAGCTCATTTACAATCAAATTGCCTACTCAAGTGAACTTAGATGTAAGTGCTTCAGCATAATGGAAATACCCCCACCCCAAAAAACCCCAACATAACACCTTGAGACTAAATTGATACCAAAAGAGACTGATAACCTTTTAGGAGCCTTTCAGACTCTTAGCTGTTTGGGGGCAGGGACTGTAATTTTCTGTACATTTCCACAGTGTCTGGCACTATGTGGCTCCGAACCGGTCCTGTTAGTGCTAATGCAATATGAATGTTAAACAACAATTATGAAAAGGAGGTAAAGGCAGTTCTGTCACAAAGTCTGGGTTCGCTTTAAACAAAAGAAAAGAAATGATACTTAAGACAGAAATAAAACAAAATGTGTTAACTTCCCAACTCTGTGGAAAAATCCAAAGCAACAATCACAAACATATCACAATTACCATAAAGTAGTTGGCCCAGAAATGGTAGGTAGTTACTAACCAGCTCTGAACCTGTTTTTAAGTCCACTCTTCAGAACTTTCCTGGCTACAAACCTCCTATGTTTCCTCATTATATTCCTACAGAGTCCTGTGCTCAAGGTTCTGGAGGATTACCAATTTGCTGCACATGTGATTTAATCAAGAATGGGCTAATAAGGCTCTTCTAGACAACCACTAGATCCTTACACAGGGCTCTTTACACATACATATGAGTTTATTTCCTAGTTCTAGTGGGACAAAAAAATAGGACAGGGCAATGACTTAGAAAGAAAACAAGAAAAGAATAGTTCACTACCTTTCACACTCCTCTGCTACCAAATTCACACCACACAAAACAGAAAATATACACAAGAATCAGAAGGCAAATGCAATTTAAGGGACAAAAAAAAAAAAAAAAGGATCTCCAAATGACAGAATACACCATCACAGGATCTTGACAATATCTTACAGTCAGCAAGCAGATGAAGGATGGTATGCAAATTTCTCAAAATATAAAATGCCAGATGAACATGAAACAGTAACCAAAGGAGACATTAAAGTTCACCAACTTGCCTTTTCACATAGCCAGCTCCAGAGCTGCTGTTTAGATAAAGCTCTGTGCTATTCCACAAAAACAAACAAACAAAAAAAACCCTCTCACAGTTCAGTTTCACCTCTTTACTAAGATAGCATAAGTGCCTACCTGTTATTTCTTCCTCTTTCATAAAGATTTTTTGTTGTTTTATGCACTTGTTTTGTGAGGCAGACTGTGTAACTTGATCTTTGCATTTTAGGGTTCATATAATTTTGTCACTGTAAATTTACTGGGAAGTACATAAGAGCTGTTGTAATCTTACCTTTGAATAGCAGCATAATTTCTGATAATGCAATCATATAACTGTTGTCAACACCACAGTATTTTGTTTGGTGTAACCACTTTTTAAGGAAGATGTTTGTGTACATGGTTAAACCCAAGAATATCAAGGAGAAAACTTACTGATCAGTAATATTCACTTTGTGCTGGTTTTCTGGTAAGCTGGAGAAATGTGGCATCCCAGACTCCAGGTAGTAAGGTTTTCTTCCCTTCTTTCTTCCTAGAGAGGATACAGTACAGTATTTACCAACTCTTTTCTCTGTTCTTTCTCCTTATTTTGCCTTCAGTGGGTGGTGTCTTCTTTCTTCAGCTACGACTGTTTGAGAAGAGAATCCAAAATGAAGGACAATCCATTTATAGAGGAAGCTCCTCCCACAAGTAGTGTTTTGATAAATGGGGGGCAGGGAAATGTATATGGTAAAATTTACCACCCGGTCAGAGGGTCACCGCAAAGTAATTAACATAGAAGCTACAGGACTTGTGCTGCCCCCCAGCAGAGTAGTGAAGTTCATCTGGAGTGAAGGAATTCTGTTATTTCTAACAGCAATCAGTTGAGATTACTTCTGAAGGAGAGAGAAACCTGTAATGCTCCAGGTTACTTTCCTTAACCCTGTGGAAATTCATTGTCTCTTGTGTTTATATACTCTGTCATTGTCACAGTAATTATTTTTATTCACACTCACATACATGCTGTAATCACATTTTGCAACAAATGTAAGTCACACAGGCACAAGTACGTTCCACCCAGATCTGAATACAGGACTGTACATTACCATCTTTTCATTCTGATATTAAAGAACCTCTTCCTGTCCAAAGTTGGAAGGTTTTCACATCTCTATTTTGGTACCTATACTTCTGTACATACAAACCAAAAATTACCAAATCCAGCATATCCAATTCTCAAACAAATTCCAAAGCTATAGCAATTTATTTTTTTCCTCTAAATTGCAACATTTCAGTGTGACAGTAGTCAATTAGGGATCCAGCTAACCCTCAGAAGGGTACAACATCTCCAGCACCGTAATGTGAGAATCTGTCTCCAAGCAAGACATATATGAGCAACGATGTAACCACTTGTTCCTATGACTGTTAACCTCATCCTTCCTCCTCTATTCAACCCATGGTCGGTTTAGAATCTTTATAGAAATGTACTACTAACTTCTAGAGGACTTTCTACAAGAGGAATGTCAAAATTTCTGTTCACATTGGGCTTTCTATAATGTTAGGTCCCATTCCTGCTTACTCTTATGCACATGCTTACCTTTACTACCATGAGATCAGTACTTTATTATTTTACCAACCGAAATTACAGTGTTTGCAGGATCAGGGACAGTTTTACTAAGCAAATCTACAGGGACAAGGAATCTAAACTACTTGATGCTGTCCCTGTAAAACCTACTACACACTCAGAGCAGTTATTTTCTACTGACAACTGCCTTCCTAGGGCAAAATGTGTACTAGGAAAATAGAGATTTTAATTCCCTATTGCAAAATTATTTTAAAACAAATTATTTTTTTTGCAAACAGTTCAAACTTGTAACATTGTTTTAGATGTGCTAGGATACAAAAAGCATCATTGTGTTTTAACTAAGAGGAAAGCTGTCATAAATATAAAGGGAAGGGTAAACCCCTTTAAAATCCCTCCTGGCCAGAGGAAAAATCCTCTCACCTGTAAAGGGTTTAGAAGCTAGGATAACCTCACTGGTACCTGACCAAAATGACCAATGAGGAGACAAGATACTTTCAAAAGCTGGGGGGAGGGAAAAACAAAGAGTCTGTCTGTGTGATGCTTTTGCCGGGGACAGAACAGGAATGGAGTCTTAGAACTTAGCAAGTAATCTAGCTAGGTATGTGTTAGATTATGATTTATTTAAATGGCTGAGAAAATAGCTGTGCTGAATAGAATGAATATTCCTGTCTGTGTGTCTTTTTGTAACCTAAGGTTTTGCGTAGAGGGATTCTCTATGTTTTGAATCTAATTACCCTGTAAGGTATTTACCATCCTGATGTTACAGAGGTGATTCTTTTTTACTTCTATTAAAAGTCTTCTTGTAAGAAAAGTGAATGCTTTTTCATTGTGCTTAAGATCCAAGGGTTTGGGTCTGTGTTCACCTATGCAAATTAGTGAGGGTTTTTTTTTCCAAACCTTCCCCAGGAAGCAGGGGGCAAGGGTTGGGAGGATTTTGGGGGGAAAGACGTTTCCAAACCACATTTTCCCAGTAACCCAGATAAACGTTTGGTGGTGGTAGTGGAAGTCCAAGGGCAAAGGGTAAAATAGTTTGTACCTTGGGGAAGTTTTAACCTAAGCTGGTAAAAGTAAGCTTGGGGGATTTTCATGCAGGTCCCCACATCTGTACCCTAGAGTTCAGAGTGGGGAAGGAACCTTGACAAAAGCTATAGCATTAATAGCCAAGACTTTTACAGGAAAATCCCTGCTTTGCTGGTGCAGATGCCAGTGAAGAGATAGAGAGAAAACAATTTTCAATTCTGATATTCAGAGGATTGGGGCCAGAGATCACAAAAAGTACAACAATTAATAAGAACATAAGAATGGCCATACTGGGTCAGACCAAAGCCTAATATCCTGTCTTCCGACACTGGCCAATCCCAGGTGCCCAAGAGGGAATGAACAGAACAGGTAATCAAGTGATCCATCCACTGTCACCCATTACCAGCTTCTGGCAAACAGAGACTTGGGACATCATCCCTGCCCATCCTGGCTACTAGCCATTGATGGACCTATCATCCATTAATTTATCTAGTTCTTTTTTGAACTCTGTTATAGTCTTGGCCTTCACAACATCCTCTGGCAAGGAGTTCCACAGGTTGACTGTGCGTTGTGTGAAAAAAATATTTGCATTTGTTTGTTTTAAACCTGATGCCTATTAATTTCATTTAGTGGTCCCTAGGTCTTATGTTATGAAAAGGAGTAAATAAACTTATTTACTTTCTCCACACCAGTCATGATTTTATAGACCTCTATCATATCACCCCTTAGTCATCTCTTTTCCAAGCTGTGAAGTCCAAGTCTTATTAATGTCTCCTCATACGGCAGCCGTTTCATACCCCTAAGCATTTTTGTTGCCATTTTCTGAACCTTTTCCAATTCTGATCTATCTTTTTTGAGATGGGGTGACCACATCTGCATGCAGTATTCAAGGTGTGGGCGTACCATGGATTTATATACAGGCAATATGATATTTTCTGTCTTATAATCTATCCCTTTCTTAATGATTCCCAATATTCTGTTCACTTTTATGACTGAGTGGATGTTTTCAGGGAACTATCCGCAGTGACTCCAAGATCTCTTTCTTGAGTGGTAACAGCTAATTTAGACCCCATCATTTTATATGTATAGGTGGGATTATGTTTTCCAATGTATATTACTTTACATTTATCAATATTGAATTTAATCTGCCATTTCATCAGATCTTTTGTCCATATTAAACTAACAGGTCAAAATCAGGTCCTTTGTCCACATGAAACTATAAAGAAAACATCCCCCCCCCCCAGGAATGTTAAGGCAAAAGCCTGAAAGCATGTAATTCCCATTATTAACAGGAATTATAACAACTGTGAAGTTAATCCTGTCAGAAGCTGAGCATTTAGCAGCTCTTATTGAATTCTTACTCAGAAATTGCTTTTAATGGGAAGTGAGGCTTCTTCACAGAGGCCACTCAACTCCTTTCACGATCTTCTCCTTTAAGCAATTCTTCACAGAAAGAAAGCATACGGGGGTGGGGGGGCAAGGGAGGGAGATATTGTTATTCAGACAGGTTTATGCTGAATTTTAAAAATAGCACTGAGGGAAGATATCTAGTCTGAATATCTTCCCAGGGGTTCAGATCAAAAACATTTAACTTCAAATAATTGAAATTTTAAGATGCTTTTATAATGTTTCATAAACTGCAGATGAACTGACTCCTTGGCAATGTCGTTGTCTCAGTAAGAATCTTAAAGCAGCTCCAGAAATAAGCATAATATAGGTATTTCTTTTTTTGCTTTTGTAAAATACGATTTTTTACATTTTCTTACTTCCTTTTCTCCTTAGAGACTAAGGGAAATCTATGGGCATGGTATATTACCCACTTCTGCCATCGACCGCCCTATAGCAGTTGTATACTAGAGAATTACACTATTATTTTGTTAGATCTCATAACACCCTGGTGGAATAAGTAAACATTATTCTTATTTTAGCGATGAGGAAACTGAGGCTTCACAAATTCATGCCAGAACCAGAATTAGTACCCAGAGCCAGGAGTGTAAAAAATAATCAGGCTCAAGTCTATAGACACCTAAGCAGGTGGCCAGATTTCCAGCAGAAAATGATCACCCAGGAGATTGAATTGTAGGAGCTGTTGTGTGCTCAGTGCTTTTGAAAATTAGGCTACCTACTCAGGTGCTTCATTATGGAATTTGAAGTCTATCTTTAGGTGTCACTTTTTGAAAATTGTGTCCGAGGCTTCATATTTTGCAGATACTTGCCTAATAGGCTGGACTACAACACCAGCTGGACAAGCACAGCTTCTCTGTGTCTCAATTTGCCCATTCATAAAAACAAGATAATCAAATATACATCATTAAAATGAACAATTCTGAACCTCCAAAAATAGTTTAGGTTTGACTTTATGCTTATTTTAAATAAAGTGATTCACGCCTCCCTAGTTTTTGAAGATATTCTTCTACTATAGCTGGTGATATATTGACTGCTACATGCTCTCTCAATCTGAGTAGAATCTTCGATAAGGCTAGGGAAAAAATAGAATTTATAGGTGTAGAAGTTAGTGATTTAAACTATTAGTTCTCTTTAGGAAATCAATATCTCATAAATGCCACTGGGCTTTGAGTGAAATCAATGGGAGCTGAAGGTATTCAGCTCAGAAAACAGGTGCTGAATGCTTTATGGGATCAAACACAGAGGGCTAGATTCACAAGGGGATTTATGTGCCTAGCTGCCACTTTAGGTATCTAAGTCTGATATTTAGGTACTCAAAATCCCTACTCTGCTTCTACCAAACCCTATAGGTGCCTAAAGTTCCTACGTGCCTAAATTTCCACTGGTAAGCATGCACATAGCCACCTCAGTCCTGACTGCCAAGCTGCTCAATACCTAAGCCCTGGCAGGATCCTAAAATTAGGCATCCCCTAACCTATCTTGCCAGGAGTGGGGAGGGGGCAGATCTGGTAGACATTCTCATAGAACATCTAAGAGCACACCAGCTGGATCAGACCCTGCACAAGGCACAGCAGACAAGGAGGTAGTGCCCTCCTTGTACCCAATTGCCAAGTGGTTAGAACACTGATTCAGAGCAGGATTTAAGCTCAAGGTTCCTTCTTCTCAACTGAGTGCTCTAATCACTGGTCATTACACTCATTAGGACATGTTAAATTTTCCATATTTTTGGTACATTTAGCTCCACATGTTATATGCTTCTCAGAGACTTTAGGTTTTGGTGATTTGACTAGGATGTCATTTTTCATAGTTCTGATTTATTTACTTGGAAGGTAATCTTGCCATTAGTGACATCATCTTCATTTCAATTTCAGGTTTGAAATCTGCTTAACTAAGTTTTGCCACATTGGTTTAGTTCATGACAAAATCAACTCGACAGTTGAAATTCTACTTACTATGCTGGCATCATTTTATACAGAAATCAGGAAAATTGCACAAATAAGGAGAACATAGCAAATGTAATCTGCTCCAGCTGCCAAAAACAAATAGAATCACCTTAATTTAATCATCCACAGTGCTAGGGATTTAGTGGCAATTATGTCATCAGAGTGACTAGTTTTGCAGTTAACAATTCTTTTCAGCCTTTGCAATCTTTCCACTGGGTAGCACTGACCTCTCAGCCTGTGCTAATTAAACAAAAGTTATGGAATTACATTAGGGTCAGAAACAAACATTTACTGAGAGCGAGGTCAGCAAATTAAACATACAAGGCCACAGTAATATGGGAGTAATAGTCAGGCATTAATTCAAGGGGAGATGTGGCAGAATTCTAACACAAGCAACAAATCTTTTGTTAAGACTACAAACCTTGAAAAAGGGTGGGGAAAAAGAGGGAGTCAAGGTAAAAAAAATAACTAAATTATAAGGAGCAACCTTGCACTTATTAAAGGGAAACCAAACATATGTGTCATTGTCGATATAGCTGAAATGATTTTGGCAATAGCCTCCTTCTAACAAAACAGACTGTATATTATGCACAAAACAAAACCTGTGGGAGGTTTACTCCACTGTGGATATACACAGCCATTTTTCTTAATTATCCCAGTCATTCTGCCCCGAATAAGCCTGCTTCTGCTCCAGTGAAGTTAATGAACACACTCATAGTGACTTCAATGGGCTTTGGATCAGATCCTGGGCTTTGGACTGGGGCAGGGGAGACAGAAAGAGAGAGAGAGGGCGAGGTTGATTATTAAGTCATTTTCATCAAACTATCATTGATCATGATGAACCCTTTTCATTTTTAAGGCTGCTGTGATGCATAATTCCAGAAGAATCCCACACAGCCTGGCTACTTTCTGAAGTGTTTCCTACATACATAGCAATACTGTATGAACCCCGTGGGGTTCAGATATTGCACTGTGCTCTTATAGCACAGGAAGTTTAAGGCTTGATTTTCTAATCTTCATTTTATTTAAGATATGACAACAGAGAAACACAGGGCATTTGTGACCTTGAAAATGAAATTCAGGGAAACAGATGTGGTGGAATGTTGCCAGGCAGCCTTAGTATAAGGGTTTTGTCTGAGGGCAAACACTTAGTTTGCAGCAAGGTGGGGTGTGAATTTTCCCCACACCAGTATGTCACACACTAATTGTCTATGGGGACCCTGCTGTCACACACTGAAAATTTGCTAGTGCACTTTGATCTACTCCCATTTCAAAGCAGAGTAGATCAAACTGCACTAGGGAACTTCTAGTGGGCAGCAGCAGGGTCCATACATGCACTTAGTGTGCACTTAGAATTGTGGCAGGCTAGTTCGGGGTAGATTTACACCCAAGCTTATTGCAAACTAAGTGTTCATTTAGACAAATCCTGAGTTTAGAGGATTCCCTTCATGTGATGAGGAAGTAGAAAGCATTTCCAATTATATCTTGACCAGTGCATACATTTTCCTCCACTACTAAACTGCAGTAAAATCAAGATCAGGAGGGTATTACTGGACACCAGCAGAGTATTGCAAGCTCTGTTGTTCAAACCTCAAAAGTCACCTCTCAAAAAAACATTGTAAGATGCTCATCACAATATGGTTAAGATTCAGATAGACAGCATGGGTAGATCTATGCTCCAATAAAAGATCCATAGAACAGCTATACCTGGCCTACACCTTCTGACTGGGGACCATGGGGCTAGAAATTGCACTGTCAATGTTCAGGGTCAGACTGGTGTCCAGGCTCTGAGTTCCCATGATGGCGGAGGAGCTGAGAGCCCAGGCTTCAGCCCAAGTGTCTACACTGAAATTTTTAGCCCTGCAGCCTGAGCCCAAGTTAATTGACCCGGACTCAGACTTGGTGTTGGGGTTTTATTTATTGCAGTGTAGCTGTACCCCCTGTTTCCAAGCAATTGAAATTTACTCTTTGGCCTTCAATTCTGTCATCTCTGATGTGATGCAACATGCTTGTGTGTGTTAAATGAGAAATAGTTCTTGCCTTTGGAAACAAATTTTCACATAGAGCCTGATCCAACTGGGCATATTTGGCCCAATTCTGTTAAAGTTTTTTTATTGAAAATATACTCAAAACAAAAATTCTAAAATTTATTTAACTTTAAGAGCATGGCTGAGTTGTTGGTGTGCTGTGGCCACTACTAATTATAGTAGTCTCTGTTTCCTTGTCCCTTTAGCAATTTGTGTGTTATATCCAGCTATTTTCTATCATTACACACTAGATAGTGTCTGCCCCAAATCAGTTATATTGTTACATGTTGGTACAGCACCTACCAGAATGGGTATCTTATCCCTGATTAGGATCTCCAGACATTACCATGACAAAAACAATAACAATAGTATTTTTTTCATAACACAAACAAAAACTCAACCATCGTATTAAACAATGTTTTTGTCCTTACTTAGTTTCAAGGTAAAATTGTTTGTCTTTGATTTGATATGGAGTGGGGAATGTTGCATTTCTTTTTTATTTGGAGCACTGATAGAAGATGATCACAGGATCCACTATGTGGAGCAAGTGATTCTGTCTGATATCTGACTGCACAGACCTAGACAAAATTAATAAATCATTGGCTGAATGCAAGCCCTCATTTCTTCTGCTTTGTTTACCACATAACTGGTTCTCTAAATTACAATATTTCACAACGCTCAAACAAGGAGAACAATTCTGGCTTAGATATCACTTTGTAGCTTCTCTCTCTCTCTCTCTCACACACACACACACACACACACACACACACATTTCACTTGCTTGTGTGGTGAAAATGTGACTGTGAAGATTGTGAAGACAATATCCATAATACATTCCTCCCAATAGGTCTCTGTGCATCTGATTAAAACAGTGCTGTTCAACCTCAAGGTATTCAAGGACTCAAGGAAGACAAGGCCGTTTCAGAGAAGCTAAATCAATTCTTTGCATCAGTCTTCATTGCGGAAGTTGTAAGGGAGATTCCCACATTTGAGCCATTCTTTTTAGGTGACAAATATGAGGACCTATTCCAGACTGAGGTGTCAAAAAAGGAGTCTTTGGAACAAATTGATAAATTAAACAGTAATAAGTCACCAGGACCAGATGGTATTTATCCAAGAGTTCTGAAGGAACTCAAATATGAAATTGCAGAACTACCAATGGTGGTATATAACTTAACACTTAAATCAGCCTCTGTACCAGATGACTGACAGATAGCTATTGTAATGCCATTTTTTTTAAAAAAGCTACAAAAGCAACCATGGCAATTACAGGCTGGTAAACCTAACTTCAGTACCAGGTAAATTGATTAAAACTATAGACAAGAACAGAATTATCTGACACACTGATGAACACAATGTTGGGAAACAGTCAACACATCCTTGGTAAAGGGAAACCATGCCACGCCAATCTATTTGAATTCTTAAGGGTGTCAACAAACATCTGGACAAGGGTGATCCAGTGGATATAATATACTTGGATTTTCAGAAAGCCTTTGACAAAGTCCCTCACCAAAGGCTCTTAAACAATGTAGGCAGTCATGGGATAAAAGGGAAGGTCCTCTCATGGATCGGTAACTGATTAAAAGATAGGAAACAAAGAGTAGGTATAACAGGTTAGTTTTCACAGTGGAGAAAGCTAAATAGCAGGGTCCCCCAACAATCTGTACCAGGACCAGTACTGTTCAGCATATTTATAAATGATCTGGAAAAGGGGGTAAACAGTGAGGCGGCAAAGTTTTCAGATGATACAAAATTATTCAAGACGGTTAAGTCCAAAGCAGACTGTGAAGAGTTACAAAAAGATCTCAAAAAACTGGGTGACTGGGCAACAAAATAGCAGATGAAATTCAATGTTGATAAATGAAAGATAATGCACATTGGAAAAGTTAGTCCCAAATATACCTACAAAATGATGAGGGTCTAAATTAAATGTTACCACTCAAGGAAGGGATCTTGGAGTGATGGATAGTTCTCTGAAAACATCTGCTCAATGTGCAGTCAGAAAAGCTAACAGAATGTTAGGAACCATTAGGAAAGAGACCGATAATAAGACAGTAGATGATGTAATACCACTATAGAAATCCCTAGTACACCCACAACTTGAATACTGCATGCAGTTCTGGTTGCTCCATTTCCAAAAAATATATTAGAATTGGAGAAGGGAAACAAAAATGATTAGGGGTATGAAATAGCTTCCACATGAGGAGAGATTAAAAAGACTAGGACTGTTCATCTTAGAAACAACACAAGTAAGGAGGGATATGATAGAAGTCTATAAAATCATGAATGGTATGGCGAAAGTGAATAAGGCAGTGTTATTTATCCCTTTACATAACACAAGAATCAGATGACACCCTATGATATTAGTAGGCAGCCGATTTACTTCTTCACAAACTGCAAAGTCAAACTATGGAACTTGCAACAAGGGGATGTTGTGAAGGCCAAAAGTATAACTGGCTTCAAAAAAGAATTAGATACTTTAGTGGAAGATAGGTCCATCAATGGCAATTAGCCAAGATAGGGATGCAATTCCATGCTGTGAGCATCCCTAAACCTCTGACTGGCAGAAGCTGGGCCTGGATGACAGAGGAGGGATCTCTTGATGAATTGCCCTGTTCTGTTCATTCCCTCTGAGGCATTTGCCACTGGCCACTGTTGGAAGCACAGGAAACTGAGCTATTTCGATCATTGGTCTGACCAAGTAGGATCATTCTTACATTCTTAACTGAGAAGAGCTGGAAAGCCACTTCATCCCTCAATGGAGGCAAAATTGGCCACCAAAAAGGAAGGCATAGCATTCAAATATTACACTCTGATGTGTGCATTGATACATGACAGTGTCATTTCATATACCACCACCTGTGTGTCTTTCCACCTCTTCACTCACAGTGGATGGGATGGGAGTTTTTATTTCTCTCTCTCCTTGTCCTCTCCTTTGGCTTTTTTTGAAGGGAAGGAGTGATCCCATTGGTTTGTCTTCACCCCTCCCCCACCCCCCCACACTCCCTGGGGATGGAAGGCACCAGTTCATTTGCTCAGTGCTTCCTGCACTGCCTCATGCATATGAGACAGCATGTAGACCATTGCTGTGATCAACACAACCTGCCTTTTTCCTGAAACCAGGTAAAGGGCAAGGTGAGCTACCAAGACCTGTGGGCTAAATGAAAGTAGCATATGGAACCCTAGAAAACTGCATGCAGTTCTAGACCCAGAATATCTACTTTTGATTAAGATGCATTTCATTTCCTACGTTTTCATAGTAGCTTTAGTATGATGATCATTGACTGAAAGTTGAATATGAACTTATGAGATGACTTCAGAACTATGGAGAGGTATTATTATTATTGGTAGTCCATCGCTGCTGCTGCTATGTCGCAGTTCTCATATATGGCTACGCATATGACTCCTGTCAAGATTCCTTCCCCACTCTGAACTCTAGGGTACAGATGTGGGGACCTACATGAAAGACCCCCTAAGCTTATTTTTACCAGCTTAGGTTAAAACTTTCCCAAGGTACAAACTGTTTTACTTTTTGTCCCTGGACCTTATGCTGACACCACCAAAGTGTCTAACAAAAACAACAGGGGAAGTGCCCACTTGGAAACATCTCCCCTGCAAAATATCCCCCCAAGCACTACACCCCCTTTCCCGGGGAAGGCTTGATAAAAATCCTCACCAATTTGCATAGGTGAACACAGACCCAAACCCTTGGATCTCAAGAACAAAGAAAAAGCAATCAGGTTCTTAAAAAAGAATTTTAATTGAAGAAAAAGTAAAAGAAAAACCTCTGTAAAATCAGGAAGGGAAATACCTTACAGAGTAGTCAGATTCAAAACATAGAGAATCCCTCGAGGCAAAACCTTAAGTTACAAAAAGACACAAAAACAGGAATCTACATCCCGTTCAGCACAACTTATTTTATCAGCCATTTAAACAAAAGAGAATCTAACACATATCTAACTAGATTGCTTACTAACTCTTCACAGGAGTTCTGACCTGCATTCCTGCTCTGGTCCCAGCAAAAGCATCACACAGACAGAGAGGACCCTTTGTTTTCTCCCCCTCCAGCTTTGAAAGTATCTTGTCTCCTCATTGGTCATTTTGGTCAGTGCCAGCGAGGTTATTTTAGCTTCTTAACCCTTTACAGGTGAAAGGGTTTTTCCTCTGGCCAGGAGGGATTTAAAGGTGTTTACCCTTCCCTTTATATTTCTGACAACTCCACAGTCCGAATCCTGATGCACAGAATAGGTCGCACTGAGGGCATGGGAAGCCCGTATCTATGATGTTTGATGATGCAGCTCTGTGGCGCCTTTTATGTGCAGCCTGGAGATAATTTCATAGATCCCGCTCAAACTTGTCATGTGCTGATCTTGTCAGAGGCCAGCAGTGAGTCCTGTTCTGAGGTATGGAGAGGTATGTTTACCCTAAATAACAATGGAGGCCATTATATGAAGTATCTGAAAACACTGGGGCTTTAATAGCTATCCAGTTTCTCCCTCACACCTGAAATTAGGGCCTTATTGTAAGAGACAATCCCTGCCCCAGAGATCTTACAATCTAAATAGTCAAGACAGAAAGAATTGCTCCCATTTCTATGCAGGTATTGAATCCATCAAGATGGCTGAACAACTGATATTTTACAAATTGTAAAATAAATTACTTACATTAAATAAAGAGCGTGAGTACATGTGGTGTAGATCACCATCCACAGAGAGGAATCCCACCCTTGTTGACCAGGGTATGACACCACGGCTGATCTCTGGGCGCCCCTTTACTATGGCAGCTCATGAACTTTTGGACACTAGTGCTACTGGCCTTTACCATGCACAGACTCATAGACTCAAACTTTAAAGCCAGAAGAGACCATCACAATCATTTAGTACAGGGGTCCCCAAACTTTTCATGGTCACCGCCCCCCATCTCTGTCCATGCCCCCAGGGGGCACTCAGACAGGGGTAAGGAGTCAGAGGCTGGGGCCACAGCTGGGGGCGGGTCTGGGGCTAGGAATGGAACTGAAGCCAGGGGCTGATGGCTGAGGGCAGGAGTGGGGCTGGGGCCTGGAGCCATCTGGAGGCTGACGCTGGAGGCAGGAGAGGAATTTGGGGGCCAAGGCTGGGGCTGGGAGTGGAGCTGCAGCCAGAGCTGCGGCAGAGGTGGGAGTGGAACGGGGCTGGACAGTGTGGGAGCTGGCTTGGTCCCGAATGTTCCTCCACAACCCCCTTAGGGAGGGCATGCCCCACAATTTGGGGACCACTGATCTAGGCTGATCTACTGCACATCATAGACCCTAGAATTCCACACACCCATTCCAGTAGTAGGCTCATAACCTCTGGCTGAGTTACTGAAGTCTCCAAATCTTGATTTAAAGACTTCAAGTTACAGACAATCAGGACTTTTAGGAAATGGAAAACTACATCGTTACAGAGTGAAAGCATTGGTGGGAAAGACAGTCTAACACACTAAGTAAATTCATGAGTCCACTGCTGCACCTGCTTCCTTGTCTTCTTGATCAAAGATTCTGAACTAGGTTCAAGGAAGGTACTCTCTGGCTCATCCAGACTTGCTGCAACTATGCACTGGCTTGGCCTGGTTTCCTCCCGATGCTGCGACTTGTGGTGGAAGAGTGCCCAACTTGATATCTGGTGGGCAGTTTACAACTCCTAGCCTCCCTTGATACACAGGATATCCTCTGGTTATGGAACCTGGACATCAAGCTCTGACTTCTGCATACAAGAGAAGAAAAATAGCTTTGTCTTAAGAGGTTTCTAAGGGGAACAATGAAAGCGATAAGCAGATGTAGAAGTTTAGATTTTTGTGTATGTAAATCTTTGATTTACTCATCCACATGCGCGACTTTAATTTTATCCACTTTTTTTTCCTGATATAGCCAAGGCTTGCCCCTTGACACACAAAATATTTTTTTCATGTCCCTGTCTCTACTGTGTACTTCCTTTCAGATTGAATCTGTCCATCTCTTATCTCTCCTGGCAATAGGTCATGCCAATTGTCAGTATCTCTGATCTTATACTTTCAAGCATTAGTAACTTCCATCTCATTGTCTTTCACTGGTGTAACATAGTGTTGCTTCCATTTTTTTAAAAATTCTCTTTAATGACCAGCTCCTCCTACACTATGGGAAAAGGTGACCATCAACAAGTCTGTATAATTCACAGAATGGACTGGGAATATTTTTTTATTCCCTATCAGGGTGATTGCCTCCATACCAGCACCGTAGTGCATCAGTGCTTCTTCCTTTCCCTCTGAATGCATCCTGTTCTACTAAAAATAAGTTAATTGTCTTATCCACATCCATGAACAGAAATGAGGCACCCAGTGGCAAAACTATTCTCGCTCTTGTTTGGATTTTTTTTTCATTTGTCAGAATTTGATTCATTTTCCCCCAAACCTGAAAGGCCATTCAAATCCTCAAGCAATGAGAAAGATTTTAATTGTCTGCCCTTCAGATGCATAAAGTATATTCACTGAAACATAATGATATGCCCCATAGTCATTCAAATAGCATTCTGAATACAATTTTGAATGAGGTTTCATTCACAATTCCTTTGAACCAGTTTTATGCCTGTGTATTTTCATATATGTCAATGGAGTTACACTGGTGTAATACTGAACATAATGAAGTGGAGAATTAGATACTTAATTTTGTTGTTTGAGTTTCTCGTATATATTACAGGTCCCAATTCAGCAAATCACTTAAACATATGCTTAACTTTAAGTCCCACTAAAGTCAGTAGGATTTATGGACATATTTTGCTGAATTAGGACCATGTTGTGACTTTCTGAGCAAGCAACATTTTAAACAAGCTTCTTAGTCTAAGTCTTTGAGCATTTGTATAAGCCATATTTGCAGTGAACGTCTCACACACAAACCTAAAGTTAAGCATGTGCTTGTGTACTTTGCTATACTGGGGTTTTAGTGGGAAGGAACAGTGTGGGCAGGGAGGAGCAGAGATTTCGGGGTCTGATTTTTGGAAGTGCTGAGCTCCCTCAGCTCCTATTAAAGTCAAAGGGAGCTGTAAACGGTCAAAGTAGAGCTGGCCAAAAAACGGCATTTCTGTCCCATAGGAAATTCCAAGATTTCAAAATATCATTTCATCTTAAATCAGGACGAAACCTTGAACTCTTAGAATTTTTCATGAAATGAAATATTACAAAATGTATAATTTCAACCTTGCTGAAACATTTTGCTTTGACATTATTATTTCAACTGTGTCAAAAATCTTAACTAAACATTTCTACCTTAAGACAAGATGTTTTGATGATTTGCCATAGTAACTGTTGACAAAATCGATGTGGTCTCAAAAACTGTTTCAATTTAGTTGAATCAGCATTTCAATGGAAAAAATATTCAGTCAGAAATATTTTGACAAACTAAGTAAATCACTTGAAAACCAGCTGTGACTGGTGCCTAGTATGGGCCACACTGAGAATGCTACATTCATGGCAGACTTCAAGAAACAGGACAGGCAATCCGTCAACACTGGTGGTTTATTATATATTGTGGCAGGGTCGGGCCAGATGGCTATAGGAGAGTAATCCTATTGGGATCCGGGAAATGCTAAAGGATCCCCCCCCAGCCCAAGAGGGGGATCCACAGGAACTGGACACCAAATAAATACAGGGGACAACTAATGAAACAGAGACAGGAGTGTGGTCAAAGGGTCAAATGAAGGGAACCAGATGGGGACACTGAGCAGAGAACCCCGGACTGTGCCCACTGCTCCTCAATGGCGTCAAGGGAGTCAGTGGACGCCGCCCAGAGGAACTCTGCCCGGATATGTGAACGGACCGAGGATCGGAAATAGGCCCCACAGTCACAGGAGACTCCATCGGCCAACCTCCTCACTCTGGTTTTATAGATGGCCGCTTTAGCTAGGGCCAGGAGGAGGTTGACCAGGAGATCCTATCCGTGCCCCACAAAGTCACGGGGAGTGTATAAATAAGAATGTGAGGGGAAAAGTGCAACCAAAAGCATAATAAAATATTCGTGAGGAACTGGAATAGGGGCTGCAGCCTGGCATACTCCAAATATGTGTGTGCCAGGGTTTCCCTCACGCCGCAAAAGGGGCAGGTGTCTGGGATAGAGGTGAACCGCGCCAAGTAAGTGTCCATGCTCACGGCTCCGTGAAGGAGCCGCTAACTGATATCCCCGGCAGGCCTCGGGACCAAGGTGGAATATAGGCTGGTCCACCGGGGCTTCTCACTCTCCAAAGGTGGCAGAAGGTCCCACCATTTTGTATTGGGGCAGGACAGGAGGGTGAGGGCACGAGCATGTATAGATGTTTCCTTGGCACAGTCTGGAAGTGGACCGGCTGCAGCTCATGCAGCCAGCTCACACTGAAGGTGTGTGTGTGGGGGGGGGGGCAGTTGGGTCCACAGGGCAGGGGCCCAATGAAAAGGTCCGGCAGGCCTGGGGTGGAGGGTGGGCAGGACGTACCCTCGTGCAGGACCCGGTCGAGGTAAACCTGAGCAACGGGTGGCAAAGCAGCCCTCACTTCCTGAAGTACGCACCAGGGAGTACGAGGTCTGGAGAGCCCCATGCGCTGAGCGAGCATCAGGGGATCCAGCCAGTCTCCCCGGTCATAGTCCAGGAGGTCTCTGACTCTTGTGACTTCTGCCAGGACCAACCTCTGGCGCACCGAGGGGGACTCCGCCACCTGCACATGAAGCTGGGGGTTGTGTAGCAGGGGCTCTGCAAGGAGATCTGCCCCCTCGGTGGCCGCCATGGACCTGGTCGTTGAAAGCAGTTTCCAGGTCCGGAGGAGGTCCTGGTAGAAGACTGGCAGCCCGGAGAGGTCTCGCGGAAGACCTCTCGGATGAAGATAAAGGAGCTGCCGGTCGTATCGGAGCCCTCAGAAGTGGCGCATGAAGGCGTGTGCCAGTATGCTCCATGCCGGACTACTTGCACCATAAAGAAGCCTCTGCAGGGCCTGGAGGAGGAAGACACGGACCTGAGTGTGCAGACATTTCAGGCCCTGCCCTCCCTCCTCCAGGGGTAGATGGAGAACCCCTGCAGGGACCCAGTGCAGTCCTGACCAAAAGAACTCCAGAATCGATGTCTGGAGGTTAGCCAGGAAACCCGGGGCCGGGACCAGGGTGTTGAGCCGGTACCAGAGCATGGACAGGACGAGTTGATTGAGCACCAGCGCTCTCCCTCGAAGGGAGAGGCACCGGAATAGTCCTGTCCATTTCCAGAGCCGCTCTATCACCCCGCTCTCTAAATTTTGCCAGTTCTCCGGCGGAGAGGGATGCATGACAGAAAGGTAAACGCTGAGATAGAGCAACGGACCCGTGCTTCACCAGATGGCCTGAAGCGCGGGTGGAAGGGAGCTTGCCTGCCAGCCGTCCCCGACCACCAGGCCAGAGCTCTTGACCCAGTTGACCCGGGCGGAGGAGGCTGCCGAATAGATGGCCTGGCAAGCCTCCACCCACGCCAAGTTGCCCGGGTCCTGGACCACAAGGAGCACGTCATCAGCGTACTCCGAAAGGACCAGCCGCAGCTCCAGTTCCCACAGCACCAACCCTGTCAACCTCCTTCGGAGGAGACAGAGGAAGGGCTTGGTCACCAGAGCATACAGCTGGCCCGAGAGGGGGCACCCCTGCTGTACTCCTCGCCCGAAGCTGACTGATTCGGTCAGAGTCCAGTTGAGCCTGACCAGACACTCTGTGGAGGTGTACAGCACCCAGAGAAAACCCACAAACTGGGGTCCGAAGCCAAGCACCTGCAGAGTGTTCAGGAGATACCCGTGATCCACCCTGTCAAATGCCTTCTCCTGATCCAAGGACAGGAGGGCGAAAAACAGACCATCCCTCCACCCGAGTTCCAAAAGGTCCCGGACCAGATACAGGTTGTCAAAGATGCTGCGGCCAGGGACGGTGTAGGTCTGGTCTGGGTGGACCACGTCTGCCAGCACGGACCCTAGCCGCAGCGAGATTGCTTTTGCCATGACTTTGTAGTCCGTGCTGAGGAGCAAGATGGGACGCTAATTTCGTAAATCGCGGATGTCCCCCTTCTTCAGGAATAAGGCGAGCACGGCTCGCCTGCACAAAAGAGGGAGGACCCCGCTCTGCAAAGACTCGGTGCAGACGGTGACTAGATCTGGGCCGAGGATGTCCCAGAACATGCGGTAGAACTCCACGGTCAGCCCATCCATGCCCGGAGATTTATTGGTGGGCATGTAGCGGAGGGCTTCCAAGAACTTGGCCAGAGTGAGAGGCAGCTCTAGCTGGTCTCGGTCACCCTCGCTGACCATAGGGAGCTCCTCCCAGACCACTCTGCAAGCGTTAGGATCGGTCGGATCCGGGGAGAAAAGGCTTGCGTAGAAGGCTCTCGCCCTCCCACACATCTCCACCGGATCTGTGAGGGGGGTGCCGTCTTCTGTCAGAAGGCAGGTGACGTGTTTCTTGGCCCCCCTCCTTTTCTCCAGGGCATAGAAGAAGCGGGAGCCGTGATCCATCTCCCGAAGGAGACAGATGCGAGATCGAACAAAGGCACCCCGGGCCTGATGGTCCTCGAGGGCTCGGAGCTCCTCCCGGCACGCTCCACAGAGGGGCGGATTCTTGGGGGTGGTGGCCAGACGCTTCTCCAGCTCTAAGACCGCCCGTTCCAACTGCTATATCGCCGCATCCCTCCATTGGCTGGCACCCCGGGCATAGTCACGGCAGAAGAGCTGGGTGCGCACCTTCCCCAGGTCCCACCACCGCCGTGCCGAGGGAAAGGCACGCTGCTGCCCTCGCCAGGCCAGCCAGAACTCCCAGAAGGACATCACAAAGCCCACATCCTCCAACAGGCTGTTGTTAAAATGCCAATAGGCTGGCCCCGGCCTCTCCGCGCAGAGGGAGGCTGTCACGGTGGCTAAATGATGGTCAGAAAATGGGGCCGGCAGGATGCTGGAGGAGTGGGCTCGTGAAAGGTGGAAACGTGACAAATAAATGCGGTCCAACTGGGAGTGGTGCGACCGATGGGCCTCCACCTGGACAAAGGTGAACGTGGAAATGTCATCCGGGTGGTTGTCACGCCAGAAGTCCACCAGGGAGTGGTGTTCGACTATATCCCAGAGGACGTCCACTGTGGCTGGGCACTGCTCAGTCCCCGAGCGGTCCCACTCCTCGAGGGTGGTGTTAAAGTCCCCACCCAGGACCAGGCACTCATGAGGATCCAAGGTGCCGAAGAAGGCGGACCACCTGTTGATAGAATTGCAGCCGCTCCGAGCCCAATGTTGGGGCATAGATGTTAACGAAGTTGACCATGAGCCGCTCCATACGGACCCAGAGGTGCAGCAGGCGGCCCGGCACAGCCTCGGCGACCCCCAGCACTTCGGGCCGTAGGTCGGGGGAGAACAGGATCTCCACTTTAGCCATATCACAGTTCATATGGCTGGAGTAGACCCTGTCCCCCCAGTCCAGCTGCCAGCTGTCTTCAGCTGTCAGATCCATATGGATCTCCAGCAGGAAAACCACAGAGTACCCCCCCTCCCGAAGGAAGAAGAGCACCTGGGACCTGTGGAGACCCATCCTACAGCCCGGGTGTTCAATGTTGCGATGGTGAGAGGTGCTATGAGGAGGACTGGGGGGAATCCTCGCTGGCAGAGACGTTCGCGGCTCCCGACGGGCCGCACAACAGTCCGTGACCTACCCCGTAAGTGAGTAAGGAGTCACAGAAGACACGGACCCACCAGTAGGCCGCGGCACCTTGCTTCACGGTCCTTTTACCCTCCCCCATGAGGGCCCTCGCGGCCCGGAGGATTTGATGAATGTCCCCCCATCGCTGGAGAGCAAGCTGTACCTTGTTGCGGGAGCCACGGATGTCTTCTAAAAACTCCCACAACTCCTCTCGCAGCACATGGGGGGTGGGGTTATGGTCTCCTGCTTATCCCCGATGGAGCCCTTGGTACAGCCCCGTGGCCCACCGAGATGGGCAGACAGGGTGCGGACCCCCTACGGGGCATCTGATGGGCTGGCGCCACTAGGCCCGCCTCGAATCCTGGGGCAGTAGGGGGTGGCGGAGGGAGGATAGCAGCCCCTAGTGGGTCAGGACAGGGGAACACAAAGGCCACTCCCTGGGGGTCATCTCCTGGAAAAGGGAAGGAGACAGCCCCAGGGGCGGCAATAACATCGCGGGAGGTGAATGGGATAGGGACAGGGTCAGGGTCAGAGATGAGATTCTGGGCTTTGGGAGCCAAGTAGCTGGATGGTGGCACCTCCCAATCAGGCTCAAGGGTTAAGGGGGTGGGGAGGGGGCTCTCAGCAATGCCGGGCGCAGGCTCTGTGGTGGGTTTGGCAGCCACGGCATCAGCAGGTGGTCTATCTTCTGTAGGGCTCCCGCCTGGGAAGGAAGTTGATTGCTCCACACCGAGGGGTGCCCCTGGTGGCTTGGGTCCCGGCCGCGTGGCCCTGGCTGTCGCCTGAACAGGCTCAGTGGCCGTCGGTGGGGTGCCATCTGTGGCTGGGTTGATGGAGGAGTCCAGGGGCTCCTCGGAGGTGGGAGCGGAAGCAACGGTTAGGGGAAGGGAGCATGGGAAAAGGGGGGCTGGAGTGAGGTTGCCCAGATTGAGGCCCACTGGCATAGGGTCGTCCTCCCCCTGGGTGACCGGGGTCAGACCCAGGGCGTCGATCTCCTCGTATATGGAGGGGAGATCGCTTTCTGCCACCCCGGGGTTCTCCCCGCTGGCACTCGATGTGACGGTCGCCTCAGGGCTCATAGAGGCTTCAGATGGTACCAGGGCAGAAGGGGCTCCCTCAGGGGTCTCGGAGGGGAGGAACTCCCGTGGAAGGAAGATACTGCTTTCTGGTGCTGCCACGTCTTCCCCAGCCAGCACTGGTGGATGGAATACACCCGTGGGCAAACAGAAGGCTCAGCATCAGTGCCCCCCTTCCTGGTCTTCCGGGGTGCCTCCGCATCGGATGGGAGGAGCGGAGGTCGAGCCTTCTGCTTGCCCCGCTTCCCCTGCACTAAGGCCCAGACCTCCATGGCATCATCTGGGGGCTGGCTAGCAGGGGTCGTGTCAGGGGGCAGAGGCGATGGCTCAGGGACTCGGAGGGGGGTAAAGGTGGGGCAGCATGAGGGAGAGAGGATTCCCCCTGGCGTGGGCCCTCTCCCATGCCCGGAGGTGTCCCTGCCGCACCCTTCTCCACAGGCCCCGCCAGATTGCAAGCAGCAGGGGCGGGGCTCTCCCGCTTGTCTGGGCATAGTGGGGGAGGTGCCCCTTGGGCCTGAGCGGGAGCAGTGTAGACTGGGAAGGAGGAGGGGTGGCTTTAGGGGCCGGGCAGCTAGGGGTGCAGGCAATGATGGGGCCAGTGCCCTGCCGGGGCTCAGGGGTCCCGGATGCCCCTCCTTGCTGGGGCAAGGGGCAGTCCCTCCAGACGTGCCCCATCGCCCGGCAGAGGTAGCACCGGGCCGCCCCCGTAGAGTAATGCACCCGGTAATAGGCCCCCTGGTAGGGGACCAGGAAGGACCCCTCGAACGCCTCTCCGTCATGCGCCGCTGGCGGCAGTTGAAGCTGCACTTGCCGGTGGAACGAGAGGACGTGACGGAGGGCGGCGTCTTTGCAGCCCAACGGGAGAGGGCTGATGACAGAGATGGGTCTCCCCAGGGTGGAGACAGTGGGTAACACGGCAGCATTGGGAAGAAAGGGAGGGATGGAGGTCAGGACCAGGCAGACGCCCAGGTCCTCTAGAGGCTTCAGGGGGACGAACACCCCCCCACACTGCCAGGCCCTTCTCCACCGCCTCCTGGGCAGCGGCCTCCGATGCTAAGAAGACGACAACCTTTCCGGACATTTTGGAGGCCACCACAATGGCCGTGGGCCCCACCACCCTCACCAATGCCTGCACGTAGGTCTCCACGTGGGGCGAGGCAGCCACCAGGAGGCAATGGACGCTGTGCTTCCTGGTCATAGTCGGAAAGGGGCCCCAGACACTATAGATGGTAGCGGAGGTGGTGGGCGAGAGAGATGACATAGCGGCAGGCGCGGGGGCTGCCGCCACCTAGGCGTATGCTCTGGGGGCATGCTCTGGGGGCCGGGGGAGGGTCACCCGCAGAGCTGGTGGAGGGAACAGTGGGGAGGGAAGCCACGGCCGTTGGTGGGGCCTCGGCAGTGGGGGCAGCCCCTGCCATGGAGGGTCTGGTCTTTTTAGTGGGGCCCTTCCCCTTCTTCTTACCCTGGCCTTTCCCGCTGGCTGGGGAGGGATGCGGCAGCAGTGTGTGGGTGTGGTAACAGGTGGTTCAGCAGCGGAGGTAGAGGCTTGGGCGGGGGGTGACGGAGGGGCAGGCGTGGGAGGGGTAGCTGGGGCTGCTGGAGGGGCCCCACCTGTCTCGTCCCCCGCCATCGTGAGCAGGGAGGGAAGGGGAGACACCAAAAGGAGAAGGGGAAGGGGAAAGGGGAAGTAGGTCGACCACTCCTCCCTGCTAGGCTGCAGGCAGGGGAGGAGGGCGCCAAAAGGGGTGGACGCGGGGACAAAACAGGGGTTAGGGGTCAGTCGCCGACATGGGGTGGAATTCCAGCTCCTCTAGCGGCACTAGAGGTTGGGGGGGGATACAACAACATTGGAGGTGCAGTGAAGAGGGTTGAAACTAAAATGGGGAGTGGCACAAGCACATGGGAGGGGGCATAGGCGCACGGAGCAAGGGGCTAAGCGGGCTGGAGTTAGGGCAGGGAAACCAAGGGGCTAGCTTCAGAGGCTGGGGCGGGGCAAACAAACAAAGGCTGTAGAGGGAAATGGGTGGGGCAGGCAAACAAAGTGAAGCTAGTAAGGGAGGGCTGGGGCAAAAGGGGGCGCAAAAGGCTGAAAGTGGCAAATGGGGCAGGTAGCAAAGGGCAAAGCTTTGGGGTGGGCAGTGCGGCGGGGGGGGGGGCACGTGCGCCAACATGCACAAAGTCTGTTTAGGCTGGCTGCTGCTTCTGGCCCAAAGGGTGGAATCAGGGCATGGCAAGCCAAGCAAGCAGCTGAGACCAGAGGCAGGAGCTGAGGCAGATGGTAAACAGCCAGTGGGGGTGGTGGTGGAAGCGGTGGTGGTGGTGGTGGAGGTTGCGGGGGGACAAACAGATGGATCGGGGGGCAGCTCCATGCCACACCCCCTGTGTCCCTACAAACACAGTCAAGACCCCTACCAAAAGAGCACAGTTTGAAAGTTACTCAGTTCCAAAGGCCCCCTCCACGGTGCTCTGCAAAGTCTCTAGATGCTTCCCCACTGGTAGATGGTCCTCTTCTCCTCCTCGGGGCTTCAGCAGCTCCAGGCAGTAACCTCCGCAGCAGCAGCTCCAGGAACTCCAGGTGGTGGTCCAGGCAGGCAGAAAGGACCCCTCTCAGGTGGCGGTGGTGGTGTCCACAGCAGCAACAGCTGAGGCTGGGGTCCCTCACTCCTCCCTTCTGGGGAGCAGGCCAGCAGCCCCCCCGAGGGCTGCAGTTGGAGCAGTAGCAGCACCCAAAGGTGGAGGGTCCAGCAGCCGTCCAGCAACCAGGTAGGAGCAGAGAAGGAGAGGGGGTAGTATCTGGCCCAGCCAGGGGAGCAGCTAGAGCAGCAGTAGCTACAGGAAAAGCCCAGGGCCTAGGAGCAGCAGTCCTCTCCCTCCTTCTCCCTCCAGGCCAAAGGGCTACAAGAGAGTGATTGAAGGAAGAGAGCTATAGGTTCCAAGTAAAGGAGGTCCCTTTTCCCTGGGTAAGGGAACAGGGAAGGTTTTTTGTTTTTTGGTTTTTTTTTTTAAACAGAAAAAAATTTTATTGTGTAACACTTGCAAAAAGTTACCAAAGAAAACAACACAAACTATGCAACAAAACAACGCAAACAGAAGGTATAACACAGCAGCTTTCAGGAGGGAGAAGTGTTCAGGCTAGCCTGGGCCCAGAGCGGGGGGGCTTCCTCGACACTCGTGGTCTTCCACCCTCCTGAGTTACCTGGTGGCCTAGAGCGGGGGGGCTTCCTCGACACTCGTGGTCTTCCACCCCCTCGAGTTACCTAGTGCCGCGCCCAGTGTCACCGATTATCCCTCTCCTGAGAGTGCCTGGCAAGATGGGCACGGCTGCAGGGTGGGCGGTTTCGGGGTGGGGGGGTAGACACCCATGTATTATAGGACCCCTCCTAGATGACAGTAATGATGGTATCCACAGCGGCAACGGCTGGGGTTGGCGTCTCTCGCTCTTCCCCTCAATCAAAGGGTCAGACGGAGGGAACCGGACGGGGTCACCGAGCAGAGAACCCCGGACAGTGCCCACCGCTCCTCGAAAGCGTCAAGGGAGTCGGTGGACACCGCCCAGAGGAACTCCGACCAGATACGTGATTGTACTGAGGATCGGAAAAAGGCACCCCCGCCGGTGGTAGAAGCTGCACTTGCCGGCGGAACGAAAGGACGTGATGGAGGGTGGGGTCCTTGCAGCCCAACGGGAGAGGGCTGATGACAGAGGTAAGTTTCCCCAGGGCGGAGAGAGCGGGTAACAGGGAAGCATTGGGTAAAAAGGGACGAATGGAGGTGAGGACGAGGTGAACGCCCAGGTCTTCTAGCGGCTCTAGGGGGACGAACACCCCCCCCACCGCCGGGCCCCTCTCCACCGCCTCCTGGGCAGCAGCCTCCGTAGCTAAGAAAAAAACAACCTTCCCATACATCTTGGAGGCCGCCACAATAGCCGTGGGTCCTACCACCTTCGCCAACGCCTGCACGTATGTCTCCACATGGGGCGAGGCGGGCACCAGGAGGCAACGGACACCGTGCTTCCTGGTCAAGGTGCGGAAAGGGCCCCGGCTGCTGGTGATGGTAGCGGAGGCAGTGAGTGGGCGAGATGATGAGGCGGCAGGCAGGGGGGAGCCTGCCACCGCCCGGGCATACGTCCTGGGGCCCGGGGGAGGGGCATTCGCAGAGCTGGTGGAGGGAACTGCGGGGAGGGGTGCCGCGGTCGATGACGAGGCCACGGCTGTGGGGGAAGCCCCTGCCATGGAGGGCCCAGATGTTTTAGCGGGGCCCTTTCCTTTCTTCCCGCCCTGGCCTTTGCGGCCAGCTGGCGGGGGGTTCCTAGAACCTGGGGGGGGGCAGTGGGCACAGCAGCGGCAGTAATCACTCTGGTGCCTCCTGCTGCCGGTGCCCCAGCGGGGGCGGTGGCAAATATTTTGACAATCGTGGTGGGGGGGGCGAGGTTGGGGGTTGGGCTGGGGGGGGATGGGGGAGAAACAGCTAAATTTGTTAAAGGGGCCTCGCCCCTCTCATTCCCCGCCATTGTGAGCAGGGAGAGACGGGGAGACCCCGGAAGGAGGAGGGGGGAGGGGGAAGCAAATTAACTGCTCCTCCCACCTAGGCTGCAGGCAGGGGGAAGGGGGGGAAATGCCAAATGGGTTGGACGGGGGGGGGGAAAGAAATCCAATAATAGGGGCAGGCTGTAAAATAAGCAGTCCGGGGGGGGGGCGTGTAAACCCACGCACGTTTGTCCAAAGAGTCTCGTTTGGTCGGCTGTTATGTCCGGTCCGAAAGGCAAAGTTCAAAGCAAACAGCTGGATCCGAAGGCAGATGGCAGATCGCCAGCAGGGACGAGGCAGCGGGGGCCAAGACAGTTGTAGTAATGGCGGGGGGGGGGGCACCGATGGATCAGGGGGCAGCTTATTGCCACACCCCCTGTGCCGCCACAAATGCAATTAAAACACAGTCAAACTCCCCCCACAAGAGTATAATTCGAAAAGTTACTCAGTCTTACGGCCCCTCCCATGATGATTTGTATCTTCCCGGGGTGATGTCTCTGAAAATCTTCTTCTCCAACTGTGTTGGCTGCGTTCCAAGACTTCCGGCAGCTGAGAATGCTGTAAAGATAAAGCTGGAATGTCCAAACAAAACGGCGAAACGGCTGGGTCTGGGGGCTTCCACTCCCCCCTCCGGATAGCAAAGTCGGCAATCTCCCCCCCCCTCCTCCGGGGGTTTCAGCTGAGACAAAGAGCTGCGCCTGAAAGCAGGCGAGGGGGGGGGGGGGTGCTGGCTGCAAGATGGCAGCCTGTCAGCACTCAGAAGAAAAAAAAGCAAAAAAAAGTGGCAAAAATCAAACCAAATCAAAAAAGCGTCTGGCCCGTTCGGGGGGGTAAACTAAGGCAGGGTCCAAAAGTAAGAAAAATCCAGGCCAGGGGGCTTTAGGAAAGAATAGAAAGCAGATAGCTGAGGAGCAAGCTAGGGACGGTCCCGTTTCCCAATAGGGAAGGTTCTAGAACAATCAGGAACCTTCTGGAGACAATTAAGACAGGCTGATTAGAACACCTGCAGCCAATCAAGAAGCTGCTAGAATCAATTAAGGCACGCTAATCAGGGCACCTGGGTTTTAAAAAGGAGCTCACTTCAGTTTGTGGTGTGTGTGTGTGAGGAACTGGGAGCAAGAGGCACTAGGAGCTGAGAGTGAGAACTGTTGGAAGACTGAGGAGTATAAGCATTATCAGACACCAGGAGGAAAGTCCTATGGTGAGGATAAAGAAGGTGTTGGGAGGAGGCCATGGGGAAGTAGCTCAGGGAGTTGTAGCTGTCACACAGCTGTTCCAGGAGGCACTCTAGACAGCTGCATTCCACAGGGCCCTGGGCTGGAACCCGGAGTAGAGGGCGGGCCCAGGTTCCCCCCAAACCTCTCAACTCCTGGTAAGACACAGGAGGAGTCGACCTGGACTGTGGGTTCAGAGAAACGGCCAAGCTGAGGGCTGCTGTGAAGCTCCTCGGTGAGCAAATCTGCCAATAAGCACAAGACCCACCAAGGTAGAGCAGGAACTTTGTCACAATATGTTAGAGTCTCCAGACCAGTTCAAAGGAGCTTCTGTAGTACCACACTGGTTAATAAGAAGCCAAACACAATCCCCATTTAGGCATTCCAGGCCTTGGCTCCCTGTGACAGGGCGCTAAGCAGAAAAACTGCTTAGCCAACCCTCTGTTGCTCCAGCTCCAATTAAGGGAGGTGAATTGGAACTGGGTAGGCCACCTGGCCCTGACTGGGGAAGCTTGAACAGCTGCTGCTTCAACAGGCTGGGGCTAGATAAGAGCCCCAGTGGCAGGAACCTGGGAGGGGGGGTAGGGGAGCTGGAAAGAGGAAAGCTGTAATAGAGGAAAGGCAGTGAGGGGAAGCAGAGAGAGATAGCTTGGCCCTTCTCTTCTGCTGGTGGACTGCAAGAAGGGGACTACTTGTATAGTGGAAAGGTGGTGGAAACATAGCCTGTAAATAAAAGCACCAGGTGGGCACTGCACCCAAAGGTCTCTGTGTGACTTTCTCAGCCCAGCAGGTGCAGGAATCAGGAGGGTCCTGCAGGGAGGCTGCTACACTCCCATTCAGACAAACAGATCTAAAATAGTGAGAGGTTACTGAAAATCCAGTTCACTGGATGTGAGGTTCTACTAATCCCAAAGGATCAGACACTTACCCCAGGTCAATATGTATCTCAGATCTTACCCAACTATCACGCTGTCACCCAATCCTCAGTAAACTATCTAAAGATTTATTAGTAAAAGAAAAGAAAGTTATTGAATGGTTAAAAGATTATGTACATTACAAATGCTTGCAAGGTCCTTCTATTAGATTTGTAGCAGTGATGGATGAGCCTGCTGGCTAAGTCTCTCTGGAATCATCCCAAAAGGTTAGAATCCAAAGGCAGCTTAGATGTAGAGTCTGTTAGAGTCTTTCCATGCATTTTTCAGGGTATTCCAAATAACTACTTGGAAGATTTCAGTCCAATAGCTTAAACTTTCCTTGTTTAAAGTTCTGCAGACTAAAGATGCAGGATTAGGCCGGAAGCTTCACTATTATAACTGAAGCAAGCTGTCAAGTGTTTTGAGCACAGCATGTGACTGAGGATTCTTCTTTGTTGAGCACACACTGACCCAACACTTTGAAGTTAACATTCAATTTCCTCTGCATACACAAGTGATCTATAGGACAGTGGTTCTCAGCCTGCAGGCCACATGCGGCCCAATTACCACACAGTTGCAGTCCAGCTGTGTGCTAAAGGCTGCAGGGCCCGCGTGGCGGGATCCAGGCTGCAAGGCTGGCCTGCCGGCAGGATCTGGGGAGACGAGGAGGGCCGCCTGCGCCACAGCAGATAACCGGGTGTGGGGGGCGCGCAGGGGAATCGCTCCCCGCCCCACCTCCGCCACCCTTGGCCTGAACGGGAAGCCCTCCCCGGCTTCCCGCCGAACAGCTGATTCGTGGGAAGCCGGCAGGGGGGGCGCGGAGAAGCAGAGTGGGGCGGTGCGTTCAGGGGAGGAGGCGGAGGCAGAGCGGAGGTGAGCTGGGGCCAGGCGCGGGGCGGGGAGCTGCTGGTGGGTGCTCTGCACCCACCAAATTTTCCCGTGGGTGCTCCAGCCCTGGAGCACCCAGGGAGTCGGCACCTAAGGCGCCGCTTTTGATGTGATCAGTTGGGGGAGCGGCCGCTCCCCCTGCTCCCCCCCAGCTACGCTCCCCCACCCCTAGGAGCCAGAGGGACCTGCCGGATGCTTCCTGGGAGCTGCCCCAGGTAAGCACCACCAGGACTCCTCACCTCGCCCCCCAGCAGGTGCCTCTGGCTCTTAGGGGTGGGGTGGGCACCCACTACGGTGGCCCAGGAGACCCTCCTGCCCAGTTCTGGGGGCAGTCAGGGGACAGGGGAGGGGGCGGATGGGGCAGGGAACCTGGGGGGGTGCATCAAGGAATCTGAGGGCGTTGGATGGGGCAGGAGTTCCGGGGGGCGGGGGTGGGCAACGACCCCCTCGTGGGGTGAGGAGGGAACCCGTTAAGATTTTGGCAGCTCATCACTGTCTGTAAGTGATATGTGGGACACTGCAGAGAGACATCTCTGAGGAACTTGGGAATGGCGGGGTGGAGAGCCACTGATTGTTACCTGCTAGGCAAGGTTTGGATTGGCAGAATCCTGAAGAAGTTTGCTGGCAGGATAGACAAGCTGGCGTGTCAGGCTTAGCATACATAGCTTAGCAGCAGCAACCCTATCACAATTCTGAAAACAAGAGGTGATGCGAGGGAGGGGCATGTGGGGTCACATTCCCCCCTCCCTCCACCCCAATTTGCTGTTTGGCTTGCACTGAGCATGCTCACAAGGACTGAGCATTTTCAGTAACAGCTGCTGAAGCCACTGTCCTGTTCCCTCCCCGCCCACACTATCGACAGGTATGGGTCGTCTCTGCTGGGAACCCCAGCAGATTTTAACAGTGAGGAATAGTTCAAAACATGAGGCTTTTGAAGTGGAAATATGGATAAGGGCAATAAGACAGGACAATTACAACAATACCTAGGGTATTTGGGGATACTGTTTCATGAAATGGCCAGCATCCCATGTCCTTTGCTACTTCAGATAAGGAGGAATTCATCCCACTACAGAGTGGGGCACAGTACCTTATCAAGTAACTTGGTCCGAGGGTAAATTTGCAAAGGCTCTTCCGTAGACAACTGAGAAATAGCCTGTCCAAAAAGCAACAGCAATTGAAACCGTTAGGATTGTGGTAATGTAGTTAACTGAATGTGCGTGGGGATGGGTGGGAAGAGACTCTGGATATCTCCAAATTCAGATCAACATGGGCATGCAATGGTCCTGACCAGTGACTTCTTTAATGTTCGTTCATCAGTCATCACCAAGAGTTCTAACTCATTAATATTTGTCCAAACTTTTTCCCCTTTTCCACAACTTACTTGCTTCATTTCTGATTTAAATCTATTCATTATAAATGCATAAGGTTTGTGAGCCTGCAGTCACAGACCCTTGTCCAATTCACTTAGCTCTAAGCATTTACATGGGCTGGCCTTTGATACTGTCCAATATTGTTGGCTGTGAAATAATCAGCTACTGAGAGAGCTCTTATTTCATTTTATAAGGATAGTTGTGAAACATCTTCAGATAAACTGATTGAAGCTTCACTCATTTACACTAGCTGAGGATCTGGCCCTAAATCCTTCATATTTTTAAGGTGCTCTATAGAACTGGGATATTTTGTGGTCATCACTCTTTAGGAACATGTTTTTTTTTTCTTTTTAGTATCATTAGGAAGAAGACAAAATGCTTCATCCATTAAGAAGAAATGTCAGGACTTTTCAGGAAATGTATACCTGCTTCTGAGATTATTACGACTTCTAGCAATCTTATATCTACAGTTTTAGTGGCAGTGGTACAAAATGAGAAGTCTCCCCAAGGAACAGAGACTGGAGAGCTTTGAAAAAAATATTAAATTGCTGCCTCACATCATAATATATGACCATTAGCTCCCCTCTAAAGTACAATATCCCCCACTGCCAAAAAACAAACCCACCACCACCACCACAAGACTACGAACGCAAGACACTCCACTGTATGTGCTTCTCCACTGGGGAGAGGAGGTGAAAACAAACACCACAAGGGAAGGTTCTCCCATTGATCCAGTAACTGTTTGAAAGATAGGAAACAAAGGGTACGAATAAACAGTCAATTTTCACAGTAGAGTGAGATAAATAGTGGGAGTCTCCCAACAATCTGTACTGGGACTGTACACTGCTGTTCAACATATTCAGAAATGATCTGGAAAAAGGGGTAAACAGTGAGGTGACAAATTTTGCAGATGATACACAATTACTCAAGATAGTAAAGTCCAAAGCTGATTGTGAAGAGTTACAGATGAAATTCAATGTGGATAAATGCACAACTCAACTATAATCTCAACTATACAGGCAAAACGATGGGGTCTAAATTAGTTGTTACCATTCAAGGTACAGATCTTGGGGTCATTGTGGACAGTGCTCTGAAAACATCTTCTCAATGTGCAGTGGCAGCCAAAAAAGCAAACAGAATGTTAGGAACCATTAGGAAAGGGATAGATAATAAGTCAGTAAACATCTTAATGACACTATAGAAATCCATGGTATGGCCATACCTTGCTGAAATTCTGGTCACCCCATCTAAAAAAATATATATTCTGATGGGGAAAAGTACAGAGAAGACCAACAGAAGTTGTTCCAATAAAATAGATTACCTCATCCATCTTGTCTTTCTAATATCCTAGTACCAACACAGCTACAACACCACTGCATACAACCTCTGTATATGACATTTTTTTTTGTCTGCTCTACTTTTGTTTAGTTAATGTTCACATGATGAATCTCTAATCCATCCTCAGTTGAGCTAGGAATACCTAAATTAGATTCCAAAACTCATATCTTCCTCATGTCTTGTCATTTATTGGTTACTCAAAAACAACAACAAAATCCCAATTTAGGCCTATTTCTAGTTTAAATGAATTTGAAGAAGTTACAGACTATTCATGAGAAAAGGTATTGGGTAACTGAGGTAGGGGACTTTAGCCCCCTTTCTCCTTCCCACCCCTCAAAATAGGGATTGTATTAATAAATAAAGAAAACACTGAGTTTGGAACAGTGTTGGATCATATTAAAGAAGTTCTGTATTAAAATCACAAATGAGTTTGATTCCCAATAGTTTAAATTCCAGGGTATTACTAATTAAGAGGTCTCTTGTTTTTTGGTCTCTTATTTTTACTGTTTCTCTCCCTCTCTGTGTGAAACTTGCAAACTGCTACTTGTGTTAGTACGTTCTAAAACAGAGTCTGTTATCAAAGCAATACTTCGTAACAACAACTACTGACAGAGAGAGAGAGAGACTCAAAGCGATACTTGGTAACAACAGAAACAGCACACAGAGACTCCCCGCCCTTTTGTTGTATTTATCTCGCTTTGTTAACAATTGTGATTAAAATAGAGATTGTGGATGGATACTTGGTGTGGATAATAAATGAATAATCAGGGAGGTGCCAGCCTAGGAGTTCAGTATTGATCGGCCGAAGAATGCGCAGAGTGGAGACAAGCAGAGGACCCCCGGAGGGCAGACTGGAATCCACCCAACAGCCTCAAGAATGGGAGAACCGAAGAACAAGATAACAGCTGGCAGCATGGAGACGTCAGGGATGTGCCATCTGCTGATTGATTCAGCAACAGCATGATGAAGCAATTCCCGTAGACTGGCATAGGAATAAATTCCTATAAAAATGGACTCTAGAAACTGAGAAATTTGGGGTCTGATTCTGCAAACCAACTTCCAGGAGCATCAGATGAGCATCTGACAAGGCCCTGCTCCCTCCTCGTATCCAGGCCACCTGGCCAGTGGCTTGGCACGAGCAATTTTAAGGCTGGTAACTATGATAACAACCTTGCAGAACCTGTGTGTGTGTGTGTATGAATGAATGTGTGAATAAATATGAAATTGAATGGAATAATGTTATAGCTATAACTAACTGCTTAGTGTGATTCTTTCTGTATTCACAATAAATGTGGCATTTTGCCTTATTCCCGTTAATAAGATCCTACTGGTTTTTATTTTATTGGTATAACAACAGAAGCTCATTTATCTCATTTTATTAAAAATGGACAAATTCAGTCATGATACAAACTGTTCATTGAAGTGTTATTCAACAGCCATTAGTGTTTTGTTCTAGCCCTTCATATAAAAAAGTTGTCTATTTAAGTTTGTGTAGCCAATACTATAAAATTTTTAAGAGAATTCTAAGATTTTGATATATTGATCTTCCATATCATAAAGTCACTACTTTGGGTTAATAATTCTCCATCCCTCCCCCCAACCTTAATTAATATTCAGTGTTCTCACTGTGCTATACTCATGCTTTTCTGGTGAAGAGGAAGGAAGGGAAGAATGTCTATAAAGCATCTGAAACATCATGTATTTTCAAGTCTAGATCTTTAGAAGTATGCAGGCTCAGAAATCCTCATATCTATAATGTATTAGCATTTGAACTAATGAGTCCTCTTCTTCTGAAAAGTAAACCTTTGATGGGAAACTGAAGACAGGCTAACATGATAAAATATTTTAATAATGATAAGGGATACTAGAATGATGAAATATTAATTACTGTTGGTTTTCACTGATTTGCCTGCTATGCTAAAGTCTGATTAGCAAGTCACCAAAGGAAAACTTTGCTATCATAACAGTTGTCTTACTAACTGTTAGTGGTCTACAGGCATTCATAAATAATAGTTCTGAGTAATTTCTTTTAATTTTAGATATGCACAAATGTTATATTTACAATCATCTTCATTGCCTGCTATAATTGTTATGAAATGGTATAGTACACTTTTAAACCATTATTCTAGTCTACCTGAGCAGACCGGAATGGTTGGGGTTCCAGCAATGGAGAGTGATTCTAATATTTTTTTTTTATTTTAGATGGAATAAGGGCCAAATTCTGACATCTATCACATCAGTGCAAATCCAGTGGTATAAAGGAGACTTGAATTTGGCCTGGGAATAGAGCAGACAGAACATTTTTGACCAGATTTTTTTTTCAGTGAAAAATGGCTTTTTCGACAAAATGAGCATTTTTCCAAGAGATGTCTCTTTCTGGCAAAAATGTTCAAGTTTTCATCAAAAAACTGAAAAACAGTTTTAAACTGTTTTATGTGGCAATGAAAATTTGAGTGAGTTGGTTGCCAAATGACAAAAATGATTTTCAGGTTTTCAATGTTTTTATGACCTCCCCGCCCTCCAAAAAAAATTCAGAACAATAACTGATGAAAATGAAAGCAAATTCAATTTCATTATTTTTGTTCCTGAGGAAAAAAATTGATTTTGTGACCAGAACTACCCAGTAAATATAAGCACAAGTCAAATTCAAAGATTGGGGGGGGAGGGGGGGCTGTATCCGTGTTGGTCCCAGGATATGAGAGAGACTATGTAGGTGAGGTAATATCTTTTTATTGGACCAACTTCTGTTGGTGGAAGGGACAACCTTTCAAGCTTCACAGAGCTTTTCTTCAGGTCACTGCCCCTGTGGAAGTGAGGACATGAGGAAGAGCTCTGTGAAGTTCGAAAGCTTGTCCCTTCCCTCAGCAGAAGTTGGTCCCATAAAAGGTATTACCTCACTTACCTTGTCTCTCTCAGATATTAAAAATAGAGTTGAAAAATTTAAGTTAATGACAGGTGGCGAATTTATCTTCATAACTTAGTTTAGCAATATTTCTGTAACTGATTCTTCCTTTGCACCGACTCCTGACTAACCAAATACAAATGCTTGTGCAGGACATAAAGATACATACATACTATGTCTCATTTAATTACTGGGGACCTAACGAGCCTTACCCTTACATGGAGGAAGGCTGGTTTAAGGAATGTTACACAGCCTCTGCAGAGCCAATGTAATCTCTAGGTGGAATTACATGTCCTGCACTCTGGGAAGAGCGGAGAGAGCACGTACCCCAAACTAAGTTGAGGGGATGCCAATATATAGCCCTATTTCCCCTTACAGATTGGCCTGTGCAGTTGCTTCTACTCACAGGGAGTAGTAATGAGCACATAGCTTCTTCATGCTCATGAGCTCCAAGCATCCTGAGGCAGACTGCTTCTCAATGTCTCTTTTAGATGGGGCACCTCCACAACATCACTTACTATGGGACTGTGCCTAAAGGGTACAATTTAGCTTGAAAGCAGATCTTGAAATATCTTCAGGAAACCTTTAAGAAAGAAGCTGATGTGAAAGATGATGGTGACCCAACCAGTTGCAAGGCAGAGGGAGGATGCTGGAATTCTTACCGGGGTGTTGTTCCCGGACCTAGCTACTGGAAGAAAAGAAAAGCTCTCTCTCTCTCTCTGCATCTTCCACATAAGATCCTTTTGCTGTTCAAGGTAGGTAGATTCCAGAATGCTGTCTTCCCACTACTTCAAATGCCTGGTGGTGGCAGGGGGTTCTCTTATACTCCTCCCTAGTGTAGTCTTGTCAGTTTGCCTGCTACTAAGACTTGTCAACAATTTAAAAAGCAGCAGAAACACTAGTTTCTGACTCAGAAACTGACTCAGAAACTCAGACTCAGAAAGGCAATCCCCCATAAGGTTATCATTCATCTTGATTTGTAACATTATATTGTAAAGCTTAGAAATGATGGGTGAAATCCTGGCCCCCTGAAGTCACTGACAAAACTCACATTTATTTCCCAGGGGTACAGGATGTCAGCTACTACTTTTAAACAAAAACTTGAATTTTGAAGAAACTGATGGCTTAAGGAAAGGAGTACTTGTGGCACCTTAGAGACTAACCAATTTATTTGAGCATAAGCTTTCGTGAGCTACAACTCACTTCATCGGATGCTGTAGCTCACGAAAGCTTATGCTCAAATAAATTGGTTAGTCTCTAAGGTGCCACAAGTACTCCTTTTCTTTTTGCAAATACAGACTAACAGGGTTGTTACTCTGAAACCTGTCATGATGGCTTAAGGCCTCCCTCTGAGCCAGGAATGTGTTCTATTCACCACTGAGGAGCGACTTTTAAGTCTTGTAAATAAGCATTTTAAAGAGATAATTACCAAGTGAAAGACTTATTTAATAGTTGTAAAACACTTTGGAATTGTCAGCCAAAAAGCATAACATTTTTAATAAATATTTCATCAAGTTCTCATTCCCAGAGATATACTTTATTACATTTTACATATGTCACAAAAATGTATAACTCATTATGAGATCAAAATGTAGCACCTTGGAAATCAACCCCAGAAATCACTAAAATCAGATATAAGGGGAAAACAAACAAAACAAATATATATGAAGTTTCCAATTCCTTTTGGCTTTGAGTGGTGGTAAAATAAATCTGAGGTTATCAATAGGCAATGTTTTGGAGGCTATATGAGACATGCTTTTTGCTAACTGGATCCACAGTGTCTGTTGCAAGTCAAGCTGGAAACTGCTGAGTTGTGCTGTGTTATCATAAAAATGCATCTTTGTTCTTCTGTTTGTGTAGGTATAGAGGGCTTAAATATAATGTTTAATTAATCCTACCCTTGGGAGAATGGTACTTAGAAAATCTATATAAAAGACACTGTAATCTTGTCTGAAATAGATGAAATTCCAAACTTATCAGTTCGGTGCCATCCTTACTTTGCAATCTGAGAAGTAGTAATGGTTCTGGCTGCCTGAAATAAATATTTACCTTTTAGATCACATGGTGTGTCTCCCAATACTGTATAATTATTCATCAACTGCATGGGATTCAGAACTAAATTCTATTTAAAAAGTATTTTCCTGAAATAATGCAGAAGACCAAAGAATATTCATGCTATACTGTAGTCATATTTGTAGACATGAGATGTTAATGACTTTCCATCAGTTGTGACCTGAATATGTGGATAATATATCATTAATCACATTAAGTAGATACCTTGTCAATTTCTAATAGATGAAGCGACATAAGATGTTTTTGCTTAAGCGTTACTCTAATATGAGACACATATGAAATTATATAATATGATGGTCTGTTTTTTTAAAAATAAATTACAGTTTTCTCAGCATAGTGGTAGCTCATTGCTATACAGAGCTGTCGTGAGGCTTAAATTAGAGTTTGGAAAGTGATTTAAGATCCTCAGATGACCACTGCACTATAAATGTAAAGTAGTATTTTAACATTATTTTCTTTATATACCAGAGTTGTTGTTTTTTTGTCAAGAACATGTTCAAACTTGATTTACCTGTATCTGCTTCTGCAAGTGTTGTACACTTAACTTGGGAACTCTAGGAGTCTAATGACAGGTGGATAGGAATTTTCTCTCTGACGTTGTTTGACCCCCATGAGATGTCCAGGAGAGCATTATGGAAGGTCATTATGTATCATACACATTTGGGAAAACTCATACATGCTCAGCGATCAGAGATGGTACCATCAACCTTCCATAGCTTTCAGCATGTATTTTTAGTAGTTAGATGCAGTTCAGAATTTAGAGCGGTCTCTTTATCTCTGACTGCAATAAGGGTGCAATATTCAGGATTGCTTTTAAGAGAGATTAGTTTTTGTTTCCTACCCCAGTTGCTTGGCAGGGGTCAGCATTCACCTGCTCACCTAGCAGCTATTACAATAGCTATAGACTTTCCACCATTTCTATACTGATAAGACCCAGCTTTAAAGTTTGAACACAAACAAACAATCACAGAATTATTAGAACCCCTCCATTAGATTCAAGAATAGAGACTTAATCTCTCCTGTACCAGAAAGAATGAAATAGAGTTGATAAGCTGCTCAAATAAGAAATGTTTTTAACTAAAAGTGGTCCAGAAAGATTATTGTTATATAAATGGCAGGTGGCAGTGTTAATTCAGCTTTAACCAGACAGTATCTTGTGGTGTATAGTTAAAGGATTCTTCACTCACTTTGAAACAAATTCAAGCTGTTTACAAAAGTATGATAGACTTATTCTCAAATCCATCTATTATATTAGGCATACAATTTTCTTTCTTCATGCTTCTATGCGGCACTTTTATTCTGAAAAAAACATGCACTGAGGCAGGGCTGGACTGGGATGCAATCACACCTCTCATCCTTCAAACCTGCCAGTGTGGGAGATAACTTATCAAAATGTGTGACAAATGACCAAGACAAAGAATATAGAGTTTGGGGGCATGCTGTAATCAACAGAGTACAATCATTCTTAACTATAAACCGTCGTTAAAAAGTTATTTTCTCATTTTGTAAAGTAAACCAAGCAAATATTTTAAAGAAGGGAGGAAAAAACCCATCATGTAGAATGGTAAGGCCTCCCTACATAAGTCATCAGCATTGTTTGAATCCTGGACCTTCAAATCCTTCATACAAACCTTCAGGACTAGAGAAGCTATTGTTACCCACTAGGGCCATGTCTACACGGAGATAAAAAGCCCACAGCTGGCCGGGGTCAACTGACTTGGGCTCACGGGTCTCAGTCTATGGGGCTGAAAAATTACTGTGTAGATGTGCAGGTTCAGGCTTAGGCTTGAGCCCCAGCTCTGGGACCCTGGGAAGGTGAAGGGTCCTACAGCCCGAACATCTACACAGCAATTTTTAGCCCCGTGAGACTGAGTCAGCTGACCGAGGCCAGCTGCAGGCAGTCCACACGTCTTTTATCCCTGTGTAGACCTATTTTAGAGGGATACTTGACACACACATTTGCTCATGGATATATAAACCTCTGCTAGAAAAAGGTAGAACATTGGAGATCAGGAATCCTGGGTTCTATTCCTGTTAGTGCTTAGACAGGCATGAAAAGTCTACGTTGTAGTGATGGGTGTCTCATGGCTTCCATGTGTACCATGGCTGAAGCAAGCACCTGTCTACATGTGTTTTAGCGGTTTAGTGTTTTAGCAGTTACTATCGTGCTTGCCTCAGCCATGGTATACCTGGCAGCAGCTAACAGGGACTGTGACAAGATGAGGGCTGGGGCCCATAACTTTGACACATTCATTCTTCCAGGAAGCACAGATGGGCAGATGAAGCTTGGGTCTCCTTCCACTTTTGGGTGCACTTCCTTGAGGCTACATTGTATTAGGATAAAGAGTCTCTCTCATTTCTGCAGAACTCTGCACAGCTTGGCCTACATTCTTTGTTCCTAGATGTATACATTTACATTTAGCTGTAATAAAACACATATTGTTTGCTTGTGCCAACTTACCAAGTGATCCAGGTTGCTTTATATCAATGACTTGTCCTCTTCATTATTGATCACTCCTTTAATTTTGGTATCATGAGCAAACTTTATCAGTGATTTAGGTTTTCTTCTAGGTCATTGATAAAAATGTTAAAGAGTGTATAGCTAAGAGCCAACCCCTGAAGAACTCACTAGAAAAACACCCATTTTATGATGATTCCCTATTTATAGTTACATGTTGTGACCTATCAGCCATCCTTTAATTCATTTAATGTGCACCATATTAATGTTGTATCTTTCCAGTTTTTTAATTAAAATGGCGTGCGGTACCAAATCAAATACTTACAGAAGTCTAAGTATATTATGTCAACATTATTGCCTTTATCAACCAAACTTGTAATCTGATTAAAAGAAAAAAGATAAGTTAGTTTGACAGGAACTTCTTTCCATAAACCTATATTAATTTGTATTGTTCACATCACGCCCCCCCCCCCCTTTGATTCTTTATTAATTTAGTCCCATACCAGGCATTCCATTACGTTGCCCAGAATCAATGTCAGGCTCACAGGCCTGTAATTAACCCAGTTGTCCCATTTACCCTTTTCAAAAATTGGCACGTTACCTTTCTTCAGTCATCTGGAACTTCCCCAGTGCTCCAAAACTTGTTGAAAGTCAACAGTAACAGTCCAGTAAGCTCGTCAGCCAGCTATTGGATGTCAGTTATCTGGGCCTACTGATATTTTTTTAAAAAATGTCTAACTTTAGTAGTTCTGTTTAACATCCTTCTGAAATACTGGTGGAATGGAAAGAGTGTTATCACTATATGTTGAGACTATATCATCTGTTTTTTCACCCCACATACAGAACAGAAATACATATTGAACATTTCTGCATTTTCTGCATTATTATTGATTATTTTATCATTTCTTTCTTGTATTACTATTACTATTACTGTTGTCAGGATTCTTTTTGTTCCTAATATGTTATATTTACAAACTCCTTTAGATTGTCCTTAACTCCGCTGTTCATAGAATTTTTTCCTTGTGTCCCTTTACTTCCCTTAAACATTTTTCACTATTTCTAATTTCTGATTTATATTCACTACTTTTAACTTCCCCTTTCTTCCATTTGTTTTACATATATCATTTTTAGAGATGCCTTCACTTCCCCTCTAAGCCAGCTTGGTTTTTTTAACCAGTATGATCTTCTTCCTCAGTAGTGCGATTGTGGTTTTTGGGGCATCTATTAAGGTTTCTTAAATGAATCCCAATTATCATTCATGTTTTTCTAATTATATTCTTCCTCCCAGATGATTTGCCTTGTAATTGTTTTTAGCTTTGTGAAATCAGATCTATTAAAGCATAAAGCACAAAGTATCTAATCTATCTATCTATCTAAAATAACTAGTCTGGACTTTATTCTGTGTTCTCATTATAAATGTGATCAAGTCATGATCACGGTTACCTAAGCTACCAATTTTCAGTTATGTGAGAAATTCCTCTTTATCTGTCATGACGCTGTCTAATACAAAATATCTCCCATAGTGGCTGAAACTCTTTTTGCATTCGGAAATTGTCATCTATAAGGTTTAGAAATTCCAGAACATTAGTACTGGCATATTTCCAAGTAGCATTAGTATTGGCATATGTCACTCTGACTGAAGTCCCCCATGATCACACTGCTTTTTTCCCCCTCCATATTATTGATAGGTCCATATCCTGTTCCCTAGTGTGATTTGGTGATCTGTAGCAAACACCAACTAATATCCCATTATGTGCTTTATCTGTTAGAACATTGATCCATAAGCATTCAAAATCATTTTCTTCCAAGTTATAAGTTATAAGACTTGGAAACAGGTAATGTCATTTTTGACATAACATGCTAATCCCTCCCTCTTTTTGTCCACTTGATCCTTCCTAAATAGGTTATACCTAGGGCTGTCAATTAATCACAGTTAACTCACGCGATTAACTAAAAAAATTAATCATGATTATTTGCAGTTTTAATCACACTGTTAAACAATAGAATACCAATTTAAATTTATTAAATATTTTGGATGTTTTTCTACATTTTCAAATATTTGATTTCAATTTACAACACAGAATACAACGTTTATAATGCTCACTTTATATAATTTTTATTACACATATCTGCACTGTAAAAATTGTGGCAAATTGCCGGCACTACTATGATGGGTCTCACACTTTCTCTTCTTGGGGAGGGGGGGTTTCAGGTCACCGTTTCTTGCCCCTGAACTGGGGTATTAACTGCCCCACTGGTGTCCTAGAGGAGGGGAGTGGAGAGGGAGGGGCCCTAGGGATAGTGATAAACCACTTGAACTAGCGGTTCCTTCCCCTGGGCTACTTTCCTCTCCTGCCCTTCAGCTCGTGGGGCGTCCTGCCCTCCCTCTGCACAAACCAGGTGTCCCTTTACCTAGGATCTTGGTTTTCTTAGCCCACCGCAGCACTTCTCCAAACTCTCCTCTGCTTCCCTCCAAATTGCTCTCTGCTCCAAAACTAATCCACTCTGTTTCAACTCCTCCTATTGTCTGATTGAAGCGGGGGGCGGGGGGGAGTTATCATGTGACTGGCTACAGGTGCTCTAATTGGCTTTGGGTGCTTTAATTAATCTATAGCAAATTTTCTTCCCTCTACAGGGAATAAGGCTCCCTTCTAACACTCTCCTGCTGCCCTCTGGCCATGCTGTATCACAAAATGATAAACAAAAGAAATAGTATTTTTCAATTCACCTCATACAAGTGCTGTTGTGCAATCTCTATCGTAAAAGAGTAACTTACAAATGTAGACTTTTTTGTTACATAACTGCTCTCAAAAACAAACCAATGTAAAATTTTAGAGCCTACAAGTCCACTCAGTCCTACTTCTTGTTCTGCCAATCGCTAAGAGAAACAAGTTTGTTTATATTTACAGGAGATAATGCTGCCAGTTTCTTATTTACAATGTCACCTGAAATTGAGAACAGGCATTTGCATGGCACTTTTGTAGCCGGCATTGCAAGGTATTTACGTGTCAGATGTGATAAACATCTGTCTGCCCTTTCATGCTTTGGCCATCATTCCAGAGGACATGCTTTCATGCTGATGACACTCATTAAAAAAATGTGTTAATTAAATTTGTGACTGAACTCCTCGGGGGAGAATTGAATGTCTCCTGCTCTGTTTTACCTGCATTCTGCCATATATTTCATGTTATTGTAGTCTCAGATGATGACCCAGCACATGTTGTTTGATTTAAGAAGATTTTCACTGCAGATTTGACAAAACGCAAAGAAGGTACCAATGTGAGATTTCTAAAGATAGCTATAGCACTTGGCCCAAGGTTTCAGAATCTGAAGTGCCTTCCAAAATCTGAGAGGGACGAGTTGTGGAGCATGTTTTCAGAAGTCTTAAGAGAGCAACACTCTGATGCAGAAACTACAGAACCTGAACCACCAAAAAAGAAAAGCAATCTTCTGCTGGTGGCATCTGACTCAAATGATGAAAATGAGCATGCATCGGTCCACACTGCTTTGGATCGTGGTCAAGCAGAACCCATCATTAGCATGGACACATGTCCTCTGGAATGGTGGTTGAAGCACGAAAGGATATATGAATCTTTAGCGCATCTGGCATGTAAATATCTTGCAATGCTGGCTACAACAGTGCCATGTAAATGCCTGTTCTCACTTTCAGGTGACACTGTAAATAAGAAGTGGGCAGCATTATCTCCTACAAATGTAAACAAACTTATTTGGCTGAGCGATTGGCTGAAGAAGAAATAGGACTGAGTGGACTAGTAGGCTCTAAAGTTTTACATTGTTTTATTTTTTAATGCAGTTATTTCTTTTGTACATAATTATACATTTGTAAGTTCAACTTTCATGTAAAGAGATTGCACTACAGTATTTGTATTAGTTACATTGAAAAATTCTATTTTTTCTTTTGTACAGTGCAAAGATTTGTAATAAAAAAATATAAAGTGAGCACTGTACACTTTGTATTCTGTGTTGTAATTGAAATCAATATATTTGAAAATATAGAAAACATACAAAATATTTAAATAAATGATATTCTATTATTGTTTAACAGAGCGATTAATCGAACGATTAATTGTGCTTATATTTTTAATCGCGCAATTAATCGCGCTTAATTTTTTAAATTCTCGCAATTAATCACAATTATTTTTTTAAATTGCACAATTAATCACAATTAATTTTTTAATCGCTTGACAGCCCTAGTTATATTCATTTTAATATTTGAATCATGTGATTCATCTCACCAGGTTTCAGTAATACCAGCTAGATTGAATTTATGCTGATAAATAAACAATTCCAGTTTTTTTGTTTGTTACCCAGGTTCCTCGGATTGGTGTATAGGCAATTCAAGAATTTATTTTCTTCATGTCCTTTGGTTTCTTGATTAATGTTGTTTTCAAATCTCTATTTTCTGCTGAGTACTCATATCTTCCCTCTTTTTTTAACCTTCCCCTTTCTCTATCCATTTAACCCAGCAGCATATTATCACCTAGGCTGACAAGGGGTGGCAAATTTATAATAGCAGCATTTTTGTAATTGTGGCATCAGTGATGCCACAATTCTACCAATCATAGCGTGTATTGAATCCACCAATGACGGCACGATGCCATTTAGTAAACATACTTGCAAGAATCCTAAACGTTAATAATATGACCGGAAGGAAGAAATTAAGAGAATCTCAGTTTAAAAAAAAGCTACACAGAAGAAAGAAAGGGAAAATGAAATGATAGCAAAAATGCGCAAAATAGATTCCTTTGTTGTATCAGTTAGTGCTGACAGTGAGGCAGAAAAAATAGTTGAAAGTAGTAGTGAAGTAAAAAGTGAAAATATTGGTGTCGATATTGAAAATATTGATGTGATTAAAGTACATATTGAAACTAATGAAGAAATTCTGGCTGTGGTTAGTGTTGAAGAAAATGCTCCAAATATGAGCATATCAGAGACTACCAGGAATCATGTTGATCTGGATATCTTTGACAGTACTGCACAGATTTGTGAATCACGTCAATCAGAAATTCAATCTGACATTGAAATATCTACCATAAGGGATGACCCGGCCCAATGGATATTGAATGATGCTACAATTGAGTATTTATCAATGCATGGTATTAAACAAAATATTGATAGTGATTTTACTAACTCAAAAAGGCAATATACTGATAAAATGCGTATTCTAACAAAAAATGTTTTTGAATGACATCTTTTAGAAGGTGAAGTAAAGCCACGGCAATATCTTGTATGTTCGGAGAGCAAAGGAGCCGTGTTTTGTGCCCCATGTTGATTATTCGGAGGGATCTCTAGTCTGGCAACGAGTGGATATCATGACTGGAAAAACATATCATCTCGACTACATGAACATGAAAATTAGACTGAATATAAAATTTGTGTATTGACAATGGTGAAGAGAGGTGAGATATCCAGAAGAATTGATACAAATTTAAAATTTCAAATGGAAGAAGAAATTATTTATTGGAGAAATGAGTTGAAGAGGATTGTAGCAGTGGTAAAGAAAATTTGAAGCAGATGACTTGCATTTAGAGGTAAGGTGGAAAAATTTGGATCACCTTATAATGGCAATTACATGATGGCCCTTGAGCTTGTCAGAGAATTCGATCCATTTTTAGCAAATCACATTGCAAGTTATGGAAATGAAGGTCGAGGTAACGTATCTTAACTTTCATCCTATATATGTAATGAATTTATAAAATTGATGGCTTCAAATATGATCTCAAATATTATTAAAGAAGTAAAAGAACCCAAATATTTCTCGATAAGCATTGACAACTCCCGACATATCTCATGTTGATTAATTCGCTTTTATACTGAGATATGTAGATGATGATGGCATACAAGTAGAGAGGTTTCTTTGTATTTTACCAAATACTGGCCACAAATCAGAACAATTAGCTGATGCTGTACTTTCAACTTTGAATTGTTATGGATTAGATATCGCAAACTGCCATAGCCAGTCATACGACAATGCCACTAACATGTCTGGTGTATATAGAGGGTTGCAATCAAGAATAAAGAATATAAATCCTTATGCTGTGTATGTGCCTTGCTCTGCACATTCTTTAAATCTGGTTGGAATATGTGCAGCAGAAGGTTGTCAAGAAGCATGTTCATTTTTCTCAACTGTCCAACATCTTTATTCATTTTTTTTCTGCCTATACCTCACCGGTGTGAGATTTTACTATCTAATTTGAAGCCAGGCAGTAAAGTAATAAAAAGACTTCCTGAGACTTGATGGTCATGTCGAGTGGAAGAAGCTTGTCGTAATTTGAGTGAAAACGGGAATGCTATAATTAAAGCCTTAAATACAATAAAGGAAGATGCTACTGAGAAACCTGTTCTATGTAATGTAGCTGCAGGCCTGCAGCGAAAACTCGATCGACTTGAGGCAGCTTTTATGACTTTATTTTGGAGCTCACTCTTGGATCGATTTCATATAACTAGCCAAAACTGCAAAATGTTAATATTGATATACACACAGTTGTAGAACTCTACAACTCACTAATAGGATACATTAACTCTGTACAGGACTTGTCTGATATGTACGAAGAGAAAGCCAAAGAAAAATCTGAACTTGAAGACTAAGAATTTGACACAAGACGAAAAAGAAAGCATAAACTTCAATCTGATGAGACACATGAAGGTGAAGTGGAAATGTGTGGTAGAGATAAATTTAAAGTAGATACCTTTTTAACAATACTAGACCTTGTATGCTCCAAATTAAAATGCAGAAGTAATGTGTATCAAGAAATTTATGGCAGATTTCAGTTTCTCTCTAACATTACCAATACTTCAACAACAGATATAACAGTTCACGCTAAAAAAATTACAACTATGCTACCAAGGAGGTTTAGAAGAATCATTTGTGAATGAGTGTCTACATTTTTGATCGTATTTGGAAGGTGTCAAAATTCCTGAAAATGAAAAGAAGTCAATTTTAAGAGATTGCAGCCTTCTTCAAAATCGAAACATTCATTCAGTATATCTAAATATTGATATTGCCTTCCGAATGTTCGTTTGCACACCTGATACAAACTGTTCAGCGGAATGATCATCTTCGGCATTAAAAAGGGTGAAAAACTATTTGAGGACTAATCTCAGTGAAGCAAAATTAAACTCCCTTTCTCTCCTGACAATTGAAAAGGATCTAGCAACTTCTCTGAATTATACAGAATTAATTAATAAGCTTGCCGCTCAAAGGTGTAGGCGTAAACAAATGAAACTACTTATTACTCACATACTTTTATTTCTTTTATTGTATCTACATAAAATAAAAAAATAAATATTTGATATATACCAGACCCCCGCTTGAATGCGGGGTTTTGGATCCATGTGCGGTCCCGCGCTATAAGCGAAATTGTGCTATACAGACACGCGTTCAAGCTGTACTTGTAATTTTATTTATAATAAAACTTGTAAATGTTCAATTATTTTAATGATATTTAGATTCATTTTAGCTCAAACAGATTTAAAAAAAAAATTAAAATAAGTTCATATGGGGCAATTATTTCCAGGCCTAGGGGCGGCAAAATCATTAATCCACCATTGATTTAACCCCCTCCTGTCAGGGTTCCTTCCCCACTCTGAACTCTAGAGTACAGATGCGGGGACCCGCATGAAAGACCCCCTAAGCTTATTCTTACCAGCTTAGGTTAAAAACTTCCCCAAGGTACAAACTTTGCCTTGGCCTTGAACAGTATGCTGCCACCACCAAGCGTTTTAAACAAAGAACAGGGAAAAAGCCCACTTGGAGAGGTCTTTTCCCCAAATATCCCCCCAAGCCCTACACCCCCTTTCCTGGGGAAGGCTTGATAATAATCCTCACCAATTTGTACAAGTGAACACAGACCCAAACCCTTGGATCTTAAGAACAATGAAAAATCAATCAGGTTCTTAAAAGAAGAATTTTAATTAAAGAAAAGGTAAAAGAATCACCTCTGTAAAATCAGGATGGAAAATACTTTACAGGGTATTCAGTTTCAAAACACAGAGGATCCCCCTCTGGGCAAAACCTTAAAGTTACAGAAAACAGGAATAAACCTCCCTCTTAACACAGGGAAAAAATCACATAAATCAAAAGATAAACTAATCCGCCTTGCCTGGCTTACATATACTGGTTGCAATATTGGAGAATTGGATTAGGATGGGTTGGAGAAGATGGATTTCTGTCTGGCCTCTCTCAGTCCCAAGAAAGAACAAACACGTAAACAAAGAGCACAAACAAAAGCCCCTCCCTCCCCCCCAGATTTGAAAGTATCTTGTTCCCTTATTGGTCTTTTGGGTCAGGTGCCAGCCAGGTTAGATGAGCTTCTTAACTCTTTACAGGTAACAGGATGTTGCCTCTGGCCAGGAGGGATTTTATAGCACTGTGTACAGAAAGGTGGTTACCCTTCAAATTCATATGGGGCTAGGGGCGGCAATTATTTCCGGGCCTAGAGGTGGAAAAATCATTAATCTGCCACTGATTTAACCCCCTCCTGACTTCTCTAGCCAGCCTGTCCCTGAGGAGACTGGTCCATCTTCTGCTGATGTGGAGGCAATCCAAACTATACAGTTCTCCTCTCCCCAAAGAAGATAGACCAATGTTCCACAAAACCAAAATCCCCCAACCTACACCACTTACTCATCCAGAAGTTCACTTTCAGAATCTTCTGTCTTCCTTCACTTGTGAGACAGGAAGGCTCTCAGAGAAGATTGCCTGCACCTTTTTCTTCAGCACACTTTTGAATTCCCTGAAGTCATCTATTATCTGTAAGATATCCCATGACGCAGCATCACTCGTGCCAATATGAACCATCAACAATGGATCCTTGCCCACTGACTTCAGAAGCCCATCCAGTTTTACAGTGACATCTCGTGTCCACCTGTTGTCCATCCTGTTGTCCACTGTCCCTCACAAAATGTTCTGTCATTTCTTCTGAGTATTGAATCTTCAACAAGGATTGTTGGAGAATTCTTTGTGGGTAAGTTTGATATTCTTACAAATTGGGAAGAGCTTTGACATCCACACGTGATTCACACCTCATTTTTATTTAATGATTGTATTACAAAAGTGTTAAAAGGATCAGGACCCTATTGTGCTAGACTCTGTAAAAACATATGTGAAGACAAGATCCTTGCTCTGAAGACCTTAAAATGTCAAAAAACTTTACATTTAAAGATAGTCAACGTGAAGGGAATAATTAAGCTGTCTACCACGATTGTCTCTAAGAATCAGTTAATATTTAAAAATATGTAACACCCAGGTGTAGTGAATATGGCTGAATATTGGCAATTCAGCACATTGTTTTTGACCCCTTCCTCCGATCATTCTAAAATACGAATTCCAGCCTCTACTTTTAACAGCTTGCTGCCTATTTCTTTAGAAATAAATGTTTCATTAAAATGAAGGTTAGTATCATGGGCTTCTAATGGAGTTACATTGCTAATCACAACAGTAAGACTAATTTTAACCATCAATCGAAGAAACAAAAGGAACGAACTTTCATGAAAGACACCAAAGAAAGAGAAACATCAATAAAAAGCAAATGGTGTTTTGCATATCCCCTTACACAAAGTTATTTCCTGTTTATAGACTCAGGGAGTGGGCCTCTTTCTAAGCCACAGGTTGAGCACAAAGGGATCATTTGCCAACATGGAAGTGAAATAAAATCTCACACATCCCGAGTGGTATCCCACTGCTCAACTGCAGCAATCAAATATGCATGAAGCTCTGTGCTCTTTCAAAATGTCAACAAGTTTAGTACCAGCAGATTAGAAGAATCAATAGTTTTATCTTTCACATTATACTGTTCTCTTTAAAATTCAAACAAACAATGTTAGCAAACAACTAGAAAAACAAAATGAACTACCTGCCTCATAGACAACTAGTGCCTCCCGATAATGTGGGGGGCATGATCTAAAGGGGAGGACACATGATCACCCCATGTGTCTCCTCTCCTCAGTGAGCCCCCTGCCCTGTAACCAGCCTGGAGCGGCCATGCACTCCCTTTCCCACCAGAATTACCTGTGGGGTGGGTGGCTCTGTCCTTCTCCCACTGCGCTTCCACCCCCAGCACGTTTGAACCCTGTTCTTGACAGGCGGGCCTCAGCGGGAGGGAGCCACTTCACATGCCAGATGAAGCTGGCTGCTCCGGGTCGCTGCTCTGTGCAGTGTAGCAGCTGCCTGAGAGAAAGCCCACTGGGCCTGGCTGCTGGGGACAAGGGTCAAGCAAATTGGAAATGTGCTGGGGAGCAGTGGGGATTCTGGCTCGCTCTGCCCCTCATCTGGGCTCTCACAGGCAGCTACCACTCTGCACAAAGCAGTGACCTGGAGTGGCCAGCATGAGAAGTAGCTGGTCCCATACTCTCCGCTCCCCACCCGGGCCTGGCTGCTAGGGGAGGGGCTGAGCATGCTGGTGGGCAGGCATGGTGTGAGAAGGACAGAGCCCCTCTCCCTCCCCACCTAGCAAGCCAAGAAGAAATCTGGGAGGGGAACACTTGACCCAACATGCTTCCCCTACGTATTACCTATGATCTGCCTTAGGCCAAAAACATATAAGGCTTGAAACAGCAAATGCTGTCACATGAACAATTTTTACTCCTCTGAACAGTCCCATTGAAGTCAGTGGACCTATTTGTACAAGTAAAGGCATTACTATTCTATGAAATATCTAAGCAGGATAAGCCCAAGTGGCTTTCTGATCCCCTAATGCCAATATGGAAAGGAGCTTGTTAAAATGAAGCCTACACTTTATTAGTATCCAAGCAAATGGGTTTAATTACAGCATATACAAAAACTTAAATATAAGACTGAAACTTTACTTCCCTTTTATATTTCTGTTTTTGGGACTGTAGTAGTTTGTGTTCAAAACTTTATGAAATAAAATCTGAATATCTTAGAAGGTTTTCCAAGTGGACTAATTTGAATCAAACCATTTCATGTGGTCAAAAATCAAGTTTAAAAAAAAAAACCAAAAATCAAACCCACAACCAACCAAACGAAATTCAGCCATATAAATGTAATAAATTCATCTTTCTATAGCAAAGAAAAAAAAACATTTTAGGGATATAGAAAACAGTCATGTTTGTAAAGTGTCTTCTGTTTAAATGGTGAAGTTTAATAAGTTACAATTACAGACAATTTACTTCCTCTTCCTACATGGCTCATAAACTTACAAAAGGGGATTCTGAATTTAGTACATGACTGAGCATTATAGGTTTATTTTGTTTTTCCCTTCAGGGAAAAGTGTCACAATCAAAGCGAGGCGTGAATACAGGGAGAAACATTGGGGTTGGCATAAAATGTCAAGGGATTTAATTTAACACAGTATGGGTAAATTCAGCCCTTATTTACATGAATGTAATTCCACTTGACGCCAATCAGTAGACACATAGCCAGTGGCAGAATCTGATACAATATATTGTTCTTTTGTTCCTAAACAATAACAATATAGAGGCCCAAATTTACAAAGGTACTTAGGCACCAAACTCCCATTTATTTCAGTGGGAGTTTGGTGCCTAAGTACCTTTATGAATCTGGGCCATAACATTTTCATATCTGCATACTCAACTCCCACTGACTTTAATGAGAGATTAATTTGGGCATCTGACAGCAGAATTTGGTCCTATGGCAATAGGCAACCTGATTGTTACACTCAGTGAGAGTTCATAGACCACTGTACCTTTCTTAGTAGAATTCACACACATGCAAAGTAACCACAAAGCCAGCTTAATTGGTTGGGCTTCACCTTCACAGAGCTTCAAAATTTCTTCTTTCTACATCTGAGGAATCTGCTGGTCAAAGGGCAATTTGTAGAAACAATGTAGGGACTGCTCTGCCACTCAGTTTTCCTCGTCATGATTCCCAGAGCAGAGGTGTGGCAGGGACATCCCTACGTGAGCTGGGCAAATAGCTATATTTTTGCTTCACCGATTGTTTTTCTGAACTAATACAAACACAAAAACAAACAAACCACCCTTCTGATCAAACTGAAATATTTCAGAAATTTTGGCTTATCAAAGTAGTCAGGAAATTTTTTTTTCAGAATGCTTGAGACTTAATTCGACCTGAAATAAAATATTGTGGTTTGGGTATTTTTAATGAAAGCAAAGGAAATGAAGGGCTAGATTCACAAAACACAGCCAAAGGAGGATGGTGGTGGTACCACTCTCACTTGGACCCACTAACCTAGTGGTTAGAGAACTCATCTGTGATGTGGGAGACCCAGATTTGAATCCCCACTCTAGAGCAGGGATTTGTGCTTAGGCCTCACCCCACCCATGTGAGTACCCTTACCACCAAGCTATAGGGTATTCTGGGTTGGATCTCTCCCATTGAAGCTGGTCCTCTTTGTATAAATAATTAAATATTCACTGGAGCAGGTTGTCTCCCCTTCCCGCCCCTGCCACTAGGTGAGTGCCCTAACCACTGGGCTATGAAGTCATCCTTGCTCTCTTTATGCCAATCGTATTTTTAAGACAATATGAGTTAACCTTAAAGAAAAAAGTTAGGAAAAAAAATGTTTCCCCAAAGGAAAAATGTGGACAAAAGAAAGCCTGGTAATGGAACACTACAACAGAACTGGCAGCCTGTCCATCATAACTGGCATGAAGGGTCTAGTTAAACTTGTCATACTTTCTAACTAAAAAATAATGCCACTAGAAAAATCAGTGAAGCAATGCAATGAAAAATTCTACCATTTTATTGACTTATTCTAAGATTTTCCAGACTGCCCATTTTGTAATTACCATTAAACATGTATATTTCTATTGCTGTTGGCCTGCCTTTTCTGATGAGCTGTAAAACCAGGGTGGCAGGAGTGACATCTGCTAACACTTTTCCCAGATCAAAGTCTCTTGTTTGTAAGATTTGAGTTCAGCATTTGCACACACACGGAAAGATGATCTCTGAAATCCTGATTCAACCAAATCAAGAAACACATCTACAAGGAAAACAGGGCTAAATCTGCTTCACTGAAACAAAGAGGAAAATCCATTTAAGTCAGAATTACACAAATATAAATGAGAGCCAGAAGTTGGGGCATTAGGAAAAAAGATATTTCAGAAAGAAGGGAAAGAGATAAGCAACAGTTGCAGAGAAAGTGAAATCTATTAAGCAAAAGACAATTAAAGAGATGCAACAAGGTGGGAAAAACCGGTGCAGAAGCTACCAAAACTTTGTTATCAAAAAAATAGAGCGTCTTCATTTTAACATCCACATTCAGTGTAAATCACCTACCTAAAGGCTATTTCTGCGTCCAGGACATTTAGTAGAAAGACAAAGTGAGGTCTCAAAATGGTCATAGTGGTTCTTGCCTCACACAGAGTTCAGAGGTAGTTTTCATTGGCCAGATACAGCAGCAATAGTGTAGTACCTTGGAGGATGATCAAGGCTGGAAGCTGTTTCATTAACAGGTTACTTCTAAGCAAACGAAAAAACCTACAGACAGGCACATATGGTACCTCCAGTATGAAACAATGAGGGCCTGTTTAAAAATGTTCAGAAACTGCAGATATATTTTCACAACAAGTGGAACAAAATCACTAGGCTTGAATGCAGGAAGTTCTCTCGGTGAAGTCATTTAAGGGTTAACATATTTTTAAAATAAAATTTGTTAGTCCCAAAATCTGTTTTACTATTATTATTATTACAAATATAATAAAAAGGTAGCCCAGGTGCAAAATTCAAACTAGGAACGGAAAGATTTATTTGTATAAGGTATTGGCTACTGCAAAGAGGCAGGAAGACAGATTAGATGGACCCTCAAACTGTATGACATGTAAATTTAAAATACAGTCAAATGCCTTGGGTATTTTCCCCATTCACTGTAATGGTGATTCAGTTTTGGCTGACTTTGTGAACCCCTGATGCTTTTGGGGTGATTACAAACATGCTCTGTAATTTTATGCCTTCTGTCTTCCTGAACCCAAGGAATTTTCAGAGATCTAAATCCTCCCTTCCTATGGGGAGGAGGGGGAACGGGGATGGGGACTTCTGATATTCAGCAAAATCAAACTATAGAGTTTGCTTCCAGCTAAAGTGAAGGATTGGAGGTCCCAAGGATCAAACAGAAGGAAAGGATGGCACACCTTGGGGACTATGCAAACCCCATGGAAACCAGAACATATGGAGGTAGCCTTCTTCACAATGTGCCTCAAGCTTCCAGGAATCCTGGCTCATTCAGCACCTTTGTGGCTACTACTGGAAACATCAGTGTGAACTGTAATAGTCCCATTGAAGCCCATTCCCTCATTCTTGCCTAGCTAGACCCAGTAACTCTTCCATAAAACCCTTATCTCCTTTGTTAATAAAAGGTGACCTGGAACTGGTTTTCCAGAATGGACTGCAGAATTTTGAGCTCCTAGACCTAGACAAAGGTGTGAGAAACATCTCTTCATTTCTGTAAGAACCTCTGATGTGTAGGTTTCAGAGTAGCAGCCGTGTTAGTCTGTATTCGCAAAAAGAAAAGGAGTACTAGTGGCACCTTAGAGACTAACCAATTTATTTGAGCATAAGCTTTCATGAGCTACAGCTCACTTAAAGCTTATGCTCAAATAAATTGGTTAGTCTCTAAGGTGCCACTAGTACTCCTTTCCTGATGTGTAGGGAGCATGTGATGATCCTTAACCCAACTATCCTTAACCTGAAAACACTGATTTGAGGAACAGGCAAAGGGATTCTTATTGTAATTGTACTGGTTAACCCATCTTAGTATTTCTTATAGTCCTACATTTGTTTACTTATTCCTCCATCAACAAAGCAGAACTATTAATATTCAAACACAGAAAAGCTTAAATGAAAGTCAAATTGTGCACTGTTAAAACTGGTTAAAAATGACAGAGAAGTAAGTACAGTCAGACACACTAACAACTATGTATTAATTATCTCCATAGGTTTTGGTAGCACTTAATCTTTTTGACATTATTTAAATTAGAGAGCAATGTGTTGAATTACTGTGCCTTCAGGAGGAAGGATCTCTCTACAGAGGAGGGTGCCCTGCAGCACAAATAGCAAGACAGCAGGCTACAGGTTTGATTTAATCTTACTTTTGAATATTGCATGTTGCCAGTATTGAACCGCAGTTGCCACCATTAGCCATGATACTACTGTTTCAGCATTCCATGGGTCACATTCTCTGCTGCCATAATGCCATTCAAGTCAATGGAGAGAACTGGCCCAATAGCTGTGCGCAATGTGCCAGTAGGATGTCTAGTCATCAGACAAGATTCAGAGTGATTGGTATAAAGCCCACCAGGGAAAGAGTGGGGCCACAACATTCCTTACTCCTGGAGCCCAAAGGGGGGCAGCACAATCCACAAAATGCATGGCACTCGAACAGGAAGGGGAATGGCCACCGCTGTTGGAAGATACACTGACAGCACACATAATTTCAGCAGCCTCAGTGAGTCAGGCTTCTACAAACCACTGACAGATCCAAAACTGCTCCCTCCCACCAGAGGGAAGGTAGAAGTATGCTACATCACTCTGTGCTAATTCCACTGATTCCATCCCATCCCATCTAGCTCACATGAAGAATAATTTCAACCCAAAGATTTACACTTTTCTTGGTGTTTTGTTTTGTGTTTCTTGGGGGTTGGCGGAGGGTATTAGGAGGTAATATTTTATTTTTTCTAGTGGAAGGAAGGGATCTGCTCTTGGCTTACAGTTGGGATTAGAAAGCTAGATGTTTTGAGGCCTTTCACACTGAGTACATTCAAGCTTCTATTGACACCACTGGGGGTCAAGAGTATTCAACGCCTCCAGGGCTCAACAACTGGGACCTTCACTGGAGCTTAGGGTAGTTTTTCCTCTCATGTTTACTGAAAAATACATTAAAAGAGCAAATGCTCAAGAAGATGCATTAGTTTTGCTTTGGAGAAAAAACATTTCCTCCCTGTGGAGTTCTTGGAACAAAAGGTTCAAATTCCCTTGCATCTCACAGTATACCACTTTAATTTTTCTAAAAGTTAATGGCAAAGATACTATTTCTATAAAGTACATAGTATCCTCAACAAGACTTCTGTAGATTGGCAGGGCTAACTCCCTCTTGTGTTGGCTGAGTCCAAAAAGCAAAACATTTCATGTGGATTCCACTGATGTTTCTTGGAACAGCTGTTTCTGGAAAAAAAAAAAGACAGAAATTGATGAAAGTATGTCAACTTTTTTGTGTGCGTCATAAAATTCCTTTGAGGCAAAGCAAAACAGATCAATTCTCCAAGGGCTTTTTGCACTTGCAGAACCTGAAATTTCATCTTGGCAAAATTATTTTACGATTACGCAACAAAAACAACACATACTTTGAATTTTGAGAACATAAGAAAATAGGACAACACTCAAAAAGTCTAAATGACAGTTTTGGATTCCTATACACCTACACGCACACACTCTGAACTAACATTTTGCTAGAGTATGAATATTTAAATATATCTTTACAGAAAAGAGATAGGTAGGTGCCTGTACTCAGTGGTATTGGCATTGGTTAAGACTGAGGGTCCAACTAGCAGGTGTTTTCAGTTTCAGAAAGGGCTATGTTCGTTAATGCTTTATTAAATTGGACATAGATTCATAGAGCATTTGTGTCCTCAGACCTGCTCAGCTAATAGAAATCTGAATTGCTCAGAGGATTTTCATTGTTCTAACATGTTATGAAGGAGCTCTTGATAAAATGTTAGCATGTCATTTGCTATGATGGAAAATGGAAATGTGTTTACTTCACCCACCAAGCTCAGGATAAATGCAGAAATTGATCTTCATTACATAAGGGTCAAGTCTCATTACTAGGGAGACATCCTGCAGGACTTCTGGCCATTGGGCCAAATAGCACTTCCTCTTCTCCCCATCGGCATTTAAGGCCAGGTACACAGGTACACCTGAATGACAAAGCAGGTGTTGGATGTGCAGAGCCCAGGCAAGGGGGGGGGAGGGAGGCAGCTTGGCTGGCACGTAGCTGTGCTTCACTGGATGCCATCTTCAGCAGCACAAATGAGTGCTTTGATGGCAGGACTGAAGCAGAATGAGGGGATTTGGGGGGGGGGGGGTGGCTGATGGAGCATGACTATGCAGATCCACCAGGAACCCCTGATCTTTTATATGGTGACGATGTTATAGCTATGAAAGAGGGTATCTGTAGAATAACCCTACATAAGCCCTTTTATGCTGGTTTGGCACATGGGAGAGGACTTGGGTCCTATTCATTTGTTTCCCCGAGTGCTGCGGTACACCTAACACTACCATTTAGTTGGAGAAATATCCCCTCTAGAAACCAGGTTGTCCTTTTTACACATGCCTATTCACTGCTTATTTGAAATGTTACGAAGTCTGAATACATATTCTTTGGTCTGAATCCACCTCCCATCCCAAATCACACCCAAGTAGCTGAACTTAGTGCAGAGCATCCAAGGGCAAGAAATCCTATTCTCACATCTGCAGAGCTTCTTCACAAGTACTACTACAGCCTCAAGGCTGCATTGCCTTTTGCTGGAGAACCGCTGCTGGGGAAGTGCTGCTCACCTTGCAGATTCAGGTCTTCACTTAAGTTGCTAGGACCCAAGGTCTCAGTTCTGCTTTCATTGAATCAAAGGGACACAGGTTGGATTCCAAATGCAGTTCAGATAGCTCACAAAAGTAGTCCAACTGAGCCTATCTACAGTACTTACAAGGGTCCCATCACAAGACTATCTGAGTGCCTCACAATCATTAATGTATTTATTCTCACACATGCCTGTGAGGTAGGACACGGCTATTATCCTAATTTTACAGCTGGGAAACTCAGGCACAGAGAGAGAATGCAACTTGTTCTGGATTACACAAGATGTTTGTGGTAGAACAGGAATTGAACCTGAGGGTGCCACAGTCCAGCCTAGTACTCTAACCACTGCCCCATCCTTCCTCTAAGGTGCTTCCTCTTAGGTAAAACCTAATCCGATAAGGTGCTGAACATCCCCAACACCCAGTTATGTCACTTGGAGTAGAGGGTGTGATGCTGGCAGACCAGATGTCAGTTCTTCTCAAGGCTGTAGGCATCAGCTGAGCACTGACAAAGTCATACCTGGAAGCCAGATCTGCTCACATACATCTTAATAGTGTTCAAGATAGGCATTAGACTTATAAGAATGTGTCTTGTGTTTAGACTCTGTGGAATGCTTGGATGTTGCTGCATGTATTTATTTCACGTGTAATGTCTGTATTCCATGATATATAAAAGTTTTGCTTTATGACTGTAAAAATGCTTGCTCTGAATCTGTGAACCCGGTCAGGAGGAATGGTCCACGGCCCATCAAGAAGGACTATTAAAACTAAGTGGGCAATTGTGGAACATTGTGATACAAAGCCTAATTAATACAGTTAGATACAAAGTTGGTTAATAGACCAGAAAGCCTGTCCCATCAGCTTGAATGCTAGAAGAAGGGGATAAAACAGGGACACAAGAAAATTCTCTCTTTGCTGTTTGAATTCTCACAGAAGCAGAGATCCCCCAGGGTCAACCTGGGTTAGCCCTAAAAGACATTCAGGGCTGAGCGATTACCTCAGCTACGTCATCTTTCAAAATCATGTTTGCCTACTTTAACGTATAAATAACTCTCTAACTTCTTTTTCCTAGTTAATAAATCTTCAGTTAACTATAGGGTTGGCTACAAGCATTGTCTTTCATGTGAGATCTGAGGTACAAACTGACCTGGGGTAACTGACTGGTCTCTTGGGACCGGGGCCAACTCTAAGGGTTTTGCTGTCCCAAGCTCCAAAAGCGCGACTGCCCAAGCCAAAAAAAAAAAAAAAAGGATGGCTGGAATGCTGCCCCTGGAATTGTGCCACCCCAAGCACGTGCTTGCTTTGCTAGTGCCTAGAGCCGGTCCTGCTTGGGACTGGAAGAAACCTGAATCTTTGGTGAATAGCAACCCACTATCACTAAGTCCAGCTTGCCTGTGTGGCAACGTAGACTGGAGTGCCCAAGGGAACGGTGTGTGATTCCACGCTAACACTGTTACAGTGATCCAGGCGTTCACATTTATGACTGGGTTGGTGGAATCTACTTCTAGAAATATCCCCCGTGTGAGCTGTCTGCTCCGAGGTTGGCACTGGAGGTCGTGAACTACTCCAGACAGCATGACAGGGGGCATTCAGCATGCTCAAGCAGTGCTCAGCACCTTGCAAGAGTGGGCCCCATTGATATTAGCAAGACTGCTCACCTGGGTAAAACCAGTGGAGGTGGGTAAAAGTTACAGGAGTAGGCCCGAGGATGGCCTGTGTTTATTGTAAATTGCAGTAGGGCACAATCTTTTCAGACTTTTACCAGAAGAGAATGAAATCAAATTTCTTCTTTACTGCATGGTGTTTTTTTAGTTAACTGAGTAGCACAGTACAGCAGCAGCTCAACTGAACTTTCCCTGGCAGCATAGGCTCGGGAAATAGGAGTGTGGGGGTGCTGCAGCACCCCCCGGCTTTATGCAGGGCTGCTGGCCCCGTACGGGGGGCTCCACTTCCCAACTTGGGTCCCGGGGGCCAGCCTCCCTGCCCTGCTCCCGTGCATAAAACCTGGGGGTGGTTCCCACACCTATGCCCTGCTCCCGGCCCTCTGCTCACACTCCACTCCCCAACCCCTCACCTGGGTCTCGGCTCTTAGCCACTGGCCCCTTGCCTGGCCCCACCCCACGCTCCCAGGCCTCCACTCCCGGGGCCCCGTACCCAGCCCCCAACTCCCAGGCGTCCACTCCTGGGGCCTCTGCCTTCCCCCAGCTGTGGCCTCAGCCCCCTTACACCCGTCCACATCCCCGCCCTCCCAGAGACACAGCCCTGCTCCCAGCCTCAGTGGCGAGGGGTGGGAGGGGGCATGGAGAGCGATAAGGGGGCTGGCTTTCAGCACCCCTGCTACTAAAAATGTTCCAGCACCACTGCCTGGCAGAGGCTTTTCTCTAACTGTGTAATGGAAAACTTTCCTGCCTCTTCCTCTGCGTACTGTTAGAGAAAGGATTTGGACTAGATGGACCACAGTTCTGATCCCGTGTGTTCCTAAATGTTGGAGAGATGCTATGACTGCTCCTCCATATGATCCTGAGAGCTGAAATGCAGTAGTTATATATAATCTTACCTCGTAATCATTAAAACAAAGAACAATTATTATTCTAATATAGCATATTTTGGAACTGTATATAGCAAGGATAATTTTCAGTTCTGCATTTCCATCAGTAGGTGGTCCTAGAAAATTCTGCTTTCATGACTTTTTATTTCCCCAACTAGGGGGAAGAAGAACCTCAAACACCTTTCACTCTGAAATAACTCCAGACATGGCTGAACTAATATTTTGTTAAACTTCACAAACTCATTCACTTCTGAGAACATATCCAGCATGAGAAAAGGCCTGTCTGCCCCGAGAGATTTTTTCTTTATAATAATATTATCTTCTACCTCAACCTTAAAATTATTTTAGTTTGGCATTGGATGTTAAAAGCTCTCTCTGACTGTCACCTTTTACAGGTTCTTTGCACCTTTGGTGGAAGGCTAAAAATAAACCTGCCAGTTGAACTTGTTGCTGTTTCATGTACTTGAGATAATTGAGACTGATCAATTTTTTTCAGCTTCCTGACTTAAAGATCTAAAATAAACTTTTTCAAAAGTGCCGTATCCTTCCTCTCCAGCTCAGATTATATATCAGATACAGTTTTCCTTTGATATCTCTTTGCAAGTTGCAGGCACAGATTCGAGTGTAAACAATTCCAAAATATACTGCAGGGACACACATTTCATGTCAGTCAGAGAGGTGAAAAAAACAACTTCAATGGAATAAACATCATGGCCTCTGTGTTAGAAATACAAGCAATACTTATAGAAAAAACATTAGAAAGTTGACTGCTTATTATAATCATGCATATGAGAATTTGTGCCAATTAGTATTCTTATAGGTGTAGTATGTGAAAGCGCGCTCAGCTGGGAATAAGGATTTTCTCAGGGAGAAGAATGCCACCTTTTGATTCACTGCCTGAGCATCTGTGTCAGTTGTAGAAGCTCCTCATTCAAGTGCTGATCTAATCCTGCTATGTTTAATTTATAATATTTCAGTGGTTAACAGAATAAGGTTGATTCTTTTGGAGGAGAAAAAGAGCAGCAGGAAATAAAATAGAAAAACCTGTTCATACAATAGTGAGACTAAAAAAAAAAAAATCACAAAATCTGGAAATTCAAATAAGTGAAAATGCCAAAAATAATATTAACATGACCTTGTCATAGATAGCATTGCATTTTCCTGTTTGTCCCCACCCGCCAGCCCCTGCTTAAATGTGTAATAGGAAGCTAGATCTTCATGGCTTTGTCCCCTAATGGGGGCAACAAACCCTTCCGAGGAAATGATTATTAACATTTCAAATTTTGCACACTCTGACTTCAGGAATCACAGAATGAAAGATTAAGGGCATGATTCCGATCTCACCAATACGGATTTTACACTTACATAACTACACTGACAGCCATAGAGTATTTCTGATTTGGGAGATTAATATTTTTAGAGTTTTACTGTTTGGTTGTTTTTTAATGGCCTATTTAGGATGCTTGCCTACTGTTTGGTGTGTGGTTTTTTGTTTTTTTTTACACACACACACACACACACACACACACACACACACACACAGAGTTGTAATTGTTGCATGGTTAATATTTTTAATTTTAGATGTAGAAATGATACATGCATACAAATTGGATAATTACATTTAGCAAATCAGAACCTTTTAATACCTTACCTGACCCATCTTGCATAAAACATATTTTAGTTATGTCATATTTATATCATAACATTTTTATGAAGAGCATGGGGTGCAGCATCACATAGGTTTGTGTTAGTGACAGGAGAATCAGATCCTTATGAGTCTGTACCAACGTTCACAAAGTAAGAAACTGCTAGAGTTGCTGGGCCTGCTCTCAGCTGTACAAAAGCAATGAGCCCAAACATTTGCTCACAGACAGGAAAATAGAAATGGAGTTCATAAGACCTATTAGACAGTAGCATAAATAGAGGGAAATGGGGAGACTGTGGTGCTGGTCGGGAAAACTTCCTGGAACCTTAAAAATGTTTAGATTTGGACTTAGTTTTGGGAACAGTTTCAGTCCAGTTCTTCCTTTTTCCAGATGAATGCTTATCCCTAATTAAGTGCTTTGCTAGGTCAGGGTCCTAGGCATGTTCTTACTCGTAAGGGGACTACTTGTATGCTTGAAGTTATGCATGTACTTAAGTGCTTTGCCGGACTGGGGCCTATGTTATTCATCAGGAGGCTCTCTTTCATGGCACCACATCACTGAGCAGAGCATCAAAAGCAGCAGCCACCAGGTAGCTCTTTGCTTGGATTTCAGCAATGAATCAGAACAACCTGCAGCGTCTGCAGAGCAGGTGCAGTAAAATGGCCACCTCTCACTTCTGAGGTTTTCCTTGTCCATTATGTAGGGCATGGGAAGCAAGACAGGTGGGGATATGGAGTTTGTTTTACTTGTGTGTCCCAACCTGACAAGGGCACACAAGTAGCACTGTGGTGCCGGAGATAGAGGGTTGCTTTGCTTTCATCAGAGTCAGGCTTTGAGGATGGCATACTCTTACCCCATTTTGGGGGACACTAAAGTATCAAGGCTAGTTTCATGTTTTTAACAAAAGAAGTTTCCAGCCCTATTCGTTATAGGCTAGCAAGTGATATAGGGTTGAACTTTGACTATCCCCCCATTTGAAAGGATACAAGTAAGTGATCCCCCCCCCCCTTAATATTAGGGGAAACCTCTGTAAAATCCATACTGTGGATCCCTCCATATTAGGGGGCGAGACCAGTTGCATGGATGGGTAACTGCCTAGACTATTAGTAATGGTGTTAGGGCTGGCACCAGTTTCCTTCTACACCTGCAACTGGAACACCCCCTTTGCTGAATAAAAGACACTCCAGCTCCTGATCACAAGGAAGAGATCCTTAAAAGACCATAAGGAACAACATGGAGTATTGTATAAAATGAGGGAACACAGCAAAGTAAAGTACATTAGAGAAGACCTTGCAATGGAACTTACTCTTATTCAGTGTTCGGGGTCAGTAAATCAGCATAATATTTATCAAACAACTCCTAGGCTGAGAGATGAGGAAAAAGACTAAGGTTACAATAAATATATCTTCTAAAAGACCCCATTTAAAATGTTTTTGAATGTATGTTTAGATATACTGATAGTTTATAGCAGCTGTGCAGTATCTACGTACTAGATACTGCTGGTTACTTCTAGAACTGAGCAAGGGATAGTGTTGAGCTGCCCAGCCCCAGGACAAATATGGGGAAACATTCTGCTACACTCCATTAAGAAGCGCAGATTGCTCCATCTCCACACCAACCTGGGGAACCGATACCATGTGCATGAGGGAGCAGAGCCGTGACACTTCCTCGTCCGCAATCCCTTAGCACACCGTGTGCTCCCCAAGACTAAAGAGATAGCCCTGCCTGCATTTCCCTTGACTCCAGAGATGGTAGTTTTCCATTTCATGGGCCATGCACGTGGGAGGGATGGGATAATTTATCATGGTGCTCTCCTCCCCAAGGAGGAGAGCACAAAGATAATTTAAGATGCATCCATAAAAGGGCCAGGCAGAATCTGGCCCTAATTTTGAATTAAATTGAGTAATTAAGCACAAGGATATTTAAATAGAAATAAATCCACAAGATAACAGTTGCATGAGGCTAAAAGTACACATTAACACAAATAATATAATTCATTTCCGAGAATAAAATCGGAGTTGTTTTTTGTTACTGCACAAGTGATCAACAGGGAGATTTTCAAAAGATACAAATGTGAGTTGAGTCCCCAGCTCCCACTGAACTAGCTGCCCTTTCGCCCTTTGAAGAGCTCCCCCAAAAACTTACCCATAAAAATAGGAGAATACTACACAATACTAGTTCCATTCCATCTGAGCAGAAGATCTACATGCATGAAGTGGGAGGAAATTTGTGTGCTCCTCCCACTGCCCCGGATAATCCTGTCAAACTCAGATATGTATTGCCAATTATCTATATACATTTATTCCAGTTCGGAGCTCAAGTCCACTCAACTACTACAGTAACTTTGGTTTTTTCACTTATGTTTCAGAAGTCAGTAAAATACACAGCTTAGCTTGTTATGAAGCACTGAGCTATATGAACAAAGATCAGGGCAAAAAGGAAATTGAGTAGCATCTGGGATTTAACTGTGAGTGTATGCTGTTGGCTTTTTCCTTTGTCATTCACTTCTCTTTTCCAGCTTGCTTAGGAAAATTAAGTAGATTTGTGAATCATCAAAAGAGAAAAATCTTCTCAGATTCAACATCAGTGAGCCCAAATCGATATTTATGTACTGGCATTTTTATCAGATTCAGAGTTGTAGTATTTTTTTCAGCTAGTGCAAAAGCATATTACTCTGTCCCTTTCGACACATGGATGCTGCTGCTTCTCCTCAAGTCTTTCCACCACAGTCATAGGTATTCCCAGTGTTTGGTACATGATATGGCCTCGCTTGTAGCCCTGGTGAGCTCTTCCCTGGTGCATAGTTCCTCCAGGAGCTGGCAGACCAACTGATGTTCCATGATTTGTGTTTCATGGCAGTCACATGTGTCTGAGCCCGGTCTACACTACGAGTTTAGGTCAAATTTAGCAGCGTGAGGTCGATTTAACTGTGCACCTGTCCACATGACCAAGCCTGTTTTGTCAACTTAAAGGGCTCTTAAAATCAATTTCTGTACTCCTCCCCGGTGAGGGGAGTAGCATTAAAATAGACCTCGCTGGGTCGAATTTGGGGTAGTGTGGATGCAATTCAACTGTGTTGGCCTCCGGGAGCTATCCCAGAGTGCTCCATTGCGACCGCTCTGGACAGCACTCTCAACTCAGATGCACTGGCCAGGTAGACAGGAAAAGCCCCGGGAACTTTTGAATTTCATTTCCTGTTTGGCCAGTGTGGCGAGCTGATCATCACAGGTGACCATGGAGTCCCAGAATTGCAAAAGAGCTCCAGCATGGACTGAACGGGAGACACTGGATCTGATCGCTGTATGGGGAGAAGAATCCGTGCAGGCAGAACTCTGTTCCAAAAGACGAAATGCCAATATAGTTGCCAAAATCTCCAAAGGCATGATGGACAAAGGCTACAACAGGGACACACAGCAGTGCCGCGTGAAAGTTAAGGAGCTGAGGCAAGCCTACCAAAAAACAAAGGATGCAAACGGTGGCTCTGGGTCAGAGCCCCATACATGTCGCTTCTATGATGAGCTGCCTGCAATTCTAAGGAGCACCCCTACTACTACCCCACTGTTAGTGGACACCTGCAAGGGGGGAGTCTCACTCAACAGGGATGAGGATTTTGTGGATGATGATGAGGAGGAGGATAGCGCACAGCAGGCAAGCAGAGAATCCCTTCTCCCCGGCAGCCAGAAACGGTTCACCACCCTGGAGCCAATACCCTCCCAGGGCGGGCTCCCGGACCATGAAGCCAGAGAAGGCACCTCTGGTGCGTGTACCTTTGTAAATATAATACAGGGTTTAAAAGCGAGCGTGTTTAATGATTAATTTGCCCTGAAGACTTGGGATGCATTCGCAGCCAGAAAAGCTACTGGAAAAGTCTGTTAATGTGTCTGGGGATGGAGCTGGAATCCTCCAGTGACATCTCCAAGAAGCTCTCCTGGAGGTACTCTAAAAGCCTTTGCAGAAGGTTTCTGGGGAGGTCAGCCTTATTCCGTCCTCCATGGTAGGAGGACACTTTTACCACGCCAAGCCAGTAGCAATTAGTCTGGAATCATTGCAGAACAAAGCATTGCAGTGAATTGGTCCGGGCTTTGGTGGCATTCAAGAAACATTCATTCTCTCTCTCTTTGTGTTAGCATCAGGAGAGTGATATCATTCATGGTCACCTGGTTCAAATACGGGAGATTTGTTTAAGGGGACATTCAGAGGTGCCCGTTCCTGCTGGGCTGTTTGCCTTTGGCTGAAAAGAAACCATCCCCACTGTTAGCCACGCAGTGGGGGGAGACCTGTTCATGCTGAGCCGTTTGCGTTTGGCTGACAGGGATCTTCCCTGATACTAGCCATCCGGGGGTGGGGGGGGAGGTGAAGCAATCATCCCAGAGAATGGGGGGGGTTGCTTGTGGTGCACATTCACCCTAAAACTGCAGCCCCTCCTTTTAAATGGCCAACCCAATGGGCTTTGCTTGGTATGGGAAAGGAGGGTGCTGCTGTTTGAAACTGTTCCCACATGTTATGAAGGTTGAAGAATCCAAAGCCCTTTGCCTTACCATGGCTGCCTGCAAGCCGAATTCTGTTGCCCAGCCAAGCATGTGTGATGTCTCACACCAAACTGGCAGGCACTCAGTATAAGAGGCAAAATGCGACCTTGTACCAAAAGCATATGTGCTATGTAATGTGAATCACTTGATTCACTGTGAAATAGTCTTCCCCTTTGTTCTCTAAAATGTATCTTTTTAAATACTACTCTCCCTTATTTTCCTCCCGCAGTTGCAAATGTCTCTACGCTTTTCCTATCATCTCCATCCCAGAGGCGAGCGCAGATTAGAAGGTGGAAAAAAAAACCCACACTTGTGACGAAATGTTCTCAGAGCTCATGCAGTCCTCCCACACTGAAAGAGCTCAGCAGAATGCGTGGAGGGAAACAATGGCAGAGACCAGCGTTAAATGAACATGAGGAGGAGGAAGGAACGCAATGAGAGGAGGGAGGAGTGTGATGAAAAGAGGCAGGATGCAATGCAGAGTCTAATGGAGGAGCAAACTGACATGCTCAGGCGTCTGGTGGAGCTGCAGGAAAGGCAGCAGGAGCACAGACCATCACTGCAGTCCCTGTATAACCTCCTGCCCTCCTCCCCAAGTTCCATATCATCCTCACCCAGATGCCCAAGAACACGGGAGGGAGGCTATGGACACGCAGCCGCTCCACCTCAGAGGATTGCCCAAGCAACAGAAGGCTGGCATTCATTAAGTTTTGAACTGTAGTGTGGCCTTGTCCTTCCCTCCTCCCCTCATCCACCACCCCACCTGGTGCTTCCCTCCTCACCCACCCCTCCTGGGCTACTTTGCAAGTTTTCCCCCTATTTGTCTGATGAATGAATAAATAATGCATGATTTTGAAACAATAATGACTTTATTGCCTCTGAAAGCGGTGATCGAAGCGGGGAGGTCGTTTGGCTTACAGGGAAGTAGAGTCAACCAAGGGGGTGGGTTTTCATCAAGGAGAAATGAACAGAACTGTCATACCTTAGCCTGGCCAGTCATGAAACTGGTTTTCAAAGCTTCTCTGATGCACAGGGCGCCCAGCTGTGCTCTTCTAAATCACCCTGGTGTCCAGCTGCATGTAATCGGCTGCCAGACAATTTGCCTCAACCTCCCACTCCGCCATAAACATATCCTCCTTACTCTCACAGATATTGTGGAGCACACAGCAAGCAGCAATAACAAGGGAATATTGGTTTTTCTGAGGTCTAACCTAGTCAGTAAACTGCACCAGCGAGCTTTTAAACGTCCAAATGCACATTCTACCACCATTCTGCACTTGCTCAGCCTATAGCTGAACTGCTTCTTACTACCAGGGTGCTTGTGTATGGCTTCATGAGCCATGGCATTAAGGGGTAGGCTGCGTCCCCAAGGATAACTATAGGCATGTCAACATCCCCAACGGTAATTTTCTGATCTGGGAAGCATGTTCCTTCCTGCAGCTGTTCAAACAAACCAGAGTTCCTGAAGATGCGAGCGTCATGAACCTTTCCCAGCCATCCCACATTGATGTCGGTGAAACATCCCTTGTGATCCAGCAGTGGTTGCAGCACCATTGAAAAGTACCCCTTGTGGTTTATGTACTGGCTGCCAAGGTGGTTCGGTCCCAAGATAGGGATATGGGTTCCGTCTATCGCCCCACCACAGTTAGGGAATCCCATTGCAGCAAAGCCATCCACTATGACCTGTCCTTTTTCCAGAGTCAATACCCTTGATAGCAGCAGCTCAGTGATTGTGTTGGCTACTTGGATCACAGCAGCCCCCACAGTAGATTTACCCACTCCAAATTGATTCCCGACTGACCGGTAGCTGTCTGGCATTGCAAGCTTCCACAGGGCTATCACCACTCGCTTCTCAACTATGAGGGCTGCTCTCATCTTGGTATTCTTGTGCTTCAGGGCAGGGGAAAGCAAGTCACAAAGTTCCATGAAAGTGCCCTTACGCATGCGAAAGTTTTGCAACCACTGGGAATCATCCCAGACCTGCAATACTATGCAGTCCCACCAGTCTGTGCTTGTTTCCTGGGCCCAGAATCGACGTTCCATGGCATGAACCTGCCCCATTACCACCATGATGTCCAAATTGCCAAGGACCGTGCTTTGAGAGAAGTTTGTGTCCATGTCCTCATCACTATCGTGATCGTGCTGTTGTCGCCTCCTCGCCTGCTTTTGCAGGTTCTGCACATACTGCAGGATAATGTGTGAGGTGTTTGCAATGATCACAACAGCAGCGGTGAGCTGAGCGGGCTCCATGCTTGTCGTAGTATAGTGTCTGCAGGAGAGCAGAGTTGCAGCAGAAGCAGTGGAGGACGATGGTTAGCACCGCGCACATTTCCCGAGGAAGAACACATGTACCCAGGAGCACATGACAGACAACATGGAGAAATGCGCTATTGAAACAAGAGCAGCAGAGCAGAGTTGCAGTGGATTACAATGACGGTTAGCAGTCCTACTGCACCGTCTGCTGACAGCAGTATGGCATCTGCATGGAAAAAAGGCGCAAAACGATTGTCTGCTGTTGCTTTCACGGAGGGAGGGGCGACTGATGACATGTACCCAAAACCACCCGCGACAATGTTTTTGCCCCATCAGGCACTGGGCGCTCAACCCAGATTTCCAATGGGCAGCGGAGACTGCGGGAACTGTGGGATAGCTACGCACAGTGCAATGCTCCAAAAGTCGACGCTAGCCACGGTACTTTGGACGCACTCCGCCAACTTAATGCACTTAGTGTGGACATACACAAATCGACTGTATAAAATCGATTTCTAAAAATCGACTTCTATAAGATCAACCTAATTTTGTAGTGTAGACATACCCTGAGTCATTGGAATAAGCTGACTTCTGCATATTGACTTTTGACCTGCCAGCTCTTGTTTGGAGGCTATTTAAACATCTCCAGGCTGACCAATCTGCTCCGGATGAACAAGAAGGCATTTGGCAATATCGATGTGCATTTTGATGTCCTCATGGAGTATTCTGAGCCACATGCACCACATTTCCAGTCATATAGGATGATGGTGATTTTTTAAAAATAGTTCTGTTGCTTCTTGGAAGCTTTTCCATGATTTAGGTGACTAACTGTTGTGGTGTGGCCATGTAGTGGATGTCTGGTATCTTTAACCTGTCATAATCATTCCATTTTGTTTGTGACTGCTCTCCTATTATCCAGTGAAATAACTCTGGTAAACACATAAAGGCTATTCATGTATGCTGGTTTTAAACATCCGGTGCAGGGCCAGATTAATGCAGGGGCTTTGGGGGCTGCAGCCCAGGGCCTCGGGCTAAGGAGGGCCCCACAGGCCATCTGCGGCCATCTGCTTCTTTTCATCTGGACCACAACAAGTCTCTGTGCTGAGGGCCGGACACCGATCCCTGAGCCTCTGCGCCACCCCCCAGGCCTGGAGCTGCGAGCACTGGCTCATGGATGTGCCCTTGTGGCCCTTCGGCAAGGGGCATTCAGGGAATCTCTGTGCACTACCCACGCCCTCAGCACTGGCTCTGCAGCTCCCGTTGGGCCAACAGGAGCTGCTGGGGTGGCGCCTGTGGTCCTGGGCTGCGTGCACCACACAGAGCAGCCTGGCCCCTCTGTCTAGGGGCCAGACATGCTGGCCACCTCAGGGAGCAGAGCAGCGCAGAGCCAGAGCAGGCAGGGAGCTGCCTTAGCCTTGCTGCGCCACCAACCAGGAGCTGCCAGAGATAAGCGCCTCCCAGCCGGAGCCTGCACCACCTCCCACAGCCCTGAGGCCACTCCCCCACTCCAAACCCCCCCAGAGCCCCCACAAAATCTAATAGCCCTGGGCCCACAGGAGAGTTAATCCAGCCCTGATCCTGTGACACAGTAGCAGCTGTCATTCAGCACTGGGCCCAGCTTCTTTGCTGGAGCTGTTCTTTCCCATGCTGGACATGCATATTCAGCCATCAGATGGCAAAGTGCAAGTTCTATGTTGCTGTGCTGATTCTTCATTTGAATTTGCAAGCTTCCTAAGTTGTTGCAGTTGCTAACTTTGCCTTTTGTCTTCTCCATGTGTGTCTTGAAGGTGAGAATACAGTCTAGTATCACTCCAAGCTAGACAGGATTCCTGAAGTGGGCAAGTAATAGTCCCATCCCCTATTGGCTTCATGATTCTGAAGATGGAAGAGACTCACTTGGATTTTGGTTGGGTTGGCACACAACCAATTCTTGGTGTAATAGACTGAAAGCCTAGACAGCGCTGATGTTAGCATAGCTTTCATCTGGACAAGATTGTTGGGTTGGGTAGCCATGCATAGGTTGTCGGCATAGGTAAAACTTTTTGTGCCAAGATGGATCCATTGATCACTTGGATAGACGGTGAAGAGAACTGGAGAAAATATACTCCCTTGTGGCATGCTGTTTCAGTTGCTGCTTTCAGGTCCGCTTGCTGCATAGTTTGATGTCAAAAACATAGGTGTCACGCTGTCTGGAGTGGCTCAGAACCATGAATGCCAACCTCAGGGCAGACACCCCGAACTGGTGGTATGTTCTATAATTAGATTTCACCACGTCAGTAACAAATATGAACTTCTGGATCAGTGTAACAGTCTTACTATGGAGTCACAGTCTCCCTAGACTCTCCAGTCTATCCTGCCACCCAGACAAACTGGACTTAGTGATAAATGGTCACTTATACACACACCAACCAACCAACCAACCACCCTAGATCAGGACAAATTATTTGGTGGCCTCAGATTGTTACCACCAACTATTGCTGGTGGCCACTCTCACACGTTTTCCTAAAATATTTAATTAGACTTAGGAAAAACAAATAAATATGCACATGCACATGCCCAAATCATTGTAATTTATTATTTACTAGTTAGTAAGTCTGTTGTGAAAAGTGATATTAGCAAACGTACAAGTATCATTTTTCACAGAAGAATTACTCATCCCTGGCAAGTTTGGGAACAAATTAGGTATGGATGGAGGGTCGTTGGAGGCACTGGGGGGGGGGAGGGGCTGGAGCCTGAAGCCCTGTGGCTGGAGGACAGAGCCCTAAGCCATGTGGCTAGCACCTGGGGCCCATCACCAGGCAGTTGAAGCCTGGGGCTGGAGCCTAAAGCCTGAGCCCCACCACCTCTGGGAAGATGGGGAACTCACGGGCTGCCTGCTCCTCCAACTTTGTGCCCTGGGTGTCTCTAGAAGGGGGCAGAGTCCAACTCCTGCTGGCAGCCCTGCAACAAACACCAAGATAGTGCATCCAGGAGCACCAGGGAGGGGGAGGGGCTGCTGCTGCTTTGTTCCTCCCCATCTCCCATCACAGCCCTGAAGGCTGTGACCACAAGAAAAGTCCCTGGTGGCCCCATTTGAGAAACTCTGCCCTAGATCTTACATCAAAGAATTCCTGTAGCCAGTCCTATAATAAACTATCTAAAGCAGTGGTTCTCAAATTTTAGCAACCTGAGGACCCCCATTTTGATTTAAAATATTTTGTGGACCTCCAAGCCAGCTTCTAATTTTCTCCAGCTCAACCCCCGCTCAGCCCCAGGCCCCGCCCCCATTCCACTCCTTCCCCCAAATCCTCACCCCACCTTTTCCCACTCCAGCCCTGCCCCTCTTCTTCTCTGCCTCTTTCTGCCCCCTCCCCCAAGACTGCCCGGTCCCCGCTCCTCCCCCTCCCACCCAGCACCTCCTGCATGCTGCTGAACAGCTGTTCCATGGTGTGCAGAAGACACTGGGAGGGAGGGAGGGCGGACGAGGAGTTGATGAGGGGGGCCAGCAGCCCCGGACATGATTCGCCCCCCCCGGAGTACCCTTGCAGACCCCCGTTTGAGAACCACTGATCTAAATATTTATTAACTAGGAAAAAAGGAATAAGAGTTATTTTCAGGTTAAAGCAGAAAAGCATATACACACAATTGAGTTATCTAAATCCTAAGAGTGACAGAACTGTAGTGATCGGTCAATTCAAAGTGTCTTTCAGGGTAGCCCCAGGAGGCCGCCCCTGGTGATCTCTGGTTTTATTTTAGAGTCTCTGGCCCTTGAGAGTTCAAAGATAAAAAAAAGATGGAAAAAAGTTTCCTGTGGCTTTATTTCCTTCATTCAGCTTCCAAGCCCACAGGATGAGCTTTACTGCATGTAGCATTTCCCACGTGCAAAAGGGCCATTAGCTGATCCTTTGTGTTGATGGCCCATCTGATCTTGGCAGTCTTTCTGATTGGGTTGGGGGCGGGTGATTCCCGTGCTTGAATTCACAGGTTCAAAGCAAACATTTTTCAAAAAGTTATTAAGCAAAAATGTACATATTTTCTATAGCATGAAATACAGACATTTCAAGTTAAATTGCTGTATGCATTAATCTACCAGTGTTTAACAGAGTCTAAACATTAAAGTACGTTCTTATAAGACCTTCTTAAAAGACTTATTTTGAGCTGGTCTGGTCTGGTTTCCAGGTATAAATTTATTAGTTCTTAGCTAATGCCTGCAGCCTGGCCAAGAGCTGGCATCTGGCCTGCCAGCATCACAATCGGTTCTGAGCTGTAGCTCACGAAAGCTTATGCTCAAATAAATTGGTTAGTCTCTAAGGTGCCACAAGTACTCCTTTTCTTTTTGCGAATACAGACTGACAGGGCTGCTACTCTGAAACTAGTAGAGATTGAATCTGTTATATGAGATGGCAATCTTTCATCATGTTGTATATTTTAGTGAGGAGCATTCAGTGATTTACTTTGTCATATGCTGCTGATAGATTAACAAACATGGCATCTATTACCATACACTTTCCAAACCCATCTTCAGTGCATTGAGTGATGTTCATCACTTGACCTGTGCATGGATTTGCCTGGGATTAAGTGCTTGCTCTGGGATTAGATGATTTTCAATGAGCAGTGGTAGGCTGATTAGGATGAGAAGTTTATACAGTTGTAGAGGTGCAACAATAGCATTATAGACCCGAAGTTCTTTGGCTCTGCTGAGTGCTTCCCCGATTTCAGAAGTGCCAAAACATCTGGTCATTGCCAGATCTCGGGTACTTTTTATGTGGCTGAGCATTTGTTAAACACCTTGATTAACAACTTCTTTATTGCTGGTCCAAAGTGTTTGATTTATTCAGCATGGATGTTGCCTAGGCCAGTAGCTTTGCCATTCTTGAAGGCATTAATTCTAGAGGCTAATTTGGTCATTGTATACTGTCCTCCCCAAATTATAAATTTCCTGGTATTTTGACACTTTAAGCCATAATCTTGGGTTGTTTGTTCAGTGCCATGCCATTTTCTAGGAGTTGGTGTGTGACCTAGTCTGCAGTAATATTGTAGTGTTTCTCTACCTTCTTTGGGTTGTTGCTAAGTTTTCAGATGGTTATCCATGCTTTCGTAGTGCTCTGGGTCATGTCCAGACTTTCAGTGAGATTCTGCCATGACTTCTCTGTTTCTTTCCTTAATGCAGAGACCAGTTCTTTGCTGACTGACAGCATCCTCGGTGAATGAGTCTGCTTTGAACTTCAGCTTGTATTTTCCATACCAATCCAATAATTTGGGTGTTAGTCCTGGCAAATAATTTATTGTGCAGCCTCATTGAATATATTTCTTCAAGACAGCACACACTGCATTGACACATTGGTCATAATTTTCTGGTATGGATTTGATCTTTCTTACAACGTCATTGAGGTTGTTGGTAAAGTCCTTCCGTTCTGGTTTCTTAAAACTAAAGCGGCACCGGAATGGTATCGAGTGTTAGGACTGCATTGCTCTGGATGGCATTGAGCAAATGTGGAATTGGAGCCAAACTAAGTTTGTTACACAAATGGCAGATCAAGGTTGTAGCCCCACTTCCATCAGCTGCTGTTGAAAGAAACTGGGGAGCTTCTTAGACTTATGAATTGAGCTCAAGTGGTATGAACTCCACCCAACGTTCAACTAGTTCACCATTTTTTTTCAGTTATAGCATAGTTCCATTTGACACTATATCTATTAAAGTCACCATGTTTTGTCACATTAGAGGTTATGTGGTCTAGCAAATATGAATTGTTTGCAAGGTAGTTTGCAGACAGCTGTGATGAAAATGCCACTGATGTCTACAGTCAGGATTTCGATGTCATTATTAGTCATAGATGTTGTGTTGATGACAAGATAAGGTTTGATGAAAATGGAACTGCCATATTGCTTGTGTGATCTTGCGTGGCTAAGTTCATCCCAAGTATCCAGGGGCAGTTGTTGGTTCCTCTGTCTCTCTCTTGGAGGCCTAACACCTGGCAGTTGTAGTCAGTGCTATACGGTGTTGTCCAGCACCTGAGACAATTCAACATTTGCTGATATTATTGTCAGTGCTGGCCCTGATGAGGACCATTTTGAATGTCATTGACAACTGCATCAACTTTTAGGGACAATCAGTTTTGCTGATGACTATGTTGGTTTGCAGGCATAGAAATATTCTTTGTTTAGCTGTAGTGGTAGGTGTTAGGCAAGATTTGCAGATTCTGATGTGAGTGCTTATGCTATGGCGCTCCACATGGATGCTTGGAACTGGTCATTCACATGGTCCATTAACACCCCTTTTCTACAGGAAGGGCAAATCGGTGTCCAGGGACTCTTCTCTTTATGCAGATCCTGGAGTTATCCTTCCTGTATTTGTAACAGGGCAAATTTGTAACCTCAGCAGACTTCAACTGAGTTACACCATGGCTGAATTTGGCTTTTAATTTGAACATAGAGCCAGACTATTGTAGTGGGGTTTTAGAGTGTGCTGTACCACTAGAACCCATTTGGATTTCTCTGAGCTGCCCCTCGTTCTCCATGGTAGCCTCTTTACCAGCCTGCTGAAAGGTAGGAGTTTGCAGATGTGTGTCTGTATACAGTGTGCAAAATTCAATGCAACATTACAGATTTGGCTTGGAAAGTAGACACATTCCAGTTTCTCCTTGACATACAGTATTTGTGGTTCTAGTGTATAGCCTCTCCAGTGGTAAGACAAACCACACATTGTGTGCCAATAATAAAAATAAATATTTATACAGTGCTTTTCATCCAAAGATCTCCAAGTGCCTTACAAACTTTAATTAAGCAACAACATACCTGGGATATCAGTAGTGGGAGTGTTGTTAAATTAGAGAGACAAGGTGGGTGAGCTTTCTGTATAAAGCTTATCTCTCTCACCAACAGAAGTTGGTCCAATAAAAGATGTTACCTCACCCACCTTGTCTCTCTAATATCCTGGGACCAACATGGCTACAGCACCACTGCATATGTGTTATATTGTATTTCACATGGGGTAAACTGAGGCACAGAGTACATTACTTTCCCAAATTCAGCAATCAGTGGCAGAGTCAGAGCTGGAATAGAGGAGACCAGACCCCAGTATCCCGCTTTTACTATGTGTAGTTGTGTACAAAACTTCTGTAAATAAGTGGCTTCAGTGCCTATTATAAAACAGATGTCTAAAGATTCACAACATTAACAGGTAGTTGACCAAAGACATTTTTCTGCCTCTTTCCTTGGCTGAGTCATAAAGCTACCTCCTAAAAGTATCCAGGCATATTGAAGAATGTTTTTCTCTCTCTCTGTCGTGGGTTTTCACCCAAGTAGAGTCACAATTAAATCCCTATTTTCCATGTACAGAGGCCTTTGTTCATAGAACTCAGTCTTTTATAATGAACTGATCTGCATGTTTTACAGACTTCTGAAATACTACGTGCAAAGATCAATGAAAACGCCAAGGCTAGTAGCTGGATTCTGGTAGGTTATCATCATGGGCCTAAGAAGATGGCTTATATCATGAGTGACAGAGTCAGTTATTTTTATCATTGGCCTGCACATGTAGCCTTCATTAAAAAGGAGCACTATTTAATTGATCCATTTGCTCCCAGCAACCTTATTTTTCCCTGCTCTGTGACTAAAAGGCCAAATCAGAGCTCAGCTTCAAATCAAGTAAACCTGTAATACTGCAGTCAGAATAAGAAAGTGTCTCTACGTATTTTAACTACTAGATTTTGCATATGAGAAAATCATGATATAATTAAAGTTACTGATAACCCTTTTTTGGCAATTAGCCAGAATTCAGGGTCTAGCCAATGGCATGGAAAGCATTCTGGGTCAGGAAGCCCTTGACTAGCATAGGAGGTATAAAGATGGCAGCCATGTGAGCATTGCAGAGACTGCAAACTAGAGCTAGAGAATCTATTATGGGACTAGGAAAGAGAGATAAGTAGAGAATGAAGACTCAGAAATTCTGTGAAGGACTCAAAAAATCAAGGGTTTGCTTACAATAGACCTTAAAGTATGGGTTCAGCTCAAATGTTCACCTTCTTTTATCTCTAAATACTATACTCCTTGGTGAATGGGGAAAAAAGTCTATGTTTAAGAAGTGGACCCAAAGCAGGAATGGAGACAGTATTTATTTTACCTGCACCATTTTCATGGCTTCAGAAAACTATCACAGAAATCCAGTCTGGTTAACTTTTTTTTTCCCCTTTTAAAGGGAGATTATAGCTTCACAATAGAAATTCACTTTACAGTAAGAGCTGTTATACTCAGCCTCCAGTTTACAGAGAGATGTTGTTTAAAAACATTCAACAAAAATGTGTGCAACTGCTTTGAAATCATTAGTGTGCAAAATCACCCTGGCCAATGGTGCTTTAAAATTCTCTGTGTGTGTGGCTAGTTGGTTTCTGTGTCTCGCCCTACTCCCCAACCCCATTACCAATTTAATTTGTTCTTAAATACATTTTAACCTTGGAAGATGGTTTCCAATATTATACAGTCAATTATCTCATGTGGAATTCCCCTGGGTATTATGAAAAAAAGTTAATTCATACTGATTCAGTATATTAGTTTATATCATGCCTGTGACGATATTAGTGAGGCACTGATTCATAAAGACAAAAACACAAACCAAATTTGCCATTTTTCAAGGTAAAAGCCAATAACTAAAATAATCAAACACTGGACAAAGTAAATGCAGCTATGTACTCTGCCAAGTACTTGTGACTTGACCTTTGGTCAGGGAGTGTCAAGCTTAGAGAGCCTAACAAGTCCCCTAGCTGATCATACTTATCTGACAGGGTGTTTGGTGAGGGGCAGTTAATCAGAAAAATAGTTACTGCTAAATTTTCTTTAAAAAACATTTTCTTAATGTGTTTGCAATACAGCAGCACTTTCTTTGACTCAGTAGGTCTTAAAAGGTCTTTTAGAGCTATTGTAACCTAACGTTTCAGTGATTTGAAAACTCCAGGACTCTAAGAAGGCCCTGACTCAACAGGATAAATGGATGAGAGTATTTATACAATCCAAACCATGAATTACTTTGGAGCCATTGTGGCCATCCAAAATAATCTATGTCCATATATACTAAGGAGTCTCTAAGTAGGCATTAACTCATTTTAACACATGGTCTAAGGCCTTCATTCGAGTATGGGGAGGTTAATTTCATTTACCATTGGTGTAGCTCCACAAGGGGAAGCATTTGTGGAAGTGGTAATGTAGACAGAACACAGACAGGTATTTTTCTCACAGTCTCATCCATTCCCACTTTGACTCAGCACCCTATCTATATTACAGCTTCCACCAGTGAAGAATTATGGTCCCAATATTGACACTAAGAACACTAGACAGGATTAATATTGTATTGTTTTTTCTTCTTCTTTTTAATTGTGTGTTTCAAGGGAATTATTATAACTGGGCAAAAAAACAGGATAACTTTTCAGTATGTAAATGCTAATTCTTTTTCCAATCAAAAATTTCAGAATTTGAAGGTTTTTGACCAATAGAAATTTATATACAGACATACACAAAGAAAAAAGATGAAAGGTTGAATTTCCGATAGACTATTTTATCCTGTACAAAGCCAAGGAAATCTATACTGAAATATTCTGAAGCCCTGATCCAGCAGAGTACACAAACAGTGCTTAACTTTAAGCATGCAAACAGTCACACAGGGACTTAAAGTTAAGCTCCTGTTTAACTGATACATTGGGGCCTGAAACACTTGCTGGAAAACAGTGTTTTCCTAGATGTCACTAGGTACAACAACTGAACCCAACAAGTTGAATACCAGAGGTAAGGCTCACTTACCATCTTCATTTCTTTTCTATTTTTGGCTGAAGAGACATCTGCATCATCAATGTAATAGATTTTTTTCTGTGTGAATAGACATATTGTATTACTGTAGAACACTGTAAAGGTTCATTGTTAAAAGCATAATAATCTTTTCTTGGTAATCTACTAAAGTCAAGATATGAAAGTACAGAATTATGACTGACCAAGTGTGGTATTGAATAGCACTAGCTGCAAGTTACTGGGATGACATTTTTCTGTTTCAGCAGCCTGCCAAGCACATTTCCTCATGCAGTGACTTTAGAAGTGCATCCTGTTCTTAAGTATTCAGTGATGACATTATTAGCTACCTGCCTCTGCAAATCCTTTGCAGAACTCACAGTCAGAAATGTGTCAGAAGAGGGTGGCTATACTTTCTTGCCTAAGAAAATTAATGTGGTTGAAATGAAATCTTCATACGCTGATGTTTGTGTATCCAAAGTAAGATGAAATCAAAATAAAAAAGAAAGGCTAAATGCTGAGCATCAGACACCATAGGATTTAAAAGTAATCCTTATATTTTAGCACACATGTAGACATATTCTATGGTATTATAATTGTTGCATCGTTTTATTTGTTTAGTACATTTATATAGCACCTATTAAAAAAGTACCTGAAAACTTGACTATGAAAGTCAGTAAAATACATTAAAATAAAAACCAACAGCTCAGAAACAAGGGATCAGACACATGACAGACTCAAAAGCCAGGTAGTAACCCACCACCCAGGAAAAAAATCAATTTGGCATCCATTCCCAGATTATGTAAGGCATAGGCAAGAAAATGGCATAATAAATATAATTTTGGCTTTGATCCTGCAGTCAGTTGCATCTGATTGTATCCTGTACCGAGACACAGTCTCAATGACTGTCAACTGCACGATCAGGACCTACAAATAAATAAGCAAACAAGCCTTTCAATGGGAGTTGGATCAGGTCCCAAGAGTAGATCCACCCTGACTGCTGAGTGCTAATTGCTGGAAGCTGACAAAAGGAAAGATATGATCAACCTGGCCTTTGGGACTTAATTTCTGACATAACAATGTGATCAGTTTCTGCTGTTGGCACATCAGCTTTGTTCTGAGTGTGTGCATGTGCGTTTCCAAAGGCCAATGTGAATAAGATTTCTTTTAAAAAATCATTACTTTGTAAATTATGGGGAAAAATAATCTGGTTTCACTGAATATAAACCTTCAGATCTACCCCCATTTTATGGTATGGGGCAGAGAGCTCACAGTAAGCTCTGCTCTCAGGCACACAGGAGATGTAAATCCTCTTAATAGAATTCTTGTTTCCTGATCATACCCTTCACAGCAAAACTATAGAGGTTGCACTTTATTTAGGGTTTTGAGGCCCTTTGTGGGCTTGATTTGGCCTTATATAAGCCAGTCAATAATGTTTTATAATCAGTACTTAGAGAAATCAGTGTCAAATAAGGCAAGTATAAAAAAATACTTGAGACATACAGCTGATTTCAGCTGTACAGGTGCAATTATCTAAAATCAATGCATTTTTGCTTGAGTACAGACTTCAATATTTGGCTCAGTTGTGTTTGGGAGATCTTAATATATTTGTAATTATGTTTGAAATTATAAAGCATTAGTTATATAATCATAATCTTTGTAGCTGTCATTTTTAGTTTATTAACCATAAAAAGCTTCAAGTGAATCAATATAAAAGTCACAGCTGACTGATCTTGCCAATTGTAAGCAACTAATTTCCATATGCTGTTTTTTACTTTGTATATTGGCAATGTGTATTCAAGTGATTGCAAATAGTCATTTTCACACCGAAGGCAATTACTAGCTGTGATGAAATAGTGTGTTAGTTACTTGCTGGAGCCTTGTCATCTAGTGTCAAAACTCTCCCTCTGCAAGAACATGATTAGCTCTTTGGTTAATGTCAATGTTTAAGGAAGTTATAAGACCAAATCAAATTCAGCCCTGGAATAACTCCATTGATTTCAGAAGCCCTATACTAAGTACCTGTTTGGTTTTGTGAATGAAATCTGAATCGTCTAGCTCCTCCCACAACACCATTCCCAAAAACAATCAATACATTTTGTTTTCATACTATGTAAGCTAACCACTTCACCATTTCTGAAGGTTTTTTTGCTAGTTTCAAATTAACAATTCACAGATATCAACACAAATTCACTACGTTTCAGTCAACCTGAATCTGCATTTTCAGCAAAAATATTTGAGACAAAGTATTTCACCCACCTCTAATGATGATACAGTTTTCAATCTAAGGATCAATTTATGTACAAAGATAGATATTTGAAATGGCAGCTTCCAGCATGTTAGCTCATCTCTAGCAACACAAGCACCAAAGAACTGAGAGAAAAGAGTGCTTTGGATCTGACAGCTTCATTACGATATCCCAAAAGATATCCTGCCTACTTCAAATCCTTACGAAAATTTTACTGAAGAATGGCTGGGGTTGTAAACAGTTTGCAGGGATTTTCTTGTTTTTTAATATGCTCTAAGCAGCTAGTTCAATTTATGGAAAGTCAGATGCATAATATTTACAGTAGAAACCAAAGATAATTTTAAATCAGAAGAATGCAAAACGGTCTCTGAAGCCAGTAATATTTTTGCCTCAATGATTTACAACTAAGCTAATCTTTCAGACTTCCTTTTTTTTCTTGGTTTGAAGACTATCTAATTTTCAGCCTGAAACATTTTTTTTTTTTAAATAGTCACCTGATAAACCCCTGAAAAGAACAGTTTATCGCTGAAACATTGACAGGCTCCCAAGCACCATAATAAGAGCGCGAACACAATTACACTAATAACTCGGCATCACAATTGTATTAATATACTTAAAGGGCTCAGATGAACCAGGCTGGAGTTTCTAGCAGATTCCTTTTCATATCTGAATCTGCAGCTGTTCTCTTAGAAAGGGCGGTAATTCACCTTGGTGACTAGATAAAATGTCCATGCAATTTCACAGGGTGACATAAAAATGTTCTTTTAAAAATCAATAAAGAAAAGTATTATGCTGCCATTATAAATATTCCTGATAACTCATGAAATATTATTTTCATAAAAGGAGAAGAGAAGGACAGTGCTATATATTTTAACACTACATAGTGATTTTTTTTTAGAAGTTACAATGGTATAGGTGGGGGGGGTGTTAAAACTGAACAATATAAATTTTGTTTATAAACTTTGAATTGAGTTTTCTCCTATACGATGACAAAATAGAAGGCTATTATGGAAAAGTTACCACTTGTTTAGCTACTATCCTAATGTGTAGACTTCCTGACAATGAGTGGAAATGTGTGGAGGAACATCATCAGGATTCCACTCCAACAGGCTCTCGTTGATTTTGGAGCAGCCGCTAATTTAATGCAGTGGTGGGCAACCTGCAGCCTATGGGCCGTGCCGCTTCCTGAACCTCCCATTGGCTGGGAATGGCAAACCACGGCCACTGGGAGCAGCCGTGCAAACGTAAACAAACTGTCTGGCAGCCCACCAGCGGATTATCCTGAAGGGCCACAGGTTGCCCACCACTGATTTAATGGATGCAGCTACAGCTCGGGCTCTATAGCTTCCCTTGCTATGCCTGAGATTATTGTAACTATCGACAGCTTCCTGCTCTCTTTAGGTTCAGTTGTGGAGGAGACTATCCCTCTGGAGGCAGTTATTCAGGGACACAGTGAAATATTACAAATTGGTACGGTCCATTCTCTGGATTTTTCTCTGATCCTTGACATCTCCTGGCTCACCCTTCATAACCCCCTTCATTCACTGGCAAGAGTAGAAGGTCACTTTGTCAAAATTCTGCTTACAGCATGGCCAGAGACCAGAAAACATTGTACCCAGACCAAAGAAGACTCAAGTAGGTGTAGTTACCCACTGAAACACCCACTGGAGGAACTGTGGAAATCCCAAGCTCTCCCCCAAGTACTGCAACTACACGGACATCTTTGAAAAGAATGCTGAAAGGCTCCCTGCACATTGGGACTAGAACTGCCCCATAGTATTTCAGCCAGAGGCAAAGATAGCATGGAGTGACTATGCACAATGTCAGAGTCTGAACTGGTGGCATTGCAAGAGTGTCTCCAAGAGAACCTGGCCTAGGGACTCATACACAAGTCAACTTCACCAGTAGTGTGCCAGTCCTTTTTGTGAAAAAAGGCCAGATGGCAGCATCCGTCACTGTATTGATTTCTAAGGCCTAAATCAGATAACAAACTTGAACCATTACCCCGATCCCCAGCTGTTGGGATTTGCCCACATATTCACTAAACTGGATCTCCAGGGAGCTTAAAATCTCATCTGTATTTGAGAGGGCAATGAATCGAAGACCACCTTTCAGACCCACTATGACCACTCTGAAAATGCCATTCAGACTGACTAATGGCCTAGCAATATTCCACCACTTCATTAATATATTACATAAGTATACCACCATGAACTGGTCCAGTAGGTCATATTGAATATAGTTAATCTTTTCAAATGATCTGCACAGTCCTGGAGAAACAACAATGTAGACTTTACGCTAAGCTTGGAAGTGCACATTTGATCAGATCTCAGCTTAGTTACTGGGTTTCATCCTATCCCTGGAAAGAATCAAGATATATCTGTGCAAGGTTCAGGCTGTGTGCAACTGGGTACCCCCCTCCAACTGCCTACAATATGCATGACCTACAAGCATTTTTTAAGCTTTGTGAACTTCTACCAGAGGTTCATTTAAAAAAAAATTCAAATCAATCCAAGCCCTGCACTGCCCTACTCTGGAAACACCCAGTGCCATGGGTCACCTGAGGCCCAACATGCATTTGAGCAGCTGAAGCTTGCCTTCATCACTGCTCCAGTATTAGCCCAATCAGACACTACATAAGCTTCAGTTGTGGAAGGCACCACTTCTAGTACGATGATTGGGGCAGTACTATCCCAAAGGCATGGACCCATGCAAATACTGCACCCCATGGCTTGCTACTCAAGGAAGCTTACCCCTTCTGAACAGAACTTATATCTTGGTCAAGGAGCTCCTGGCAATTAAGACTGCCTTCAAATAGTGGTGACACTACAGCAAGGGACCCACTATCCAGTCCAAGCATTTACCAATCATCCAAACCTATGGAACCCATGCAAGGCCAAGGCCCTAGATCAATGACAACTCTGGCAAGTTTATTCTTCTCCCAAACCAACTTTAGCTAGATCTACCACCCTGGAACTAGAAACAGCAAGGCTGATGCCTTTTCCTGAAGATATGGCTCTGACCCACAAGGCCCCAGTCCAGAACCAGCACAAATTCTCAAGTCCCATAATTTCCTGAATGCCACTTTTCACCAGGACCTGCTTGCACTCATTCACTCTGCCTTGGCCTCCGGAATTCCACACAAGTTAGCCGTTATCAAATTGAGAACCACAAGAGGCCCAGGAGGCGATCATGTTCATAAGGGACCACATCAACGTTGCCAGGACCTGAGCGTGGCTATTCTTCAATGGTGCCATGACTCCACCCTGGCAGGACACTTAGGGGTTCTAAAACCCAACGATTAATGTCCCATTTCTTCTGGTGGCCCCAAATGTGCTGCACAATAGAGATCTTTGTAGCTTCCTGCCATCTGTATGCCCACGCCAAGATGCTACATCAGAAGCCTTGGGTTCTCCTCGAACCTCTGGACATTCCACCTCAGGCCATTTCCTTGGACTCTGTGGTGGAGTTACCAGAATCCAGTGACTTTACAAACATCCTGATAATGGTAAACCACTTTTTAAGATGTCTCACTTCTTTGTCTGTACAGGTTTACATTCCTCAAAAGAAACTGTGCGACTCTGGATAAACAACACAGTATGCCTTCATGGCCTCCCAGATCATCTCACCTCTGACCAGGGGCCACAGTTACTGCCTACTAGGAGCCACCCTGAAAAACCTAGAGCAATGTAGCCTTAAGGGGGCTCTTAGGGGATGGGATAATGTCATGACCCGTGGGTCTTCAACCCAGACCCACACAATTCATGGAAGCAGCTATGCTCCAACCTTCACCTGGCAGCCTGCTGGCAACAGTTTATCTGGGACCCATGAAGCCAAGCCCTAGTGTGAAGCTTTGTCCTTGAGGTCCGATTGATGGAGTCCCAGAGCGGCTGATTGGCCTGCTGGCTCGACTTAAACCATCAACAGGAAGTAGTCTGAACAACTGGGAATCACCCTACTCTGGACTGTGTGCCATGTGCTTCCTGTTCCTGCCTCTGAACCCATGGTACCCTGATCCAGCCTGACTCTGGTTCCAATCTCCAGTTTGGCTCCTGATTCTGACCTCCCGACCCAGTGAACTCTTGACTCCTGTCTCATACTGCAGATTCTGTCTCTGACTAGGTCTGACCACCCATAACAGAACATTAGTAAGACCGATTATGATAACTGAGGGAGAAGGACCCACCATAATGGATATTACAGACTTCGAAAACTGAAGGAATTTAAATTCCTAGGATTGCCGGTTGCCCTCTTGAGTAATGCCCAGCATCATATTACAACTGTTTGGTGCAGGTGGCAGGAACTGATCCCAGTTCCCTGAGAGAAAAAAAATATGCTAATAAAATTGTGTATAAAACTGTAATTCAACCCATCCTAATGTACAGAAGAGAGACTTCGCAAGCCACAAGAAGAGAAATGAGTATGCTCTCTATAATGGCAATAAAGATGTTGGTCAAATGGTTGGACACTCCATTATAGGAAACAGAATGAAATTGTGACGGGCATAAAGCAGGTTGCCCCAATTAAGACAAGTTGAGGGAAGTTATTCTACACTTATATGGACATATCCATCTGAGCCTAAGAGTTATATTTAAGATGACCTTTAATGGTCAGGGATGGAAGACGACCAAGGGCAAGCCCAGAGATACATGGCAGACATCAATGGACATGAAAGAACAATTTGCATGACAGGTAGGCATACAATCATGAGTTCTGGAAGAAGACTATAAAAGTTGCTGACTCCAGGAAAAGAGGTGGCAAGAAAGAAATTAAAATCCTTGTCTTCTTCTATTTGTTCCTACCGAGTCTGCTGTTTACCCCACTTCAGGTGCTGGCTACAGTGACATGACTACCTGCCCCACACCCGATTCCCAGCTACTACACAGGGCTTGACTTGTAACACTTACTAGACCTCTTGGCTTCCAACCTCTCCACCATAAATAATACTTTCCAATAATACTCTTTGTTTTTGAAGGTGCTAATGCAGGAATGTATCCATCCGTCCCCCTGCTGCCCCTGCCCTCCAAATTCTCTTACTTCTAGCGTTATAGAACTTTTGGGTGGGAGGCAGCATATCTAGTGGCTAGGGCACTGACCTAGGAGGCTGGAGACCTGGGTTCTATCAGCTCTGCTGTTTGATCTTGAGCAGGTAATTTTTCCTCTATGTGCCTGTTTTCCCTCACATTCTCTAGATGTGAGATCTATTTAGATTGTAAACTAAAGCAGGAATAATTGTATGTGCATGTACATCACTGACTACAATGAGACTGAGATTTCAGTTAGAGCCTCCAGGTGCTAATGTAATACAACCACCACCACCATTAACCTTTGTTCCAAGAAACAATCCATGGATTGGCCTTCAGAATCCATGGATTCCCCAAATTCTTAACAGATCTTTGAGCAGCTACAGGACCCCAGATCTTGCCTTCATTGGAACTGCACCATTTAACATCAGATGAGGCCCTGCCCAAATCTATAAATGCTTCTATGCGCATGCAAAATATTTTCAACAAAAAGTAGCAGTTATACAGTATTCTTTATCAGGATTTCACATATTATAAGACATGACAGATTATTAGTAACTATTGATCCATATACTAAACAGTAGGGGGTGCAGTTCTACATTCTACTTCTTGGGTGTAACTTCTACTTACATCCAGGTAGCTGAGGGCAGATTATTTTTAAGGAAAAAAAAATGAAGATTTAATACAAAGGTGGAGGTTTGCCAGTCCCATAAATTCATAGCCTGAACATTTGCACATGAAGAATGGACATTGTTTCCTAGCAATATCAAGAACAATAATGGCAAGGTGAAATAGTAAAATAAAATTATTTGTTTTCTTTCAAAGTATATAAATCAACTATCCAAAATGTCTTGACAACCTGTAAAGTCACAGCCCATATTAGTAACCACCACCATAGATTCATTGTTTGGAGTGTTATGCAATATGCCTAAAAATAGTTGGGACATTCAGTTTTAGGGGTCACTTTCATATGCACAAAAATAAATACATAGTTCTGAGCAGCTTGACCTGACTTTCCAACTGTAAAAATTACAGTATATAGTCATAGGCAGAGCTATTGAATAATCTGCAGTAAGGTTCCATTGATGAATTCTCCATTGACAGAATAGTTTCCCTATTTATTCATTGTTTGTAATTATTTACAAAGACATTCTACAAATAATTTTTGGTTCTTCGATGGTACATGGGCAGGTTTGCTATTAGTTTTAATTGGTTACATAGGTCCTAGAAACATCACATGTCTGTTCACCAAGCCTCTTTCAGAACCTGTTTTTTTTTTGGTGTGAAAACATAAGTGTATGCTTTCCAGTAACATACTCCAATAAACACTTACAATTCACTTTGAAATTTCAGAGAACATTCCTGCTGATTAAAGAATGTGCTAGAATATTCATGAAAAACTAACACAAAGGGAACATAGTCAAAATAAATTAGTTTGAAAATTCAAAAAAAGGAGTATTCTCAGGATTTTTTTTTTTAAATAAAGTATATACCCTTATTGAGCCAAAAATCTCCATTCAGATCCCAGAGGATAAAATGATGGTTTTGAAAGTAGACTGGTAACATGACATTTTAGTATACCATATTTATTTTTCCCCGAGTGCCATATAAAATAGGCTCAGCTTATAAATCAAGACAGTCTTTTTGTAAACTGTAGGCACCTCCAGGATCAACTTGGTTTCTGAAAAGTCATGGTGTGTGCTTTCTGTTTCATGCAACACTAAGGATAAAGATCCTGAAATCAGAATTCAGCTGACAATTTTACTGATACTCATTTGAACTGTAAATACAGTAAAATCTCTTAACAGCTCTTATCTTTTTGGGAAAGATTTCTAAAATGCTTTACACACATCAATTTTTTAAACAAAGGCATTCCCCATTTTTTCCCGTCATTAGAAGTCAGGAGACTGTTTCTTGTCCTTAACATATAACAACAAATTATGTATCATTGTTCTAAAAATCAAGACAGAAAGCTATATGAAAAATAGAAATGATATTGTCTCAAGAGAGGCAAGATAGGTAAGGGAATATCTTTTATCGGGCCAAGTTCTGTTGGTGGAAAGAACAAGCTTTTGAGCTTTCCAGAGCTCTTCTTCGGGTCTCAAGGCAGATAGTGTGAATTAATCTGTCAAGATTCCATATGCAGGCTTTCCTACAATCTGACCTTCCAGGGAGGGGACACAATCAGAGATGCACAGACTGGTACAAATTATTAAGGCAGAATGGAAAGTTAGGCTGAGTACCACAAAGTATATAAATCAACTATCCAAAATGTCTTGAGAACCTGTAAAGTCACAGCCCATATTAGTAACCACTACAATAGAATGATTGTTTGGATTGTTATGCAATATGCCTAAAAAATAGTTGGGGCATTCAGTTTTAGAGGTCACTTTGCATATGCACAGAAATATATAGTTCTGAGCAGCTTGACCTGACTTTCCGACAGTAAAAATTGGAAGGTAGGAGAAAAGCGGTTTAATCCTTTACATCATGTATATTTAGTTATCCCTGTTTAATTAATCCGATGATTGTGGGTCTGTTTGTGCTGACTTACATTTGGAAAAATATCAAGTGCAACCCCACTGAACTCACTCATGTTACATCTGTGCAAGAGGGATGCAAGCCGAGAATCTGATCAACAATTCCTTGGACAGGAGTATGTGTGTAATTAAATCTTTCAAAAGCAAGATGCTGTGTATGTTCTGATAGCATTCAGGATTGCTCAGGAAAATGCTTCCTGCTTTGGACATCAATTCAGAAGATACACTTGTAGATCATAGAATATCAGGGTTGGAAGGGACCTCAGGAGGTCATCTAGTCCAACCCCCTGCTCAAAGCAGGACCAATCCCCAACTAAATCATCCCAGCCAGGGCTTTGTCAAGCCTGACCTTAAAAACCTCTAAGAAAGGAGATCCCACCACCTCCCTAGGTAACCCGTTCCAGTGCTTCACCACCTTCCTAGTGAAAAAGTTTTTCCTAATATCCAACCTAAACCTCCCCCACTGCAACTGGAGACCATTACTCCTTGTTCTGTCATCTGCTACCACTGAGAACAGTCTAGATCCATCCTCTTTGGAACCCCCTTTCAGGTAGTTGAAAGCAGCGATCAAATCCCCCCTCATTCTTCTCTTCTGTAGACTAAACAATCCCAGTTCCTTCAGCATCTCCTCATAAGTCATGTGCTCCAGCCCCCTAATCATTTTTGTTGCCCTCCGCTGGACTCTTTCCAATTTTTCCACATTCTTCTTGTAGCATGGGGCCCGAAACTGGACACAGTATTCTAGATGAGGTCACACCAATGCTGGATAGAGGGGAATGATCACGTCCCTCGATCTGCTGGCAATGCTCCTACTTATACATCCCAAAATGCCATTAGCCTTCTTGGCAACAAGGGCACACTGTTGATTCATATCCAGCTTTTCGTTCACTGTAACCCCTAGGTCCTTTTCTGCAGAACTGCTGCCTAGCTGTTCGGTTCCTAGTCTGTAGCAGTACATGGGATTCTTCCATCCGAAGTGCAGGACTCTGCACTTGTCCTTGTTGAACCTCATCAGATTTCATTTGGCCCAATCCTCTAATAGATGGGTAATTTAGCGATTCAAAAGTGAAACCATCAACCTTGGATTACTATGATTTCTCTCTCTCTCCAGCATTCACATATAATATGCTTAAGAGCCCAAGTGTACTACAGGAAGGTCTATGCGCTCGCACAGTTCTCTGTTGTAGGCAAGAGTAAGGATAAAAAATTCTAACATTTATAGAACTACATTTTCCCATTCACACAAGGTGCAGGAGGAAGCTAAAAGCACAGATTTTCTTAACTGTGTTTAACTGTTGATTTCAGAGCAATTCTCCAAATTATCAAAATCATTTTGAATTCTAATCCTGGCCTCCAAAGTGCTTGCAATTTCTCCTAGCATGCTGTCATCCACACCACACCATGGCGTCATTAATGCAAGTTTTGACTAGGTACAGACCCTTGTGGGACCTCATTAAATATGTCCTCCTATTTTCACAATTACTTTTGTTGACTTAATGAGTAATTTGTTTCTTCAACCAGGTTTGCACCCGTCTAATAGTAATTTAAGCTACACCCCATTTCCCTAATTTGCTTATGAAAATGCAATGTGGAGACACTGGTTTCTGGGGCTGATCTGAATCCCTGGTGCACATTATAGCCCCCTGAGGGGAACTCATGGGGGTGTCTTTTCATGTGACATGTTTAGCTCATTATCTCAGTCATGGGTTTCTGTAAAAAGAAGTTGGAGGCAATTAGTTTTTTCGGGCAACAGCTATTCCAGGAAGAACAATGACAGTGACTAGTTACAGTTAAGAAAATATGTGCTCATACCTGAAGAAGCTCTGTGTAAGCTGGAAAGCTTGTCTCTCTCACCAACAGAAGTCGATCCAATAAAAGATAGTGCCTCACCCACCTTTTCTCTCTAGTAACCGTATTGGTCCCAGGTCCAAGAACACTGGCTAGGCAGTAACACTTCAGAAAGAGATCTGGGGCTTATAGTGGATCATACATTGAATTTGAGCCTACATGATGCAGTTGTGAAAAAGGCTAATATTCTGGTGTGTATCATCAGAAGTGCCACATATAAGACATGGGAGGTAACTGTTTCACTCTACTCAGCGCTGGTAAGGTCTGTGGAGTACTGTGTCCAGTTTTGGGTGCCGCACTTAGAGATGTGAACAAATTGAGATAGCCCAGAGGAGAGCATCAAAAATTGTAAAAAGTTTTAGAAACCTAACCTATGAGGAAAGACTAAGAAAACCAGGCATGTTTAGTCCTAAGAAACAGGGCTGCAGGGGGGACGTGGTAACAGTCATTATGTTCAATGCTGTTATAATAAGGACAGTGATCTCTAGATCCACTAAACATAGGCCAAGAAGTAATGGACTTAATCTGCAGCAAGGGAGATTTAAGTTAGATATTAGAAAATAAATCTTTAATCATAAGGATAGTTAAATACTGGAATAGGCTTCCAAGGGAAGTTGTAGAATCACTGTCACTGGAGGTTTCTAAGAACAGGTTAGACAAACATCTGTCAGGGATGATCCAGCTATACTTGATTCTGCCTCAGCAGGGCATGGACTACATGACTTCTTGAAGTCCCTTCCTGCCCTACATTTCTATGATTGTATGTGGATTAGTCATGTTCCAACAGGCAATATAATCAGTGGATTATTGTGGTTGTGTTATTGGCATCATGCATTTACACTGTCCTCAGTCTATTGCAATGCTTGTTCTGAAGGCTGGAAGGTTGTGGTGAATGCTGGTTTCTATAGATTTCAGAGTAACAGCTGTGTTAGTCTGTATTCGCAAAAAGAAAAGGAGTACTTGTGACTTGATTGTCAGAGTTGCTGAGCACACACAGCTACCAGCGACTGCAGTGGAAGCCACTGCTGCTCAACAACTATGAAAATTTTAAAGTGAAGAAGACCTTGTGTGTTTAGTATAAAGACCACAGTAGTAGAACTAGCTTTTATTTTATAAGAACATCTGCCCAGATGTACTCTCTTTGTCATGAGTGACAGCAAATACTATGTCTCCCACTTGGCTTTTTCCAGAACAAGGCAGGTTGCTGGTATAACAACTAGATTCTGCATTAATGCTATTGATCTCATTGTCAACGGCAGTAGCACCCTCTCCCCAGGCACTATCTTAGACCGTTTCTCCCCTACAAGCTCTACATGCAGTCGCAGATGCAGTCACCTGCAGCATTTTCTGTTTCTCTTTTTCCAATAATTGTATGAGTGACTTTTTGGTAACCCTGCTCTATGTAGTACCAGATGGCGCCAGAACCTTCTTAAGCAGCACAGGACTTGTTATTTCTTCTCTGTCAACCACATCCCTGTGTTCTGATTTTTGCTGGCCTGTTGAGCCCATGGGCTTTCACGTGGGGGTTACCATTCCAACCAACATCGTTACTTTCTAACCCCATCCCTACTAGGAGTAATATCAACAGTTTGGAATGTATGATTGCTATAGTTAGCACATGACAATGAACCACCACCACCAAGCACCATACTTGCAAAGAACTATCTTAATAGATCATAGCAGAGACACCTCCAGAAGCAGTGCACACAAAGATAAGGCATCCTTAAGATGTACAGAGCAAGCATATCTATTGACAGCAGATGTGTTAACAATGCAGGGCAGCAACTGGTCCATCAAAAAAAAAAAAGTGTCAAAAGATTATATTCATTTTGTTTAAGGAAGGGATGGAGGGACTCCATCACACTGACCTACCCACCCACAAACAGTGGTGGCACTAAAATAAGTATTCAGGCCACAGAGCAAATGCATTGAGCATTAGCTGCTCTATTCAGATTGAACCCATCATGATGGATGCAAAGGTAGCAAACCAAAGGTAACATTTGTCTAAAGGGGAGCTGCCAGATAGGCACAGTCCCACTGAGTCACCCATTCACAGGAAATGTGACAGAAATTAGCCAGACAACTGTATTGATATTGCACATTTCTTAGCTGAAAGCAGATCTGTAAAGTATGCATAACAGCAACTACAAGTACAGAAATGGAGGTTTCAAAGAACATGTGTGTAGCTCTGAGGGAAATGATAGAATTCTTTCCTTTGAGGACCTGACTGGAAAATATTCAGAGTTGGAGACTGTGTTTGAAATAACTATCACAGCAGACTTAAAATAAAACGCAAGTAGGGGGGCTGACTGAATTTTTTCTATCCAACTTTTTTAAGGATAATTGGGTTTTTGATTAAATTAGTTATATTTTAGCTGTTTTACTTAAAAAGTATAGAGATTTTTCATTAGAAAACCTGAAATCATCATTTCCTCCCTCTCCCCCCCCCACACATTTTTGGGTAATATTTTAATAGTTCTCAGCACTTTTTGGCAAAAAAAGTAATTTTTCCACAAGAAAACGAATCTTTTCCCAACTAGCCCTAATACATATATCACAAACACACTTTTGTTTGAAAAGACATTCCCCATCCTATGTGTATATATATATATATATATATATATATACACACACACACACACATACATATACACACACACATAGGCCAGTGCTAACAGTGCAGAGAAGTTCAACAGAGAACTTGATATTTTGTGGAGAGGGGAAGATGGACAGACAGAGGATTAAAAGACAATGGCAAAGCAGGAAGATGTGACAGGGATACCTACTGTGCCCTGTGGACCACCACAAACAGGCTGGATGCTTTGCAGATTTATAAGTGCTAGTGTGTTGTTTATTAGGTTCTCCCCACCAGTTCATCAGTACAGCAAACAACGAGGGGCATCAACTTCCCCCTTAGCCCACTCTCTGGGAAGGGGGGGAGAAAGATTTCCTCATCCTGCATCTCCTGCCCCCTGCCAGCCTCTTTCCCTTGCACTTCCTCCCTCTCTTTTAACTGTTCCCAGATGATGGGTCGATTGTTCTCATTAGCCTGTCAGCCTCCTGCCTAATTAAGTGTTTGAGCCCCCATCTCCCAATTAAGTCCACTCCAGGGGTGCAAATAGCTAGTACCTTAGTGATCAGCATGCTGTGTCAGCACTAGGCTTGTGGCATTTTGTCACAGAAGGTAAGACTAAGAGAGACAGCTTTGTTGGGTGAACTCAGCTTTTCCTCCCCCCGTAATGCAGTAACATCTAACAGGTTGTAAAAACTAGAGAACGTGAATTAGTTCTCTGACTGATATCACTTAGCATTGCTGTCAATCCAGGTTCACATTTCAGAGGTGAACTAACTTATCAGAGCTCAAGCAATGAATGTTTGCCTTGGACAATTAAAAACAAAAGAAAAAAGAAGAAATTCATAGGCTAGCAGTGTGTGATTTATATCATTCCTTCTTATGCTGGCCAAGCACACCATATACAATATTTTATGAGCAAGTGTCAAATCACAAACTATATGGCAGACATCCTTGAGGGACTGAGCCGCAGCGTGGCTGCACAGATGTCATTCTCCAACACCACACCTGCAAGAAGTATAAATTGATGTGTTTAATTTTAGAATGAGGAATTGGTATGTGAACAAATATGCTTGTGACAGCAATAGGAAAAGCAGGGATCTGGGTAGTAAATGTCACCAAAATTCATGTGGTGTGTTGAGATTTACCAACATCTAAACAGCATCACTACTGTGTCAGCAAAAATGATGTTCTGCAAGGGTTTGCAGGTCACATGGCAAAGGTTCCCTTGAAACATTCAGGCACAGGAGATTTGCTCTTTGCCACTTTCAATTTGATATTTTACAGGGGTTAGGAACATAAATCAGATAGGAAAACATTATATGTTGTTTTTGACCTTGTAGCTGACTACTAGTAATCTTAAAAGCCAACAAATGTCAGGTTTCAATTTTTAGTTTACTGAATTACTGCATTGTGGAGCACAGAAATACCAATCTCCACGGGTTTTGCAGTTCTAATTCTTTCACATGCAATTACTAGGAAAAAGAGTTTTACTGTACCTGCATGACAGTTGCTTAATATCACTGACTTTTGTACATATTGCCTTGCACATCTGATTGAAGTCATCAGGAACAGCTTTCACCCAAGCACACCTGTCACAGTTTCACGAGTACATTCTGCTCTTGATGGGGGCGCCTTCATGACTTCCAACCCTAGTTCTCTGTAGAATAGATAAGTGCTCCACAAACCAATGAAAATTGAATAGACATCATCAGGAGAAATGAAAATGATTTCACTGCAATAAATGATTTCAAATCTTTTTACAGACTAATAGGATTACAAATAAAAGCCTAAGACATGAGTATATATGATTTTATTGTTATGAAAACTATTTTGCAGAAAAATCCTAGCCATCTTACAAATTAGTGTTTTGTCCTAGAATTATAATTTTAAACAGTCATCAATTCCATGACAAAGATACAGCTATTGAATAGAAATAAAAATGATTCTGATTTAAATTAAGGACATCACAATTAGATTTGTACTTTAAGTGTCAGGATGCTCTCGCAGCCAACCCAACCAATAAATTGCTACGTAATGGTGTGAAGAGGTAACTTAAAAAAAGTAATGACCCAGGAGTTTCCTAAAAAATGCAAAGGTTGAGTATGCTTGCTATGGTCCCTATAGAATGTGGGGAAAGTTATTCGTATAGCCCTGATGCAAAGCCCACTGAAGGCCTCATTGTATTCAGGGGCTCTGAATCAGGTCTCATCTCTCTTAAAATAATGTTTCTCAGTTACATCCATGTAACCCCATAGAAGTTTGCACTGGAGTAATAGAATGTGTCACACAATCCCAAACACAAACGCCCCTTTTTTGAAAATCTTAATATGGAGATAGACAAACCCGAAGCAGTTTGCTGTGATGCCAGTTTTGAAAACTTATAAGCCTCATTTGAGTTGAGTTCACACACATAAGCTTTATGCATAAATACATGGTGGAACCTTGTAAAGGGGCAGCCAAACCATGCAGACCCCCTTGAGCACAGTGTGGTGCTGCAGGTGGGCTCCACCTTTATTGTCACCCCAGGTAGGGGAAATTGAATCACTTAAAAGCCCAAGGGAAAGGAAAAGCTAACACACATAACAAAATGCCACATCCTCTTTTAAGAAGGCTTCAGGGAAGGAGTAATTAAAATGAACCGTTCATAGGGTCTTCACCTCAGAACCCTAGTTCAGCTTCCAAACTTAAAGCCTACATAACAAAGCCTTTGGTTAGGCTGGTCTGCTAGGGTAAGTCTACACTGTAGCTGGTAAACAGAGTTATGCTAGCAGGCCTCCTAGCAAAGGAAGACAGACTCAGGCTAGTGGGTTCAAACTAGTAGTGTGAATGTTGTGGCTCATCCCGCACCTTGGACTCTCAACCCCACCTGACCACCTAGCTCAAGAGCCCAAGCTGCAGCCTTAGAAGTGCTATTATCTTTAACATGCAAGCCTGAGCCCTGCTAGTGCAAGTCTGTCTATCCAGGCTGGGAAGCTTGCTCCCTAGAGCCTGAGCGAAGCATGGCTTCTCTTCTCACCCCCTCTCTCACTCAGTTTCTTCTTGGTTACATATTCTATCTCTAGGGCAAGACAAGCAATCCTTGATTACATCCCAGTTGTAGCCTCCAGCCTGTACCTTAAATAGATAGTGCACTCTTTTTCACAAACCTGCAGCCAAAGATTTGCAATACCAATATATTTACTGTGCAGGTAGCCATGCAAGTAGGTTAACCATAGAGTTTTTAGGATATAAATCTTTAGGAGATTGTTAGGTTCACTCTTGGTCTTGTTTAATATGCAACTTGCATCACCAGAACATTGTATAACAGTTTTAGGGTTTAGTCCAAGTGTTTAGAAGACCATGTAATAGAGTTTCACACAGCAGATCAATATCTACTTACCCTTTTGAAACTGACTCCAGTGGTCCTCACTGGATAATGAAATTGGATTAGGACACTGAGGGGAGCTTCCAAAGTCAATTAACATAAAAAGAAGAGGAACTAAAAAAATATCCTGAATGGAAGAAAAAAGCAGTTAAAAGCTCCAGCAGAGCTGAAACTCTTTGTATACATGGAAGACTACTGGAGAAAATTCAAACACTGCTTCAATCAACATGTGCCAGTAAAAAAGGAAGACATTCAGAAGGTAGTCTTATTTTTGACAGTGGTTGGTTCTGATTCACATGATGTTTTCAACAGTTTTCAGGTAGAAAAAGCTAACTATGAAACTGTAGTACACTGTGAAGAGCACTGCACTCCATGTAAAAAAAAACAAAACAAAACATGAAAGTTGTTTTTAAAATCAGAGAACAAAAGGAAGGTGAAACTATAGAAGAGTTTGTGACTGATCCCAGGCTGTAGACCAAACCTTGAAATTTTGGGAGCTAACAGAGTCCCTGATAAGAGATCCGATCATGACTGGAATCTGGAAAAAATAATACCTCAGAGACTCTACTGGAAGACCCAGGATTAACCCTTGATAAAGCATTTAAAATTTGCCAAGCAATGGAAGTTACCTGTCCTGAATAAAGCTTATGAAGTTTATGCTACTCTGACATGTTTATGCTACTGTAGACATGACTGAAAATCTAAGATACTGCAAGAAAAAAAAAAAAAAACTACCTGAGGCAGAAAGGTATGTGAAGCTCAAATCCAGAGTCTTGCAAAAACAGCACATGGAGCCAGACATGCTGTGGCAACCAACAAAATGTCCAGCATATTGGAAAAGATACCAAAATTGCAATGGATTACATTACTCTGCAAGAGTTCACAAGCAGCAGCAGAGCATGTGCATAGCATGGAGAAACAGTGTGACAATGGTACCACTAATTCAGATGAATTCTTCATAGGAGCAATGCATAACATTGCAGCAGAAGATGACTGCACTATCTATCTGAAAGCAAACGGGTTGATGACTTTTTTAGAATTGCCAGAGAAAGTCTTATAACACATTGACTTGTGTGTCAGTGTCCAACTTAAAAGTAAATAGGCAAAATTCAGGGCTTACACTGGTGAGCTTATTCCCACTAAAGGAATATGTGAATTAAATGTATGCGTAAATAATTTGGAAGATATACTACTACTAAATAGTAGTAGAAACAACAGGGGAAATACCACCTATTATTGGGTTAAAAGAAGATCAATCCTTTGTCTCATCAAGAGGGTGCTGTCTTTGGAGGGCCTGGGGAACAACCATTGAGGAAGAGTTTGAGGAAATAAAGAAGCTCTCAGAGTAGAGAATAGAGCTGAAAGAGCCCAGCTGTCTCCAGTTCACACCCCTAGGAAAGTTCCCTCACCCTAAAACAAAGGTTCAAAGAGGAGCTGGAGGTATTTATCGCTCTGGGAATCAGAGTGAGCAGAAGAATCAAGAGAGTGGGCACATTCAGTCTTCTTCCCCGCTCTCCCTGCAGAGCCCAAAAAGAATTACATACATATGAAGGGAACATTTTCCGTTATTAAGTTTTTAGGAAGAGAGCCGATGCCAAATATTTTTTCTTACTGGATGTATCAGCAGGGTCACGGCAGGTGTCTCAGGAAAAAAACAGAGCACAAATTTGTGTACATTCAACCCCTCCTTTGGGAGACACCGTTTCTGCAGACTGTCATTTAAGTTGCATTCAGTATGACAGATATTGCAAGGGCATGTGCGTCATTTGTGTGAAGTTTATGAATCATCTGTGAATCATTGTGGGCCAGGGAGTGTATGCAATTCCCAGGGTTGTCCAGGCGAGTGGGAAGGGGGAGAAGGTTACCACAGCTTCTCTGGGAACTAAAAGTAGTGGTGGGTGCTAGTAACTGAAATAGTAAACACCTACAGCGAGGTACCACCCCTGGGGTGGCTTGCAAATACTGGCTCAAACTGGATTTTCCAGAGACCAACAGACAAAGAAGGGCTCTTTTATATAAAAAGGCTGAGTTTCAACTGACAGAGCCTTCTTTTGATTCAGACCTTCTGTCCAAGGGGGAGGAGGGGTGACAACCTTTGCAGAGGGTTGGAAAGATTTTGGCTTACTAGAGCCTCATAAGATTGATAGTGACCTCTGGTAAGCTTTTAGCATGTGGACAGGAACTTGTTTGTTTTCTCTGGAATGCTTTTACTATAAGAAAAAGTGTCTTTTGCTTTGTGAAGACTAGCTGGAAACTGACAGACACTGTTGTAACCTCTGGAGAAAGTTGCTGGACCCTGCTCAGACCAGCTGGGGGGAAATCACCATGAAGAGCACTGCAAGTCTAAACTACTGGTTTGGTGGGAGAGAGATGGGGGTTCCTTTCCAAGACAGCTGACAACTAAGAAACCTGAGACCTTTAAGTGGGTGTTGTTGGGAAGACTAGGAAAAGGGAGAAAAAGGTGCAGTTAAATCTAAAACTGTGACATTCAGCATGCGAGGTGTTTCACAGGAAACTATGCCATCAAAGTTTTGTTGTAGGGTTAACATACATGATGACATTTTGTTTTGGGGAAAAATAGGACTTAAAAGAGCACGACTTAAGAACACAAGAACGGCTATATTGGGTCAGACCAAAGGTCAGTCTAGCCCAGTATCCTGTCTTGTGACATTGGCCAGTGCCAGGTGCCCCAGAGGGAATGAACAGAACAGGTAATCATCAAGTGATCCATCCCCTGTTGCCCATTCCCAGCTTCTGGCAAACAAAGCCTAGGGACACCATACCTGCCCATCCCAGCTAATAGCCATTAATGGACCTATCCTCCATGAATTTATCTAGTTCTTTTTTGAACCCCGTTATAGTCTTGGCCTTCACAACATCCTCTGGCAAGGAGTTCCACAGGTTGACTGTGCGTTGTAGAAAAATGAATACAACTCCACAAGGGAAAAAAAGGTGGCAATTACAAAAGTGACAAATATATATATAATTATTATATATATATTATATATATATAGCTCTACTCTTGATACTACCTTTCACAACCATACTCTTGGCCATGGCTGTTATTTCAAACAATTAGACAGCAAATTACATTTATTTCCCATAAGGGACTGTTCTCTCAGAGACGCAGGCTTGGAAAACAGACCAAAAAAAAAAAATCAGTTTCCATGTGCTCTACAATTTTTTTTCAGACTTTGTTTGCTCAATTGTAGTCTAAACAGTTAAACTCCCCCAAGAACTGCTAATGCTTTCTATCGTTTTCTTGTCTCTCTCCCTGGATTTTACATAATTTAACAAACATGAGGCTTAGGCAGCTATGAACCTGAATTGTAGGATCTCCAGAATGGAAGAGACTGGGATCGCTGCCAGCTGTCTAAAGAGCAGCAGAGAGTACACACTGACAGCAAAGTCAGCCACGTGCCAATCTGCTTGGTTCAAAAGAAGTCTGGTTGCAGACAGAGTGAAGGAGCCACACTTTAGTTACGCCAAGCATTAAGATGATTAGACTGCTTGTATAGCAAATAAAGAGACGAAGAGCATATCAGTCAATAGTCAACTCGCCTGACAACTTAGTCACTTTGGGCCAAATTTTAATCATGCTTCACGGATTGACATGAGGCTAAATGTATTTATGTTTGTGAAGTGCTCTGGCACAGTGGGGATGAGTGCCACAGAAAAGCCTTTAAATAATAAAATAAATCCTGAAGTTGTTACTCAGAGACAAGGTTGGCAGACAACTCTACTGTTCACTCAAGCAAAACCCCCATTCAAGTAAGAAATCTAAGTACTGCAGATTTATCTACTATTGATTTATACCATTTAACTCCTCAAAAATGGAGGAAACCCAGGTGTACTTTAATTTGCAAGTTGTCCGCAACCCAATGGAAGGCAATAGGACAACTTGCAAATTAATGTACAGTACTACTCAGTGCAAGTTAGAGTGACAGAATCTTGCCCGTGAAATAGAGCAGATCGCTGCCATTACGTCTTTAATAGGGAGGTGAAGCCCACACAGACCACATGTCTCAGCACGCAATACTCTGATTTGATCTAAGTGGCCCCGAACAGCCATGTCTGCACACACCATCACTCCCTACTAAAGTGGAGGGTAGTGCTGAGCCTCATTAAGAGCTCAGTAGGCTGTATTTGACTTGCAGTCTGCACTTTGACCACCACTGCGCTTGGCTGACGCTTGGCTTCCCATTTAAGTTGTTCAGATTTATGAAAATCTCATTGCATTATGTTGTGCAGCATGAGGTGACTGATGTGCTTCTGCATCATAGTCGCTGGACAAAAAACCCAGAAAAGTGGTTTGCTGAAAACTGTTCAACAGAAACAAATGCATTATAAAAACATGGTATTAAAAAAAAAAATAGTAAAAGCTTCCTGTTGACACATTCAGCATCTTGTCTTTAATGTCATGGGTATTCTAATATTTCTGCATGTCGGTCAGCAAGTCTTGATTAGAAATTCTGCCCAAACTTTCTTGACCCACTGCAGTCCTATTGGCTCTTTAAGGTTAAGTTCATTTTTGTGACCTGTATGCAAAATAATTGAATTGGATGGAGAACTACCCCCACACTAAAAACAGCCTGGCTATTAAAAACCACAGAGCATTTTCCTCCTGATTTACTGGGCTGATTACTGTTAAATTGGCAATTTTCAGCAATAGATACCTGTTTACTGTAGAGTTAGCAGTATGTTTATCTATTCTTTCCAAATAAAGAAAATTGCCTCTTCATGAAGTCAAAGATAAACTGTTTATACAGTCTCCTCAGGCTTCCCACAGCATCTCCTGCTGGTGGGGGAAATGATGAAGCAATTGATGCTACCTTCTGTTGAGTGGGGGCGCTATAGGGAAAGGAACAGGAGAAGCCGGGAGCGCATTTGGACTTTATCTGCAGAGGAGTAGTGATGTAGCAAGCCAGAGAAGGCACCAAAGTCACTAAAGCACTATGAGGAAGTTTTAGTGCAGCTGCAACTACTCTCCACATTCTTATATGGTGCCTAGTCTCTGTGCTAGTGTTTCATGAATCAGAGAAAGCCTTCTAAGATGCTGCCTTGTGCAAGATACGTCTTAAACTAAATTAAAGCCAGCATTGGGGCAGCATAAGATACTATCCTACTTCATGAGCAACCTGAAGCCAGGAGCCCACCAGTGATGACAGAGTGAAGGGGAGCTTAAACTTTTTAGATAGTCTTAAATTCATTTTCATTTAAAATGCCAGTTTAGATTATTTAAAAAAACAAAACCAAACCAAGAGGATTCTGGAAGATAACAATGGAATTATATTTAATTTAGTTATTCATATGGGAACCTTTTTGTAATTTGGCCCTTAGCTGCTATCACAGCTGTTCTCTCTTTATATTTCTTGCCTTGTGTTTCAAAAGGGTAGTTTACAGGTGGGCATCTCTTTTGAAATATGGTATATTTGTATATATACACACCAAGAGTCTGGTTTGTAATATCAACGCAGCTAAGTGATTGGGTCCCTTTTAGTTAAGGCATCGGACTTTGACTTAAGATACATGGGTTCAATTCCTGGTTCTGCATCAACTTCCTGTGTGACTTTGGGCACAGTCACACAACCTCTGCGGACCTCAGTTCCCCATATGTAAAGTGGAGATAGGAAAAAGAATGGTCTCCCATCCTCTCGGTCTTGTCTATTTAGATTGGAAGCTCTTTAGAGTAAAGATGGTTTGTTAATAAGGGTATGTACAAACCCAAACAAAATGGTTTCACCCTGATTACGTTTGGGGCATTTATGCAATACCGTAATATAAAAATATAAATTAATAACTGTGCACAGATACCCAGATGCCTGCTCAAATCTCCTACAGTACATATGCATAGTTAGATATGCACACGCCTGTAGTGGTGTTCAGTAAATCACTCTGTTCCCAAAGTGCTTGATAGAGATTCTCTTTGTTCAGGGATGCACTTCCAATTGTTTTGAAATACCAGAAGTTGGGCTTCTGCATCACCCCTCCCCCAGACTTCCTGTCCAGGAAGGTAATCAGCTTAGACACCAGTATCCGCTATTGTGTGTGTAACCTGGGGATTTTCACATGCGGTAGTAAAAGAACAAAGTAGCACCACGCACATGTAGAAATGTGAACCTAAGTATTTGGCCTAAACATTCCTAGTCAAATGAGCTAAATCAAAGATGATATTTAACTTCAGTGTTCAGTAGAGTATGTAGGATTTGTAAATAAGGTTTAGGAAATTAAAACCTACACACCATAGAGCATCCCAAGCTTTTGCTAACTGCTGCTGCCAGTAATTATAGACCTCTTTTAGCCTGGATGCACAACAGCATAACAAATTGAAAACAAAACCAAAACAAGTCTACTGTATTCTGACTAGCCACCAGAGAGATTTGGATACATAAATTATTTTTAAGTGTTATTACAGCAAGAAAGGGGAGAGTTACCTATTGTAATTAATTTCTAAATGACAGTGTGTTATTTGATTCTCTCCACCTCCCCACACCTTCTCTTTGCTAACCTGTGCATTTTTAGGCATAGAAATGACACTTTGTCTCAAGTAATACTGTATCACAGTTTACTTTGATGCTCACAGTAGCTCATTAATGTTCCTTTGCATACACGACCATGACATCACCCAGACAAAAGTCAGAGACACTAACCTGTAACTCATAAAAGGCTCAGCACTTACTATAATCTGCATGAGAACTTCCTGTAAGTAGAACTCATGCAATGTAGATTTTTAATGAAGGGTTTCCCAGCATTTTGCTGTGACAGAAAATGAAGTAGTGTAACCTCCTGTATAATTCTTAGCTCCTATGTAATTGCTCATTCATAAACAGACACACTGATGTATGAAAATGATTTTATATGCCCAGCTTCTATGTTTTTCATAGCATTCCAACTAAGCCTCTGCATTAATTTCCCATTTCAACATTTTATTTCTGTCTTGAGCCATAAAAATATAATTGTTACAACTGAAGCTTCAGCTCTTCTATTTCCCAAAGGCCCATTCTTTTTACACAGCCACATACACCACCCTGCTTATTGGTCTTCATTTTCTATCATCAAATGTTAATGCTACTTGAAGAAAACTTCAAGTTAGGTTATTGCCAATGAATAATGAAGATGTCTCCTAGAAGAATTGGCTGCCTAGAATAACAAAATTGATTTTTTATTGGACTCCATGTCCCACAGTTGAGCTATTGGATTTGCCAACTACTCAAAGAGTAGATTATATTCTTCACACCTGCATTGATTTATTTGTGTTAATTTCTACAATTACTTAATAAGAGGAGTTGAAGTAGACAGTAACTAATGTGAATTATTCTTAGGACAGCAAGTCATCCTAGTTCAGATATATCCAAAATGTTTCAGCACCATGATCCATGACAACAAGCAACCAGATAAAGATAACTCCTTTATTTAAATAATAACTTTGTAAAAGCAATCACAGGTTAAATAAGTTAGTGCTAACATGTGGCTATGCAGCACTACAATAGCTAGTCATTCTGATTTCAAGTAGAAACCTGGGGTGAAATTCTGACAGCTGAAGACAGTGGGAATTTTGCCCATTGACTTCAACAGGGTCAGGACTTCACCTGAGATTTTGTAATAGACATAAGGTTAGATCTTCAGCTGGTATAAATCTGCATAACTCTGTTGACTTCAATAGCCCTTAAGAGCCTCAGATTATCCCTGGGATTCTGTGTATACTGCATGTCTTGTGAAGAGGAGATATCAGAGCTATGGTGAAGAAAAGAAAGGCATTTGATAGATCTTTCATAAAATACTTCATGATTTCAAAGTCAAAGTACTGATGACATATTCTTCTAAAGAAACAGAGCTATGAGGTCTTATGTTCATGTTAAGCAATGGCCTCCATATATTTCAAGATGATCAAAATCCTTTTACCAAATCAAAGAGAAACAAAGGGACAGATAAAAAACACAGAAAAGGACAACTGAGAAAGGAAGGGAATGTATTCACAAAAGGAATAGATGTGGGTTTGTGATCCCACTTGACAAATGGTGTATAAAGTTTTTTGAGTGACTTTAAATGATGGGGCAGCAACTCTGAGATAAAGCTGTAAAATGCATGGTCTATGTTGTAATATCAACTGGACTGACTGATGCAAGGTCTGAAAATGATTGTCAATTCAGGGGAAGTTTGGATAAAAAGTACAGCAAAGTTAATGATCTGTGAAAGTGATTGATGATGTAAGATTTTTTTTTTTTAAAAAGAGGTACAGGAAACAATCAATACCCTACCAAATTCAGCTTACTAGGCTTATGCCTCAATTAGATAAAGGCACCAAGAGCTGCGTTCAGACATAATAAAAAATAAGGGTGGCGCTTTTGTCAGAATGATTTGTTACAGTACAGCTGTATAAAAAAAATGATTAAAGCTCTTTGAATTGGTTAATGATTTTGAAAGCTTTTCATTTTTATTTGAGTGCTTGCTGAAATCCCATGGTGCACTTCCTGTAATTGCCCACTGTATTTCCATATTGACTAATAAAAGCAAAGCCTATAAAAACAGATATATCTGGATTTCTTTTGTTTTAACCCCATTATGTTTCTGTAATAGGCAGTTCTTGCGCTACCAATGCATCTATAATTACTAGAAAATTGGATAATTTGTCTAAGAGTCATACACTAACTTCATAACTGGATGTAGCTTCAGTAAATACTGTGGCATTACACCAAGGACAAATCTGGCACTCTCTCTGTATTAGGGTGCACAATTTATTTAACTGATAAAACAAGTAACTGAAGGCACTGCTTTTCTAATATTGTCCCCCACCCTTCAGCCCCTTCCTTCTGAACTGCCTGGAATGCTCAGATCTCCTTTTATGTAACTATTATCCTCATATGCGACATATTAATGAGATATACATCTAAAAAGATTTGTTTCAGATAAGATTAAACGTGTTTTGATACTTAATAAAAAAATCTATTAGCCTTCCTTCCACAAACCTTATCCTCCACATGCCATTTTCTCCTTCACACCCTCTCACCCACTATCTCAGCTAGATCCTTCTACCTTCCCTGGCCTATCTTGCTATGTCTTTGTCATTCAGTTACCACTCCCTCACCCTTGAGTCACCCTAATCCCAAAGATGCTCTCTACCCCATCTCATTCTCTGCATTGTGATATCCCAGAAGGCGTTAGGAGTCCAAGCTTGAGCACTCACTCTCCTAGGCTCTGGCCAATTTATCTAATTGACTTTCACATGATCCAGGTCTTCTCTAGACCAAATGGTGCCACAAACAGTATTCTTTTCTTCCGACCCCAAAGAAAGGTTTACAGCACATAAGGTTTGAAGAGAGTAGCTGGCCCAGTAAAGGTTGCTGAAATTTTAAGAGGGAGTTCAGTAAAGACATGAAATTTCTTAGGGAAATGGAGGATATTTATATCAGCTATGTCATATTTAGGAACATAGTAACTGCACTAATGGATCTGAACAGTGATCCATTTAGTCCAGCATCTGCCATACATAGAGGCTAGTAACAGGCGTTTAGAAGAAAGTGCAGGAAACACTGATGTAAGCAGTTATGGGATAACTTGCTCCAAGGGTGTGTTTCTTCTTAATCCCTAATAGATAGACTTGTGTATGCCCTGAAACATGAGGGTTTATATTCCTTCTAAATTCTTGGTTATATTGCCTATTTAGTATTCTAAATAATTTAGAAGTTCAGGCTCAGTTTGGTTTTGCATTTGGAATTTGAGAATTTTTCCTCAAATTGGTTCACTCATTGTCAGTAGATTTCCATAATAGGCATCTCCCTAGCATTCTGAATAAATCCAGTTACATCCCACATAATAGTGATAATCTGAGCCATTTATACATAAACACCTGATCTATTATCCTTGTCCTTTTGTTGCAAAAGTGTTGACCAGTCAGAATCAAGTCATCACTATTTTCCACTTCTAAACCCTGCTATGAAGTCTATATTGGATGTGCATCACTCTAGGGCACATCTGTTCTCTAAAATATGAGCCCTGGGCCCAAATTTAGTCCTGCAGTGAATGGGCACAAATCCATAGAAGTAATTGCTATCCATTAGACAATGCTGTTAGAGACAAGTCAATGGAGTTTCAACAACTTCCCCAATAGTGAATTTTACCACCTTTATAGCCTATTTTTTTTTTAAACTATCAGCCACTTTTAACTTCCTCTTCGGTTTTTAGCTCTCTGGGATTCCACCACCCTTTCCTCACAATTTCTTTACAAATCCTCTCTTCTTTTTCCATCTAACATTGAATAATAGTTTAATCACCTTTAGATACTTTACTTCTCCCCGCCCCTTGTAAAAATTGTTACATTCAATTTACAAGTCCTTAATGTTATAAATATCCTTCTCTTTCAACTGTTCATTGCTTAAGTAAGATACACACAACTCCTTTTCCTGCTGAATTTTAGGACCTTTATGTTTATTTTAAACCAACCCAATAGGATGAACAAATACAAAAAGTAAATCTTTTGCTTAGCAAGGCTATGAAAAAGCCAGAAAAGCACAGAAAGACTAAACACAATGAAAACACAGTTCATTACAAATGCAGTCTAGGGATGAAGATTGAACTAATTATAATCCCAACTCAATTAAGGAAAGCTAATCAGCAGATGTATTTTCCTTGTTAAGAATAAACAAGACATCTCTCCCAGCATAGCAGTTTTCCTTCCGAACCTCTTTCCCCTACATTCCCTGTCTGTGGATATGAAATAAACCATACATGGACTCTGTCAGTAGCAAAAGTAGTGCTTCCAGAAAGAATGGACCTTAACTTGTTTCTCCTTCTCTCTTTGAAACTACTTGGTCACAAACAGGTATCAGAGGATCATGACAACACTACCCTTCCCATGTTAGTAAACAGGAGGTGGGATCCAGCTAAATCAATGGGTGTTCTGAGTGTGGAGTGGATGAGAACCACTAATCTAGGTATATGTATAGAAATACTCTAAATTGCTATATTGCTCACTTCATCGGATGCATTCAGTGGAAAATACAGTGGGGAGATTTATATACATAGAGAACACCCATTGTTTCATGTTCTCTATGTATATAAATCTCCCCACTGTATTTTCCACTGAATGCATCCGATGAAGTGAGCGGTAGCTCACGAAAGCTTATGCTCAAATAAATTGGTTAGTCTCTAAGGGGCCCCAAGTACTCCTTTTCTTTTTGCTTTATTTGTAGCTGTCAGCTTCACTTTCAGGTTGTTTGAACTTTTGGGTTCCAAACACTACAGGGAGATGTTTACTCCTTTGAAAATTAAATGTAAATAGATATTGGAAACATTTCTATTGAGATTAGGTTGGTCTTAGATTTTATTAATGTTTCTTTTTACAAAATGCATATTTAACATTTTAACTTGACGATGTCTCTTTAAAGGAGAAGTGTGCTAGTTCTTTTTCAGACCAGCACTCTGAATTTATGTAAGACAGAAAGTGCTGTTCAGCGTGAATATCATGCTAAGTCGATACTAAAGATCAGTGGAGGGTGAGGAAAAGGGTATTCTCCCCCACCCCCAACTTTTAATCTGAATCAGTGACAGGACAAGTACTGGGAAAGTGGGGGCGGGGAGTTAATATACATTTGCCCTTTTTTCTCCCCTAAAATTTCATTTCAGCTCCCTTAACTCTTTTGAACGAGCCCAAGATTAGTAAATCACCTATTATTTATTACAGAGGCCCCAACTGACATCACAGCACTAGTGTGCTAAGTGCTCCAGACAGATCATATGAAGAGCTTACAATATACAGAGGCAAGACAATACCTGGAAAGAGGAAATATTGGTATTCCATTTTTAGACAGGGAACTGAAATACAGAAAGGAGGTAACTAACCCAGGGTCACTTGGTAAGTCTGTGGCCAAGCTGGAAGTTGAGCCAGATGTCCCAAGTCTTGGACCCGTGCCTTTGCCACAAGACCATCCTTCCTCTCTTTTTAAGGTTATGCATTTTGATAAGGTAATAGAGGATACACTCTTCACACTTTCTCAATTAAACACTGAGGAGCAAACAAGGGGATGGGGATAACACTACTGCAGGCTCCCTGCTACCCTCCCGCCCCCAACACACATTCTACGGTAGCCTCTCTACTCCATGGTTGCGGAAGGGATGTGCAAAATAGGTTTTCAGGTGGTAGGGGTGGGAAAACAGCCTCTATGGCTCAGATTTTTAAAGGATTGGAAAGTGAATGGGACTGACGCTACGAAGGGCCAAAGTCACTTTTGAAAGCGAGACAGACTTAGGCCCATATTTTTAGAGGTATTTAGGCATTGTTCCACACAATGTTGCAAGACCTATATCTATAGCAGGGGTGGGCAAACTACAGCCAGCCAGCTGTTTTAAGCCAGCCCTCGAGCTCCCGCTGGGAAGCGGGGTCTGGGGCTTGCCCTGTTCCGGTGCTCCAGCCAGGGAGCAGGGTCAGGGGCTGCTCCTGGAAGCAGCGGCTGCTTCTGGAAGCAGCGGCATGGCCCCGCTCCGGCTCCTATGCGCTCCAATGGCCCCCTCCGGTGCTCCAATGGGAGCTGCAGGGGCAGTGCCTGCAGATGGGGCAGCGTTCAGAGCCACCTGGCCGCGCCTCCGCGTAGGAGCTGGAGAAGAGATATGCTGCTGCTTCCAGGAGCCGCTTGAGGTAAGCGCTGCCTGGAGCCTGCACCCCTGAGCCTCTCCCCACGCCCCAACCCCTTGCCCCAGCCCTGATCCCCCTCCGAACCTCTCAGTCCCAGCCCAGAGCACCCTTGTACACCCCAAACTCCTCATCCCCAGCCCCACCCCAGAGCCCGCACCCCCAGCCGGAGCCCTCTCCCTCCCCACCCCACTCCCCCACCCCAACCCAGAGCCCCATCCCGCACCCTGAACTCCTCATTTCTGGCTGTACCACAGAGCTCTCACCCCCAACCAGAGCCCTCACCACCTCCCGCACCCCAACCCCAATTTTGTGAGCATTCATGGCCCAACATACAATTTCTAGCCCCCAACAGGAACTTCATGGCAACCTTCTGTATATTTTATTAACTTCCTCTTTACTTCCTAGTTCTAGGCAGATTAATATAACTGCGTCTGGTAATATATGAGATGGTAGTGGCAGTTCTAGCACAATATTCTAAGCAGCCTTCCCTCCGTAGGGAGCAGAGTGCTCAGAGAAAGACACACTTACAGATTCAGGTATTTTCAAACTCAGATATGTGATTCCATCTGCAAACATTAAAAAGAAATATCTCCATCTCGCAAAGTGGCAGACAGATCAGATGTCTGCAGTGAAGAGCTTTTTCTACCACTCACAGTCAAGTTACAAAACCCTCAATTCTTAGGTAGGTTATCTTAGCTCCTGCAGTTCTCTAAACCTTACTTAGCAGGGGGCCCTGCAAACCTAGAGCTGGTTCTACTTTTAAGGTTAAGCAAATGATCCGTTTTACACTTTGGGTAAAGTTTTCAGAAGCACCTAGGTAACCAATTAACTTTCAATATTCAGAAAGATTGCTCTGTTGGTGTTTGTACCAGCTTTGTTAAATAGCTTATTCTAGGAGTTTATAGTTCCTCCTTATCATTAAAAAGGTTAAAACTGCTAGCAACTTCAATTCTAAGAAAAAAATAAATGTACTGTAATATTTCTGGGTGCTTGCTCTGAGCAGTAGCCACTTTCCAGGCTAATGAACTCTCATTAACATTTCCTTGTTTGCAAATGAAGGCCTCACTTTGCAAGCAAGCGCTGCAGCATTTTGCTAAGACTTGCAAACATTCCACCTACTGGGCATAATTTATTTATATCAGTGCTTAATATATAGGATTTGACATCTCTTTAGCTGAGAATAAGAAAGAACTAGTGGAAAGAGGGTGTACAATAACAGCAAAAATCTTGGAGTCTATGAAAGTGTGAATAGGAAACTACAGGCCCCTGCAGCAAAGGCACTTCCTGTTCTGCCAAACCAAGGTTACTGGACAGAAGAACTCAAATTTAGGGTCTGCTCCTTCTCCCTTTGAATTCAGTGGTAAAACACTTGCAATCTTGTGATACAAAATAGTATCAGATTTTGAGGTTTGCAGGAGAAATCAGTGACAGGGAGTCAGATGTTTTCTTGCTGTAATTATTTTATTTATGAAATATATACATGTCCAGGTTCCACAAATAGAGGTGGTAACAAACAGCACTCGGGCACCTCTCTTTTGCTCCTTATTCCACCTTTAAGGAAGTGGAGCTATAATTGTTCCCCCTTCCTTCTTTGAGCATCAGCATCCTTAGAGTGAGGGGAGACCCAAGGATCCTCCCCTCATCAGGGAGCAGCCCAGGAACTAGGATCCCTGACATCCTCTGACCCTAGCAGCAGCAAGGGGAGCCTGGATACCTTTACCTTGAGGTCACCCCCTGTAATTGCCCCAAACCCTTCTAAGATAGGGTAAGGGAAGGTGTAGGGGGCAGTAACAGAGCTCCTTTCTGGAGCTGGACAGAGAAAGAATTCCATTTTGCAGAGGACTTTGAAATTTGGTTGTGTTCTGATTTGGAATGAAAGCCAACTGTGACAAAGGAAACAGAGCCCTGGCTTCAGGGCAGTGCACCTGGCAGGCTGCCCCAGAACCACACACCCTGGAAATCCAGGCTGCTGAGGAGCCAAGAGGCTCCCAGACTCTCACCCACCAAATGGGCTTCTGAGGAGATGGGCAGGTGAGCTGGCAGAAAATCAAACAAGATTCTGACAAGAATCGACCTGGCAGCCAGGGCTCTGTTGGAACTTTGTCCAAATCTAAGCATTGAAGCAGAATTTCTCAGTTTCAATTAATCAGCCAATTCCAACTGGGAAATGTTTTGTTGTAATTTTTCAAATCAGCTTCATTCCTTTCCTGCTGCCAACAGTCCTGGCTCAGGGGATCAGAGCTAGTACCCCAGCTACTAGGGTAGGTTTAGATAAGAGGCTCTGCACTACTTCTTTCCCACTGCTTATAAGGGGACAAGGGAACCTGTCCCCAAAGTTGTCCCAGGACCTACGATACCAGCCCAGCTTCTCGGACAGCTGAAGCTGCAGCAGCAACAGGAATGCAGCTCCTATCCCTGCTTCTGAGGTTGCAGCCAAAGTAAGCTTGAGAGTTGCACTCCCCACAGTTGCCAGATCCCCCGTTCCCCTCCCCCCTTCCATGGCCATTGGGATGTTTTAGGGCAGACAGGTGGCAGTTGAGGTGCTGGTAACCACATTCCTGACAGCTCTGTAGCCCTCATTTCTGCTCTCTTCCTGTCCCTAAATTCATTCCTCCTGCTGACTGCCATCTCTTGTCCTCTCTTAGGTATGAGGGGTAAGGGAGAGGAGCAATCTGATAGATGAAGGGATGTGAGGACGTCAAGCCGTCCTCTGTTACAGTAGGCATGAGCTATGTGTTTGGGCTCAATCAGCACAATAGTTTGAATCCCAAGTGGGCACAAGAAACAGGACAGGTAAATTTTATGGAGATGACCTATTTCCCTAGGTCCTGTATCTCTTTAACAAATGACTCCAAATTTGCACCACTATCCCTAATCTGGACCCTGTTCAGGCACACCAGTTTGCAAGACACCGTTTCAGGGGAACTGTACCTGTAGCCCCCCACTCTGTGGTCCACTCCAGGAGTGCCCAGTCAGGTTCCAGGAGTCTAGCTCTCACCAATCTCAAGGTTAATAATGTTAAACAAGATTTAGCACACAGTGTTGGCAAGTTTGGTAGTGTGCTTTAATCTACTCCCATGTCAGACTGGGATAGAGCAAAGTGCACTAATGAACTATTAGCATATCAGCAGGGTCCACATGGACAGTTAATGCATGTCATGACAGGCTAATGAAGAGTAGGTTCACACCCCAGCAAGCTGCAAGCTAAATGTTTGTGTAGACAAGCCCTTAGGTATCATGTGTTCTGTCACAATAAACCAAGCAATTTTTCAGTGTAGGTAAAGCCTCTGCCTCGCTTGATTTCCACCCAAAAACCATAAGTTTGCCCTTCATAACCTAGGATCATCAAAACTTGGACTGGGTTTCCTGAGATAGTTACACACTGCAGTAAACTTCTCAAGAAACCTGGCTTAACTTTCAAGTTTGTGCTCTGTGATAAACAACCTCTTGGTGACAGAATATATCACTCTTGTCTGTCCGTAGGGAACACAGAAGTCATTCTTTGGCACAGCTTATAGGTAGAAACCCAATAGACCTGTGACCAGCACAAAGGTCATCACAAATCCCCTGATTTATTCTCCTCCTTGTAAGAGAATAGAGATAGCGTGTCCTTCAAAAGTGCCAGCCAATATTTTCTCTATTATACTTCTAATTGTGTGCAGATTAGATAAAGCCAATAAGGTGGAGTTTTTTTGTTTTGTTTTTTTTTTAAGCGTACAAACAGAAAATGGAAGAAGCTAGATCTTTAAAGAGATCACTTTTCCCTGTGGAACTGGGCTGCTGGCTGTTTTCTTCTTTAGTTACAGAAAGGGAAAAAAGAAATTAAGGTATTGTCCAGGAAGAGATCTACTGTAGTTCTATTTCTGGCCCACCTCCCAGACATTACACTAGTCCATTTTTAAGCTAAACGTTGTTCCATGCTGACATTGCTCTTGCAAGCTATGGGCCAGATCTTTACTATTGAATATCTGCATAGCTCCCTTGTCTTCAATGACACTCTGTTAATTCACAGAAGCAAAGAGTCAGTCTCTCAATAAATGTGTCATCTTCCTGTTTCTTGAGTGAGTCCTTTTGGGTGGCTGGGGGGCAACTTTACTGCTTTTCTAGAAGAAAAGCCTCCTTTCTGCTATATTCCATGCATCCTCTCATCCTACCTTTAAATTCCTACTCAAAACTCTTTCTACAGCTAATTGTCATTTGGATATTTCCTTAAAACTCCTTTCAGAAAAATCCACAGACTTGAATCACTAAAAATGCATTTCCTGGCCTCAAAACAATGGCAAACCCTGTGCTCATTGACTTAATTAGTGTCTAGGCTTCATGCTGGCTCTCAGCACAGGGGTCAATTTGAATCCATTGGGAAAGGGGTCTGTGACACCAGATAGCATGTCACAAATCTACTTGTAATTTATGCTGTGCCACAAGCTAGCAGTAGCATGAAACCTCTGGACAGCCAATATATGATGTGCCTCATATTCTACTTCCATACATACCACAAAATGCCTTTTTCTCCTTCCCTTTGGAACTGACACAAGGCAGGGCTCCCTCACCCTGCACTCCTTGTTGCAGAGTCCTCACACACCCCCATGGCAAATTCAACACTATGTGCTTCAATTACAACATGCTATACAATTGTTTGCTCCCCCCCACATAAAGCTTTTACCTTTTCCCCAGATGTTTGGGAGATTTCCCCTCTGTGAGATCCCAGGCTTCTCCAGCCTTTCCTCCCAGCTCTTCCCTCCTGCTGAATCACTTGTTAATAGGTTAATTACCTGGTGCTTAATCAATTCTATGGTCAATTTGGCCCATGTGGAGGCACTTAGGAAGTGCATAGAGTGGTGAGACAGCAGCGCCACTGTCAGGTACACAGTGTAGCCACTCTCTGTTAGCAGAAGAGAGCTTTCCTGACCACAGAATAAAACTACCTGCAAAGAGGGCTGGTAGCTTTGTTGGCGGGAGAGTGTCTCCCACTGACAAGGCGCTGTCCACACTGGCACTTTTCATTGGTAAAACTTTTGTCGGTCAGGGGTGTGTTTTTGAGTGTGACCAACAAAAGTTTTACTGGCAAAAGTGCAGTGCAGACATAGCCTTAAGTTACTCACATTCTGTCACAGGAACATGTGGCCATACCCCAGAATTGGCAACCACAAACATTCAAGCCCTCCCCCCCCACACAAAATTTGAGACTGGCTTAAAAATCATAAGATTAACATTACATTTTTTTTCCATTTGCCTTCTGGTTTTTGAGCCTTTAGGATGCGGTTGGGTCAGATTTTCATGATTGTCTCCCCAACCATGAGGTCTAGAAAACGTACTGTACTTGTTTTCCACACTGGGGTTTTATGTAAAACATGAAATATCGCAAGACGTAATAAAATTATGAGAGTTGGAAACAGAGATATCCTGGAGTGCAATTGCAATAGAGCAGGTCAGAATGTGGGTGAAAGGTGCTCACCCTCACACTGCCCTGACCCTATTGCCGTTCTGTGAGGGGCTGGTGCCTGGTGTTGTGCTACAGCAACCTGAGGAGATTGCAGATGACCCAAGGAATTGAAAACACATTTGATAATCAGCATGTTGCTGGGGCATCCTCTTAACTCTACCGTTGCAGCAGCATGAGAGGAAGTAGTATATGGGCTCTGTTGGCTCTCTGGCATGGGAGGATCACCCTTACCTTGTGGTGATTTCAGCTGCATGGTTAAGCTCACTGAGCTATATATCTGATGATTTGTAATAACATACACCACCACAGGGTCTGGCACACAATCCCTTGGTGACACTAAACATGAATTAGTGAAAGTTACAACATAGGAATTACATGTTTTGAGTGATATATATTAATATTATCTGGGTTAATCAAAAAACAGTTTTTTAGTGTACCCACTATTAACCAAAATCTGTTTCAGATAATGGTGTTCTGATTTAGAATGCTATTCTGTATATGCTCAGGTAAGGGAAGAGTTAAGGAAGATAGTTAACTATATATTGCTTCATACTGATTTTCTTGTTCTGAGAAAACTGTCACGTCTGTTTCAGGATGTCACTCAGTGCCTTACTCAAACCTGAAAAGAATACCATATACAGGACTATGAAAAGCCTTATGGTGGCTTACGACCCACAGTTTGAGTGTCACATCTTTCAAATTTGGTTCCAGAAGCGTCTCTCTTGGACATCGTAATCTCCTGAGTGAAGGAAAAAAGAACACTTTTTTCCTCATTTTTGTTGGAAGCATTTAACAGTATACTGTGGTTAAATAAAATCTTTGTCTACCACTGTTGAAAGAAAGACAAGTATCCGATGGTCCCAGAAGAGATGTCTAATATGATGTACTAATGTAAAACACATTAGCACTTTTAGTAGGATCTCCAGAACTTCTATTACCCAGGAAATGATTCTATAAATAAGGTGATGATGAGACAGATTTGAGATGATAGTAACATGTTCCTGAGGCTTCATCTGTTTCAGAAAACTGCACCAGTCAACTGTATTGATTTAAAAATCAATCAAATTAAACCAGTAGAAACCCTGCATGGAGACACACACTTCATGCTTATGCTATTCTTTTTTGCTCCCTCTTAGCTATTTGCTCATGTTTCCACTTTATGTAAGATTCCTTTTTTATTTTCAGGTCACTAAAGAGCTCCTGATGAAGCCACACTGACCTCTTACTATTCTTCCTATCTTTCCATCACATTGGGATAGTTTGCTGTTTGCCTTTAATATTGTTTCTATGAGAAACTGCCAGCTCTTCTGAACTCCTTTTTCCCTTAGGAATGGTCTACACTAACAAATCAGACCATGGAAAGCTGAGGTGGGACTCTACCTGGTGCTAGCCTGCTGCAGTCGAACTGTCCATATGCACCCTTTAATCTAGTCCAGGGATCAGCAACCTTTGGCATGCGGTCCGCCAGGGTAAGCCCCATGCTGGGCCAGGCTGGTTTGTTTACCTGCTGCGTCCACAGGTTTGGCCAATCACAGCTCCCACTGGCCGTGGTTCACCGCTCCAGGCCACTGGGGGCTGTGGGGAAAGCGACGTGGGCCGAGGGATGTGCTGGCAGCCACTTCCCACAGCCCCCATTGGCCTGGAGCAGCGAACCACGGCTAGTGGTTCTCAGTGGCCGCGTCCGAAAGGTTGCCGATCTAGTCCTCTTTGAAACAGGACTAGCTTAAAGTTCATCATTGTTAATACACATCAGGAGTGTACCTGGGGACAGTGTGACTGCAGCAGGCTGTTGCGGGTAGATTCACTCCCTAGATTGTTGTGAGCTAACTGTTCATGAAGAAAATCTAAGGCCTTGCCTATCTATGGGACCTTACCTACAAGTTCTCTGAGTTTATTAAAGTCTAATTGTCCTTATTCTGTTGTTCTGTTGTTCTCACTCCTTCCTTTCCTTAGAATCAGAATATCTATCACTTTTACCCACAGTGCTTTCTATGTTCAGATTTGTAATCAATTCTTCCCTGTTAGTCAGAATTAAGTCTTAGGGCATGTCTACACATAGAGCGCTGCAGTGTATCTGGCAAAAATGCTCTATGGAGACAGGAGAGACCCCTCCTGTTGGCATAATAAAACTACCTCTCCAAGGAAGCCTGGGGGATACGGGTCGATAGCAGGACTGGGACTACTGCTGACACACCTGACCAGAAGAAGCGCTTGTGAGAGGTGGGGGCCTCACCGTTACACTGTCTCTGAGGAGAAAAGTAAAACAGTCCTCTTTAGGCAGTCTGACTTTTCTGGGAAGTTCCCAATGTAGGCAGGGGAGCTGTACAGTCGGGAAATACCCCAGTCAGGAGGGAGAGAGATGTGGGCATCTGCCAAAGAGAAGTGATGGCTATGGAGCTGGGAGCATAGATTGATTTCCCTTGCTGGACCATGAGGGGCAATGCAGTTGCAGTTGTCCTGCACTGTGACAAGTGAAAACCGACAATTTATACATTTCAGGGGATTCCACTGTGTCGTGGCCACACCACTTGAACATTCATTTGTCAGACAACTGTTTCAGCAATCAGCTTTTTTGTTCAGACAGAGGGACAATCAGTCTGAAGGAAATAAAGATTCCATCCTTTAAAGTTAATCAATTGATTATTTCTTCATTAGAGATGTCACGATTTTTTCCCCCCACCGGCGTAGTCCAGGGATGTGCAAAATAATTATGTTCAGTAGTCAGAGCTGTAGCCATATCTGAATACTACTATAAAATTGCACAGAGCGGTATCTGTCTAGTTAGGGATTAAGTATACCTCAACAACTCCACGGTATAAAGCAGGCCATGGTTTGAAAGGCAAAGCACATGCAAACCACTGTTTTTTTCCCCCCTCTCTACTCCCCTGGTAATGTAGGCAAAACAAAAAGTGCAACTGAAATTAAAAGTGAATGAAAGTCTTTATTGTGGCAGTCAGAGTACATAAGGCAGAGAAACACTAAAACATACATATTCTTCTGATTTAAAGAAGAGCCCTGTGTAGCTCACAAACTTGGTCTCTTTCATCAACAGAAATTGACCCAATAAAAGAGGTTACTTCACCCACCTTGTGTCTCTACTGTACTAACATACTCTTTTTAAGCATTTTGATGTTGCAGCTACAGCCTTTTGTACAGTCAACTTGTTCTCTTCAATACTATTGACATCTTGTTCCCCCTCTTTTTTTTATTACAGTCATCTGTGTATGTGTCACAATCCCTGTCCACAACCCTACTGCTGGGATTGAGACTATGTACACTTCTCAATAAGCCAACCTGAAACATAAGTGAAATTTGGACACAAGGGAACAAAATGGAAATTTCAAACTAAGATTGAAACAAAAGGGGATAACTTTACTTCTAGGCAGGTTCATAGGATGGAAATACACATAGAGCCAAAAAGAGGAAGTGCCTCCTCCTTCAGAAAGGCAGTTGAGAGTTGTGACACTAATGCCTCTTCCATTTATTAGTGACATGAAAATTTTCATTATCCTTGGCAGTTCTGTATTTTTCAACTGATTTTAGCGTTAGTTTCCTTTTAACCCTAATAATCAGTGTAAAGTGTAAAAAGAAAAGGAGTACTTGTGGCACCTTAGAGACTAACCAATTTATTTGAGCATAAGCTTTCGTGAGCTACAGCTCACTTCATCGGATGCAACGTGTAAAGTGTGTTAGATGAAATCTACTTTAAAGACTTTTCGCAAACAGGAGAAAAAGGCAAGAGGCTATCCAAGAATATGCAACAGACAAGGAAATTATTTTGTGTCCGGTCCAGAAGAATAAATGTAGTCTGTCTAGCAGACATTTTTCATGTACCTCCAGAGGAAAAGACACATGTTTTGGGTTAAAGCTCTAGCCGGCAAGACAAGATTGTGTGTGAGGGATGATGAAACAGTACACATACACATCTGACAAATGGCAGAGGATCCTACTTTTGGTTAAAATCTCGACAATAGAGAACTGGGGGAAAATATGGCCAATAGTCCACACAACCATTACACCTATTGTAGAAGAAAATCTTGCCAAGGCCTAAAAAAAAATAACCACTAGAAGGTATTATGTCATCTTTTGATTCAAATAGAATGTGTTTAAGTTGAAAAGGGAATTGGAACAATTTCTTACATGTGTATTTCCTGGGTTCAAAAGCTCAATCTCTATGAAGACACGTACCAAACATTTTTTGCCAAAAATTGGATACGTGGAACAGAAATAGAATTTCCACTTACTAAAATGGATTGTACACAATTAGATATAGCACAGAACATTCTGTGCCAAGATATAGGCTGACACTACAGTAAAAAAACCGCTGCAGACTTAGTTGTCTGTAAAGAATCATCAGTGTTTTTTCAGTCGGACATTGGATAAGTTGCATCATTATGCAACCAAAAATCAACTGCATAAGGCTATCTATATATAAATATAGTAATCTGGATATGGCTAATAAGATATCTGAATACTTTCTTGGACATCAGTTAAAGAAGAAAGATGTCATAATAGTAGCAGCTTCCTTTCTCTTTATTGTAATTGTCTAGGAAAATCTTTATGTAAAAATAATTTACTTTTCCATGACTTGGGGGATACCAGAGATGAACTTTGTACCATTTCTTTAATCTAATAAATATGTGGTTAATGGTAATTAAGGGTATGTCTACACTGGCAGAGTTACAGTGCCGGCAGTTATGGTGCCGCTCAGAGAGCGCTGAAGGGAAACCGCTGTTGTGTGTTCACATTGTCAGCTGCCTGTGCAATAGCATGTTTACACTTGCGGCACCTGCAGTGGTATTCAGGGCAGTGCACTCTCGGCAGGTATCCCACAGAACACCTCTTCCTCTTCTGCTGCGAAGACTTGTGGGAAGGTGGAGGGGGTCATGGGGCATCCTGGGTCCTGTCCCAATACCCCCTGATGCATTGCTTCGCATCCCAGCAATACGTGTGCTTTCATCCACATTTGGCGCCATCTTTCAATGGTTTGCGTACTGCGCGCTCTGCCTTTTTGGTCTGCAGGAATGGATCCTGAACTGCTGACCAGTATGCTGCTCGCTCTGACTAACACATCACAAGTGAAAGTGGAGTTATTCCTTACGCTACAAAGGCAAGAGGAGTGTGACATTGATCTCACCATGCATACTAGCTACTACACGAGATTGCTTGTGGCATTCACGGAGGTGCTGACCACAGTGGAATGCCGCTTTTGGGCTTGGAAAACAAGCACTGAGTGCAGTGAAACAAGCCTTGGGAAACAAGCCTGTTTGCATGCATCATGAAATCTGTCCATAGGTATCATAATTCCTACAGCTGGAGCACAGCTGGGACTGGACAGCCTCCTCTCCCCAAATGCTGATGAGGTCCAGCAACTCGGCATTGCTCCAAGCGGGGGATCACCTGGTGCGTGGAGCAGGCATGGTCACCTGGAAAGATGCGCTGAGACCACTGCAAACATCACTGAGCAAACAGGAAGGGGACTTTCAAAATTCTAAAGGTATTTATGGGGTGGGGATGATGGTTGGTCACCTGGGGGCAGGGCACTAAAGTTTAAACCGATGACCAGAGAGGTGAGAACAGGCATTGTTGGATGCCTCCTGGAGGCCAATCGCACTGCTGTAATCAACCAGGGTGTCTACACCGGCACCGCAGCGCTGCACCCCCTAGTGCAGAAAGCTATACGCCTCTCTTTGGGGTGGCTTTTTCTACAGCGCTGCAAGTAAGCCATTTCTGCGCACTAAGTGGCTTGGCAGTGTGTACACCTCAGGAGTTACACCGCAGAAAGCCGCTTTACTGCACAGAAACTTGCCAGTGTAGACAGGGCCTAAAATGTCTGCATGCAAATAAACTGATGGTGTCTATTGGCTAGAAAGGCTTGGGATCTATCTGAAGGTCAGCTCCCAGACTGCTGTGCTGGGCATCACAGCATTGGGAGTAGATGGCCAGCCCTCAGTGGAGAAAGAGGTGGTTAGGGACTATTTAGAAAAGCTGGACGTGCACAAGTCCATGGGGCCGGACGAGTTGCATCCGAGAGTGCTGAAGGAATTGGCGGCTGTGATTGCAGAGCCATTGGCCATTATCTTTGAAAACTCGTGGCGAACGGGGGAAGTCCCGGATGACTGGAAAAAGGCTAATGTAGTGCCAATCTTTAAAAAAAGGGAAGAAGGAGGATCCTGGGAACTACAGGCCAGTCAGCCTCACCTCAGTCCCCGGAAAAATCATGGAGCAGGTCCTCAAAGAATCAATCCTGAAGCACTTACATGAGAGGAAAGTGATCAGGAACAGTCAGCATGGATTCACCAAGGGAAGGTCATGCCTGACTAATCTAATCGCCTTCTATGATGAGATTACTGGTTCTGTGGATGAAGGGAAAGCAGTGGATGTATTGTTTCCTGACTTTAGCAAAGCTTTTGACACGGTCTCCCACAGTATTCTTGTCAGCAAGTTAAAGAAGTATGGGCTGGATGAATGCACTATAAAGTGGGTAGAAAGTTGGCTAGATTGTCGGGCTAACGGGTAGTGATCAATGGCTCCATGTCTAGTTGGCAGCCAGTGTCAAGTGGAGTGCCCCAGGGGTCGGTCCTGGGGCCAGTTTTGTTCAATATCTTCATAAATGATCTGGAGGATGGTGTGGATTGCACCCTCAGCAAATTTGCGGATGATACTAAACTAGGAGGAGTGGTAGATACGCTGGAGGGCAGGGATAGGATAGAGAGGGACCTAGACAAATTGGAGGATTGGGCCAAAAGAAATCTGATGAGGTTCAATAAGGATAAGTGCAGGGTCCTGCACTTAGGACGGAAGAACCCAATGCACAGCTACAGACTAGGGACCGAATGGCTAGGCAGCAGTTCTGCGGAAAAGGACCTAGGGGCGACAGTGGACGAGAAGCTGGATCTGAGTCAGCAGTGTGCCCTTGTTGCCAAGAAGGCCAATGGCATTTTGGGATGTATAAGTAGGTGCATAGCAAGCAGATCGAGGGACGTGACCGTTCCCCTCTATTCGACATTGGTGAGGCCTCATCTGGAGTACTGTGTCCAGTTTTGGGCCCCACACTACAAGAAGGGTGTGGATAAATTGGAGAGAGTCCAGCAAAGGGCAACAAAAATGATTAGGGGTCTGGAACACATGACTTATGAGGAGAGGCTGAGGGAACTGGGATTGTTTAGTCTGCAGAAGAGAAGAATGAGGGGGGATTTGATAGCTACTTTCAACTACCTGAGAGGTGGTTCCAGAGAGGATGGTTCTAGACTATTCTCAGTGGTAGAAGAGGACAGGACAAGGAGTAATGGTCTCAAGTTGCAGTGGGGGAGGTTTAGGTTGAATATTAGGAAAATCTTTTTCACCAAGAGGGTGGTGAAACACTGGAATGTGTTACCTAGGGAGGTGGTAGAATCTCCTTCCTTGGAAGTTTTTAAGGTCAGGCTTGACAAAGCCCTGGCTGGGATGATTTAATTGGGGATTGGTCCTGCTTTGAGCAGGGGGTTGGACTAGATGACCTCCTGAGGTCCCTTCCAACCCTGATATTCTATGATTCTATGAAAGTAATATAGTGCTCTCATTGCTGCTTACCACCTTCTGTCCTACTGTATTTGTGTGTGCCTGAAGAACTGCCCCCCCAAAAAAACATTGGTCTTTGTTCTGTAGATTAGAGCTCAAGCATCAAATCTTTTTTTTTTCATTTAATAAAAGGTCGTCCTCTCTGTTCATGGACTCAAGCTGGGAATTTTGTGATCCTTCAATACACAGCAGTATAAACTTGGGAACAAATTCTGACCTCAGATATGTGCCTAAGGCTATTGTTGATGTAAAATGCACCATATGTATCTGAGGGCAGAATTCCCCTCACCAAGCTTCCCCCAATTAATTACATATGCAAACAAAAGTAGCAATAACTTTAAATTTAATAAAGCCAAAAAGAGTGAATGTCATTATTTTTAACTGATTGGAAGACTCATTGCAAATCATAAGATTTTATGAAATCCTATGATCAAGCAATTTTAAAAAGGATAATTACAGTGGAAAATATTGTTAAATAACTATAACTTTAATTATTGTCCAATCCTTCATAATATACTACTATGCATGCTACAGCTGCTCCACATGGGGGTCTACTTGGTCGCAAGCGTCCGCTTAAACAGACCCTTACAGGGTTGGTGCCTACACTGTAAAATCTTCAGGATGAAGGGGGTCTAAATTCGGGGTGGGGGGCATTTACATCAGTGTAAATCAAGATTAATTCCATTGCAAATTTACTCTTGGTTTAGATTGGTTTAAATGAGATCAGAATCTGACTCGGTCTGGTTTTCCATGTCTCATAACACCAGGCACATTGTTGGCCTTTAGCAAAATTCCGATATTACGTTTCACTTAAAATGATTATATTTTAATAATGTGAAACAACACTGCTGTGCTCCATTATTAAACATTTGCTGAGACAGTGGGGGATACACCATTCTTAATGTGAATTATAAAGCATACACATAGGATGTCCCACTCTGGTGTGGAAGGGGTTAAAGCAAGCCAGAGAGGCTGTGCAGAGCCCCAGTCAATCCTGGAAGGGCTTATTAGGAGCCAATCAAGTGGAAGCTTGAAAACAGCCAATCAGGACCAGGCTGGGCCCTATAAGAAGGCTGCCAGGCAGTGAGGAGGGCAGTGTCTCCCTGGAGGGCAAAGGGAGAAGAACTGGCTTTTAGAGAAGTGCCCAAAATGGAGCAAGGATTGGCAGGGTCAGTAGAGGCTGGGGGAGGTCTAGGTTGACCACTGCCAGACTGGGGTCCTGACACAAAGGGGCAGAGAAGGTGCTGGGGCTATGGGGAAGTGGCCGAGGGAAGCAGGCAGTAGAGGAGAGTTGGAGGAGGGCAGTAAGTGGCTGCTGCTACAGGGTCCCTGAGGCGGGTCCCAGAGTAGTGGGCAGGTCTGGGCCCCCCATTTTTCCCCCCACTTGCTAGTGATGAGAGTGGTGAAAACAGACTACAGTTTGCTCTTGGAGGAAGGGGCAAGACTGAGGACTGCAGTGAGCCACTGAAGGGGGGTGATAGAAACAGAAGCTGCTGGTCCCCCAGAAGGGGCAGGAGAGCCAGCGAAGCAGGCACAGCTGGAGGGCAGTGTCCAGAAGCGGACGCCGCAGTCCGAGAGTGATGTGGGTCCAACTGTGGAGACCGAGAGAGTAGCGGTAGGTGAGACACCACTAGTGAAGTTGCACTGCTGAAAGAGCTAATTCCCAAACCAACCAGCAGGAGGCGCTGCTGTGGAGGCTCTGCACCCCATTGCACTATCTAATGAAAATGAAGGACTTGACATTTATTTGAAAGTGTGCTGCCTGTATTTTTGTAGCACTTAACTTCAAAAACTACCCAAAATGAGGAAGCTAGTTAAATGGAAATTAAAAGGAACTGTCAAAAGGGTGAAGTGCCTGCAAGTTGCAGGGAAACTATTGAAAAACACCACAATATAGGGTCAAACTAAATGTATACCCCAACTAAAAACAAACAAACAAAAATAGCAAGACAAAAAATACCACTGTTGCTAAACAGCAGAGTAAAAGAAGCAGTTAGAGGCAAAAAGGCATCATTTAAAAATTGGAAGTCAAATCTTACTGAGAAATATAGAAAGCAGCATAAAATCCTGGCAAGTCAAATGTAAAAGTATAATTAGACACGCCAAAAAAGAATTTGAAGAGCAACTATCAAAACATACAAAAAACTAAACAGCCTTTTTTTAAAAAAAAAATACATCAGAAGCAGGAACTTTGTCAAACAGTCGTTGTGGCCACTGGATGATCAAGATGCTAAAGGAGCGTTCAGGGAAGACAAAGCCATTGCAGAGAAGCTAGTTGAATTCTTTGCATCAGTATTCAATGCAGAGGATGTGAGGGAGATTCTCACACCTGAACCATTCTCTTTAGGTGACAAGTTGGAGGAACTGTCCCAGATTGAGGAGTCAACAGAGGAGTGTCAAGGCTGAATCCCCACTCTGTCACTCTGAGTGCAGAAAGTGGGGCCCCGCAAGGATTCTAAAAATTGCCACTCCAGGCTTGTATTAAACTCCCAAGGTTACAACTTTTCTCTGACCTTGGCTTGGTAAACGCTGCCACCACCCAAATGCAAAAAAAAAACCCTTGGACCCAGGAAGAAGCACTTCGGAATTCCTCCCTGTGGGGTACCCTTAAGCCCTTAAGAGCTGAGAAAGAAAACAAAGGAAATTAGTTGTGGCCACCAGCTAATCAAACAGCATATGCACAAACCTCGTAGGACACAAAAATCCAAATCCTTCTTTAAAAAGGTAAATGTTATTAAAACAAAAAGAAAGAAAATACATCTGGAACTTAGGCTTTTGCTCAATTTTAAAAGAGCAGTTTCCAAAAATTAAGCACAAAAAATAGCTTTCTTGGGGGTTCAGCTTAAAGGTTACAAGCAAACAAAAGCATATGGAGTTAGCAGAGAGGAGATCCACAACCCAAAATAAAGAATAAACTTGATAGCATTTATCTAAATGTTCCCTATCGAAATGATTCCTTCTAGGTATGGAAGATAATTTTTCATACCTGGTTCAAACTTTACACAGCATTCCTGCTTATAGCACTGCTACTGTGTCCCTGCTTCTCCGGAGAACAACAGACAAAGGGAAAGTTTCTTTCCCCATTTTAAAAAGTTCTAGCCTTCCCATTGGCTCTTTTGGTCAGGTGCCCACTTTTTTTTTCTTTACCTGGGGGACTTGTTAACCCTTTACAGGTAAAGCACGCAGCAAACAGACACCAAGAGGGATTTTACAGCTAACTGGCTGGCTGGGTGTTCATAAAGGGGGCTATCCCCCCACTTTATTTATCACAGGAGGTTTAGAAATAAATTGATAAATTAAATCGTAATAAGTCACCATCACCAGATGGTATTGATGCAAGGGTTCTGAAGGAACTCAAATACGAAAATACTGAACTACGAGCTGCGGTATGTAACCTATCACTTAAATCAGGCTCTGTACAAGATGACTGGAGGATAGTAACACAAGGCCAATTTTTAAAAAGGGTTGAGGCAATCCTGGCAATTACAGGTCCATAAGCATAACTTCTGTACCACACAAATTGGTTGAAACTATGGTAAAGAACTGAATTATAAGACACATAAATGAATATGCGGGGCAAGAGTCAGCATGGCTTTCGTAAAGGGAAAGCATGTGCTGCCAATCTGTTAGAATTGTTTGAGGGAGGGCAACAGACATGTGAAGACACGTGATCCAGTGGATATAGTGAACTTTCAGAAGGCCTTTGACAAGATCCCTCATCAAAGTCTCCTAAACAAAGTAAGCAGTCATGGGATAAGAAGGATGGTCCTCTCATGAGTCAGTAATTGGATAAAAGACAGGAAATAAAGGGTAGGAATAAATGGGCAGTTTTCAGAATGGAGACAGGTAAATAGTGGTGCCCTCAAAGGATCTGTATTAGGACCTATGCTGTTCAACATATTTATAAATGATATGGCAATGTGTGCAGGTTATACAAAAATTACTCAAGAGAGTTAAGTCCAGAGCAGATTGTGAAAAGTTACAAAGGGATCTCACAAAAACTGGGTGATTGGGCAAGAAAATGGCAGATGAAATTAAATGTTGATAAATGCAAAGTAATGAACAATGGGAAACAATCTCAACTATACCTACAAAATGATGAGTTCTAAATTGGCTGTTAACACTCAAGAAAGGTATCTTGGAGTCACCTTGGAGTTTCTGAAAACACTGTCACAATGTGCAGCAGCAGTCAAAAAAGCTAACAAAATATTATGAACCATTAGGAAAGGGATAAATAATAAGACAGAAAATATCATCGTGTCACTAAATAAATCCATTGTACACCCACATCTTGAATACTGCATGCTGTTCAGCTAAGAAAAGAGATGATGAAGGGGAGGCTATGACTGACATCTCTAAAATCATGAACGGTGTGAAGAAAGTGAATAGGGAAATATGCAGAGCTCTGTGTGGCTTGAAAGCGTGTCTCTCTCTCCAACTTAAGTTGGTCCAATAAAAGATAATACCTCACCTACCTTGTCTCTCTGAAGTGTTACTTTTCTCCCTCACATATGTCGTACACCCCATCACGCTAGAGGTGGGGTAAGGGTGTGTGGTAGCCCCGCGGTTAAGTCTATATGGCTGCCCTCAGCCTCAGGGCTGCATGGTCAAATGGCCAGCACCAGTAGGACTCCCCTGGTCTTCGGGGAAGTTCGGCCGAATGGCCAGAGTCAGAAGGACTCCCCTTGGCTGCCGGGAAGCATGGCCGAATGGCCAGAGTCAGTAGGTGGGTGTGTGGCCAGGTAGGAGGACCTGGGACCTCCCTGGTAGTGGCGAATATGTTCACCGCTAAGTTGGTGGGGAATACGCCAGCACCATGCCGACTGCTGCAGGGACACTGGCTAGTCCTTCCCTAAGCTACTTCCTACCGTGACTCCTTCAATTGAAGTTGGAGTATCTTCGGAATCGGAGGGCTCTTCGGGTGATGACGGCAATCTCCCTGGGGCATCCCCAGGTCCCTGGGTGCCTGCCTGGGCCTCGGTGTCTCCTGCTCCTGTGGTTCGGGATCCTGGCTGCTCCTTGGCTGGAGACGGCGAGGTGCATCCTTCCTCCTCGGCGGTCAGCCCAGACTGAGCTAGGCTGTTCCCTTTTATACTGCAGCAGCAGTTGGAACATGCCTAGCAGGGTCGAGGGGGCATGGCTTCCACTGCTAAGCGCGCTGTCTTAATCCCTTCCACTACAGTGCAGAGCAAATACACCTCATCACAACATAACACGAGAACCAGGGTTAACCCAATGAAATTAATAGGTAAGTTTAAAACGAACATAAGGAAGTAATTCCTCATACAACACACAATCAAGCTGTGGAACTTGTTGCCAAGGGATGTTGTGAAGGTCAAATGTATAAATGAGTCCAAAAAAAGAATTAGCTAAGTTCATGGAGGATAGATTCATCAATGGCTGTTAGCCAAGATGGTGGGGGACACAACCTTTGTTACTGGTCTCCCTAAACCTCAGACTGCCAGAAGCTGGGACTGGATGACAAGGATAGATTACTTGATAATTGCCCTGTTCTGTTCATTCTCTCTGAACCACCTAGCTTTGTCAACTGTCAGAAGACAGATTACTTGGCTAGATGGACCATTCGGTCTGACCCAGAATGGTCGTTCTTATGTTCTTAGTGGGTGGAGTCCTTTCTTTTGTGGTCTATAAATGTATCAGATAATCTTAACCTGTAGCTTTGATTCAGGCTAAAAAAGTGATTCATATATTAAACCCTACAAAACATTACTTTTCATTTTCTGCAATGTATCATACACCAAGACTAATAATCTTGTATGATATACAGGGGCTTTTGGTTCCTGTAATTTCAGGTCTTTTGGAAATATTAAGAAATAAATATACAATATTTTCCTGTGATTTAAATATTTCTTTAAATATTAAAGAGCAAAATACAACTCTAGATAACTTTTAAAGCCAGATAGTGTTGTCACAGATTGTCCCCAAAGCACTTATTCTTTATCATTTATTTAAGGGAGGCAGTGCTGTCTAGTGGATAGAGTGATGGACTGGGAATTAGAAGAGCTGAGCTCTATTACCAGCACAGCCACTGACCTGCTGGGTGACCTTTGGCAAGTCACTTCACTTCCTGAGCCACGGTTTCCCCCTTCTGTAGGATAAGAAAGCTTACCTTTTTTGTGTAGCACTTTGAAATCTACCGATGAAATACATTATATAAGAGCTAGGTATTATTATTAGTACCATCATTTTGCATGGCCCTTTCCAGACAGAAAACACTTTATGAAATTTTGGCCTCATTGAGTTCAATAAGCCAGGATTTCAACTCACAGTCCCTGCTCCAAACACTTTACAATATAAGGCCCTGATCCTCCACTTATGAACATCTGCAATTTTACCCCTGTAAGTGGAATGAGGCTGAATTCATTGAGACTATGTCTAGGCCTACAGAGACCCCGATTCAGGAAAGCATCCTGATTAATGGTGTACTTAAACACATGTTTAAGTGGTGTTCTGAACTGGGTCCAAAACAAACTCCGGGGAAAGGGAAGGCCAGGGCTATGATGATAAGATAATGTGCTTGTTTTGGTTAGTTATGTATGCTTCTTGGTGAAGGTATTTTTAAAAACTAATTTCAGTGAGTTCTTTCTTAAAAAATAAGTGTCACAAATTCAATTACAAAAATACTTTAAGTTTATTTCCAAACATAACAACAAACAGGTCACTCACACAAGTGCTCTTTACGTGTTTGCCAAATATATCGGGACCGTACTTTTACCCTTGATCATGAATTGCCTAAGGCAAATGTTTTGAGTACAGATACTGCAGAATTTCAAAAGGTTACACCTGGTCATATTAACCAAGAAAATCACAGTAACAAGACCATAATATTAGAAATAACTTATAGTCCCCGAAGGATCCAGCTGTCTCCTGGATGTCATTTGTCACATCATCTCAAGGCAATAAATAGTGAAATATTAAAATTTTTCTGTTTAAAATGAAAATTCAATCTGATCCATGAATAGAACCGTGGAAATAAGTTATCATTACAGTAGGTGAAATCTCATGTCTGCGTCAATGTCATTTTGACAAAAGCTTTCACCTTACTTTTTTTTTTTTTTTGGCTGTCTGTGCATGAGTGAAAGTAAAAGACTGTTTATAATGAATAAAATTTATTTCTGTGGAAAAAGTCTTTATCTTTATGGAAGCTGAATACATTTATACATGGAAATATTGAAATTTGACCCAGGTTAAATTTTCAAAAATTCATTATTTTCTGGAAAAGTGGCATCTTAAAGGACTGAGGTTGGTTTGGATGAGCATTTGAATGTTAGTACTAGTGAAAGGTGCCAGAATGATAGCAGGGTACTGAAGTCCTGTATCCATGATCTGCCAGTGGAAAAATATTGAGGCTATTAATAAGGATGCCAATTGTGATGGTGGTTTTCGTAATGTGATCACGAACTGTCAGTAACAATACTGAGTCCACCAACTCATTTAACTACGTAAGAACGGCCACACTGGGTCAGACCACAGGTCCTTCTAGCCCAGTATCCTGTCTTCCAACAGTGGCGAATGCCAGGAGCCCCAGAGGGACTGAACAGAACAGGTGACCAAGTGATCCACCCCTGTTGCCCATTCCCAGCTTCTGGCAAACAGAGGCTAGGGACACCATCCCTGCCCATCCTGGCTCATAGCTATTGATGGACCTCTCCTCCATGAATTTATCCAGTTCTTTTTTGAACCCTGTTATAGTCTTGGCATTGAATCCTGATACAGTCTGTGTAAATCCCACTCACCTTCCTCATCCATGTACCTCCACTGAAGTCAATGGCACTACTTGTATGGGTAAGTCAACAGGATTTGGTCAATATGGTAATGACCATAGGTCTGTAATGACCTAGAGCTAGACTCAAACCAGTGACATACCAAAGAAAGGTTCCTATCCATTACGAATCTCCTGGATTATCTAGTCCTACTTCCCCTAATACCTCCTTCTATTTAATTCCTAAATGAAACATACACACAGGTCTCAGATATGGGTTTGCAGTGGGCATTCTCCTAACTAGTGTACATATTTTTCCAGCTCTCTGCTTGCCCTGCTTGTTAACTTAGATTTTTATACATTGAGGGTTCTAGCCTAGAATTTCAGTACAAAGGCATTCAATGTTCACTTGATTGAGAGACCCGCTTGGTATGTCTACACTGCAGCTGAGAGTATGCCTCCCAGCCAAGATAAACAAATACATGCTAACTCAGCTTGAGCTAGCATGCTAAAAATAACAGTGTGGATATTGTAGTAAGGGTGGCAGCTTGGGCTAGTCACCTGAGCTCGCATCCAGGGGGTCAGCCAGGCTTGGACGTGGGTGGCTAGTTCATGCCGCAATGTTCATACTCCTATTTTTAGCATACTAGCTGGAGGTAAGCTAAAGTGTCTCTTCCTATCTGGGCTGGGAGACACACTCCCAGCAACAGCATAGACATATCCTCTGACAAGTACTTATTGTGGTCATGGAGTCATGTAACTAACTCAGAAATCATTTAAAATTTAACAGCAGATCTATTTTAAATTAAAAGTAGCTGGAGAGTTGCCATACTATCAGATTTCAGGCCTCCCACAGCTTATTTTACTTATAAATAGCTGTTAATTAAAAGATAATTTTCAAAGTATTGATTTCTTCAACCTAAAACAATAGATTGATGTACCTTATTATTTTTCCATCTTCTCATCTGTCCCTGGGCATAACAGAATGATTAAAAGATAGGGCAGCTGTCAAAGCCTGGAAGCCTAATTTTGGAACACTTGGTCAAACAGTGGGCCAAGTTTTGCTTTCACTTACACCAATGCAACTTGGCTATGTTTCAGCAGAGTTATACAGAGGCAACAGAACAGAGTCTGAGAGCCAACTGAATGCACATTTGAATTGTAGGGAGAGCTGACTGGAATTTTTCTCCCGATTTTTGTCCAAATTTAGACAAAAATGGAGGGGCGGGGGAGTTATCAACTTTGTTCAAAACAATTTTTCATGTTTTTATCAAACCAGTACTTTGTTTTCAGTTTAAGTTTTTCTGATTAAAAACTCATTTATCTCATGAAAACAGGTATTTTTGAATGAACATTTCCACTGCGTTGAAAAGCTATTTTCTGTTAAAACAAAAAACTGACAGACTTTTTTTTTTTCCCAAACCAGCTCTAATTATAGCGTGCAGTTTCTAAAATGCTACCAAAATCCATAAACTGTTATGCAGGTGACTTCACATAAATTTAGACACATTTGATTACACTTTGATCCTGCACTCTTTTCATTCACAGGTCACACAACTTGAAGTCAATGGATATTTTTTGTATGACTGGACTGCAAAATTGGTGAACCCACTGGACAATGGAGGCATGATACATGCAAAAGCAGGTTTGAATAGGATCTGTATGACGCTCTGGGACCCTGCATTTTTAGTAATATTTTAATTTTATACAGACTAATAAAATAAAAATTCAAATCTGCTGTCCTGGGATTTCTGGATTCTTGTTTGTGTTAAGTGTATTATAGAAATTAGGCCCCCACAACACTACAGAGCCTCAGTTGCTCTGATATTCTTTCCTTTTGTGAGATTAATCCAGTCCCATAAACTACTTTTATACATAGTCCTCTGTGGTTTAGTTGACATATGCTCTTTCCTTCCCAGCAAGTAGAAATGTTCTCTATCACAGGGTTCTTTGTTAGCAGTTTTGAAGCAAGCACTCATGCTCAGTTTCCTTAGAATATACGATATTGTTTTATCTTAAGCTCCCATAATGCATGAAATTAGAATTTTGAAACTTTAGGACTATAGCTTTCAGTCATTACTTTCTCTAGATTCATTCTTTTTCTTTTTTCTTTTAATTTTTGTGCTTTTGATATAATTCTCTTTCCAAAAAAGATCTGGGAACAAAGAATCTAATTCTCCCCAGTCGTGCACCTAGTGGAGTCAATTACATCTGTACAAAGGGGTATAAAACATTACCAAACCTGAACAGGAGCACATTATAGTTGCTTTAATTTCAGAAGATGCAAGACAGTGGATAACTAGGTCCTAAATCTTGTGTATGCCAGAATAAATTATAGTAGTGACATGTACTATCGGCCAAAAGGCATGAGATAACCCCATATGCTGAAAGCCTCAGGAACGACCTATTGATACATAAGTGTACCCCTTTTCACCTCAGCCCCTCAAAAAGAGCTGGTTTAAAAATCTATTTGTAGCCTTTCATGCAGCACTATCAAGAAGAGATTTTTATATTCTTTCCTACTTCCCCCAAAACGCAGTCAATCCTGAGTCTTACTTTGAGCAGTCCTAAAACAGATGACAGAGGAAAGCCATTCTATTTGTTCTGATTCAAGATCATAAATCCTGGGAAGAAAAGCAAATGTTCTGACTTAGTCTGTCAAATAAAAGCAATGGCATTGGCAACAATTTTACATATGACTGATAACAGAGAGAGAGAGAGAAAAAAAAACTGATTTGAGAGAATGATAGCCGGGATCCAAAATTTCACTGACATGTTAGTGTACATTAACAAACTTTAATATTTCTTTTAACATGACATTCTACCTAGCCAGAGGTAAGTCCCAGGAAAGAAGGGAAAAAGCAACTCCGAGATCCTATTATAATCAAAGGAAAGTGACAGCCAAATTATGGTTAGTGAGACTGCAACATATCAACAGCTTTATCACACTAGAGGCACATTTTGACATAATAATGAATGGCTGAGAAAGAGTCACTTTTATCTAGGTCAGAAGAAGAGATCACAAAATGATGCAGAGGGTGCAAAAATCTGTATGGGTATGTGTGTGGGGGGGAAGGACAGCAAGAAAAAGGGGAGAACATCAGCAAGATGTTAATATTAAACATCAGCAAGAGGATTGCAATCTGTAGAGAGAAACTCATTACATCTTGACATTGCCTAATGCTTGTCACCCAAATCTATGGTAATTACTCTACTGTTATATTTCAATATAATAGCACAAAACTCTGATTCCAGCTCCTACAAACAAAACTAAGCACATTTCATGACAACTTCATTTGTAACGGGGGGAAAAAAAACCCAAACATTTGCTAAAGGAAGCAGATGTCTCCGACATAATCTATAGTTTGATTTACACATCTATAGACATTTACAGTATGTGTGCATTTCAAAAGAACGCTGAGTAAGATAAATTAGGAGACTTTCAACATTGTCTTTTTTTTTTTTAAAGAACATTGTGAAAAGAAAAAAAATGGCTCAAGGAACAACCACAAGAGCAGCATGACAAAGATATTACCAAAAGCAAATATTCACCCAACAAAGGGTGTTTATTTCCAAATCAATGTGACATTTCAGTGCAGATTTAAAGAAATCAGGATCATATTTTAAAATAATCAGATGTTGGAAAAAAATTACTGAGATCGTCATCCAAGCTTGGAGTAGGTGAGAGAAACATCTTTGAAGTGACTCAACACAAAGAGCAACCTTGACCAGCCATAAAATGTTGCTGGCAGATCCAATATACAGAAAAGCCAATCATCTCTTGATGAAACACAGGTCTGGAGATTTATTTGGGCTCTAATCACTACATTCCCACCTGATCCAGATATTAATATATTACCACTGAAGATGACGACATCAAATGTTTGCATTGACAGGAACTCCTACACCTTTGCCACTTGAATTAGTGAGAGTTATGCACAATGGTCAGTTAAAAAGAGAAGAGATTCCATAGTGTGTTACAACAAACGAAGAAACATGGAGGAGTCTTATTGAGAAAGAGGAAGTTCCTTCAGCTTCTCTTAGCCAAGAGGAGCTGCACAGAGCAGTAGCATCAGTAGCGAGGGCATTAGCAGCTTTGAAAATCCAGGGGCAGTTTAGTATGGTGGAACGGTGTCGGAGTTACACAGGATCCCTTAGAAACCTCCCAGCTAATATTTAACTGATAGATTTATGGGGTTTTGTGGATTTCTTGTGATGGTTCCCCTCTCCCCCCATCCCCAAAGTTCATTTAGTGCTCACAGAAGGTGCCAGATTGATGGAACTGGAGACTGAAGTCTTCTCTTTATGTACAGAATGATTACAGCAAGAACTCATTCTCATAAAACCCTACCAAAGTGCCTCAGTTCTGACATGGAGGAACCATATCACATGTCATTCAGTTTCTATGCCTTGTCAGTCCTTGGCCTGTCTGCTGAGACTGCTAATAAGGAGCCAGATTTACCAGTACACCAACTCAAGTGATGAACAACAGATTTAGACCCCCGTTTTACTGAGTGTATGGCTACTTTGCGCCATTGGAGTAGCAAATGGCCAGAATATACCTGCAAATCTGATCCCAAGGGCACTGCCATTATGAACTGGGCTGAGACCACGAACTCATTTCATGTAGGCCACCAAACAGTCATCAGATGGTAACTACTTTGGGCAACTACCCACTTGGGCTGGAGTCAAATTGTTCACCTGGAAGTGCAAGGCTCCATAGTTTATTACCAATCCCTTGACCTATCCATTCCCCAGCTGGCAGATTTGTAAAGATTCACACAGCTTTATTTGAAAGGCAGCAAAAGTAGTTATAAGTTTTTTGTTTTTTTTTAAATCCGGCTAGAACAAATATCTGTTTTTTTTAAATAAATCTTTCTGCATGTAACAGACTGTACACACATTTTACAAGAATAAACAAACTTCTCTAATTCTTATTCACACAATGAGGAGTTGGGGATCATTAGTGCAAACTACTGCTGACCTGCAGCACTTAAACTGTAAACTTTGGGTATCCTAAACGGTCCATCAAGGTACAGCAGATGTCCTCAATCAGTCTAACTTCTTCAATAGGCATATTTTGTTCCCAGGCATTAATACTAGTTGGTGATATTTCACCTTCATAAGGAAGGTAGAAAAGATTGGTGGAGGTGGCAAACAATATTTGGTTTAAGCTAGCAGGAGACAGAGGAATACCAAGGAAAGCATAAATTGCTTCAGCTGTCTTCTGAGGAGAGCTCACAATATCTTCAAACTTGACCAGCTGATAATTTGCCTGCAGCAGATCCCCGTTTACTCGCAGCGCTGCTGCTGTGTTTGCTAGCCACAAATGGGACAGCACCGAAACTGCATTTGACCTAGAATCCAAGAGTTCTTCCCTCAGTGATTCATATTCAAAGGCATAGCCTGAATTTAAACCACACTTTTCTTTCCCGCCTTCCACTTTAAACAGCATAGCTAAGTGCTGTGGAACATTTTTCAAGGAGTAAAGGCTTGGTTTACTTTTATACAACATTGAGTAGATCCATGCCCGAGGGTCCCTTACTACATACAATGCCCTCATTGAGGGACCTATGATTTCTTGAAAGAAAGGAAGCTTTAATGTCCAGCTTCCACTACTTAAACTAAGCACAGGACGTGCATTTGGATAATAGGCAAGGTGTCTCCTCAGTTCCCTAATGTATTCAGCATCTTTGTCTAATCTTCCTCTTGTTGTGCTTCTTTGTTCTGACAGAGACTCTTTCTTTCTGGATCTTCTCTTTTTATCCTTACTTAAGGGAGGATGCTGAGCTAATTTACTTCTGCTGCCTTCATGTAAATGAATATTTTGTAAATGAAGTTTTGTATCTTGGACTAGGGATTGGAGCCAGCCTCGGAGTAGACGAAAACGGCCACTTTGGATATCAGATGCCTTCCATTCACATGCATCTACGAATGAGTCCATTTCAAATTCAGTTTCAGGGATATCAAGGTAAGCTGTAGGGATCCTGATGTATATGAAATCACTGCTGTTAAAAAAAAGTTGCTTTAAAATGTCTGCCCCGGAACTGGGAAGTGAGGTAATTACAACATCTGGCAAAACAACAGGGTTTCCTTCTAACTGATTGGCTGTATTGCCTGTATCGGGGTCTACATTTATGATGTCACTGCTCCATTTTGCACAGATAGGCTGAGTGCAAGTGCTCCACACATCCACCAGTTCAATGAACCACAGTGTGATAACCAGTATTAGTATCCAGCGCAACAGTTTGCTGAAGGAAATGTAAAACCGCCACTGAAAAGCCAGTATTACCAAACTAATGCCCAAAACTAATCCTGCTATTATATTTATTTTGAATCCAAATGGGAAAATTGCTCTATTATTTGTTATCTGCTCTCGTACAGCTTCAGTGCCTAAACCAAATTTGATAACTTTGTTTTGATCAGCTACCTTGGCAAAGCCACCAAATCCCAAATAATTGAACCTTGTCCTCAGACTGTGATATTCAGTCACAATGGAGACAATATTTTCACTGTTGTTGACGTTTAGAAAAATTTGAACTCCATATTTGGAATCATCTATGAATCTGCAGTTAGAAACATTAACATATGGTCCATAGAACACATATGCGATTCTTGTAACAGTGGTTTTCATAGGAAAGGTGACATTTATGAACTGAGTCCACCGCTTTTTGAACTCTGCCGCTTGCTCTGCCTCTTGTATCCTGGCAACAGGACTACTCCCATGATGATCAAACCAAAACATCTTGTAGTGAGCATCCCACACATCCATCATGGCTCCACTATATTTGTTCATAAACTTATAGGGTATATATTTAAAATCAATGTCAAGATTATGAAAGAAGGCACTGACAGAGCTGAGAGGAGAGTCTTTCTCCTTCTCAATATGGTCTACTACTAGCAATGTCTGAGCATTTAGGAGTAGCAAAGCACGATACACGCTTTTCAGTTTCATTGCAGAAGAGTAGGCAGATGCTGCCTCACCACTCACAAACATCATCTCCCCATACTGAGAGGCTGTTATAATCTCCCCAGCTGAGTCTCCAACCTCATCACCAATCCACTTAAGCCACTGTGCACACTCCCCAAGTTGTCCCTCCCAAGGCTGATTACACTGACTTGTAGGAGATGGAGCAAACACCAGTACATTATTCAAGTGGCTGAACTTGGGTCCATACAGGGCCTCGGATACAAACACCTGTCCATTGGGGGCAAAAGTAAAGGAGTTCTGATCTGGATGTTCATGCCCTGGATTAAAACTCCTCCACCCATCAATCCAGGAATATGGCTGAAAGTGAACTATGTCATAGACTGCACGGCCACCAAGCTTTCCAGATTTAAAAGACACAAAGGTGTTGGTCTGAGTATTTGGCAACCCAGCCCCATAAGTAACAACCCCCCAGTTAGGAAACACATGCATCTTAGCAGTGCCATAGTCAGGGGGAGGTTGGGGAGTTAGTTCTGCAGAATACCAGATGTATTCAGTGTGAAGTGTGCTCCACCTTTGTGCAGTGGATGGCACCATTGGGCCATCCTTGGGCCTGTGCTTTCTAATCTGTTGTGCCAGCCAATTGCCAGCTCCATTCTTCATTACAAATTTATCCAGGAAAACCAACTGGCTTTCAGGGCCATAAAACCAGTTATAATTAGAATCTGCTATGCCCACAGTCCTCCGATAACCTGGTAACAATGTGGAATAATAAAACCAAAAGTGCATTTTCAGCCAATTGTTTTCTAGGTTATTAATACCAAAATGGCGCTGGGCCAGGAAAACATATTGGGTTACTGACTTAGCTGTGTAACTGCCATAAGCTACTCCTTCATCCAAGGAGCCATCTACAATGTGATTGAGCAGAAACATGGTTTTTTCCATCACATCAACCACAGCATGTTTCCAAATATTTGTCTGAGACTTTTTGTCCACCCCAGTAACCAGGGCGCCTGTGAGCAGTGCTAGCATATTAGTGGCTTGGTGGTTATGGAGAAGTTGCTTTCCCCATGAGCGGACTTTTGAATATTCATACATTTCCTCACTCACAACCCATATCTTCTTTAGATATTTTTGTCTTCTGATGTTATCCAGTGAGCTATATAAGAAGTCAAAAGCAGTGGCAAAACCTGTTAAGGAGTGGCCAAGTGGCACTTCATCTCCTGGAGCATTCTCAACCAGCCAGTCTTTGTAGCCAGCCATTCTGTCCATGTATTCTAGAACAAAATCAAAGGCAGCTTTATCTTCCGGGCATAGCAAACAATAAAAAGCTAAGGGAGGCAAATTGTTACCATAAATCTCATTCCACTTTGCAGCAAAATCAGCATGCTTGGGTGGAGGTAGGTAGTATGATGGGTTGGACAGCATAACCGTCACTGCACCTCTGATAGCTCTGAACAGATGTAAGTGGCTTGTACGAGACTTTTGCCTCAGTGCTTGGATATCTTCAGCATCAAAATATAAGCTTGGATGAAGAACAGCTTTTTTCAGCTTCTCGTCAGCACTGAAATCTTGCAGTTTCTGTTTCTCATACTGATCCATATTTTCTGTGAAAGTCACCCAGTCAGAGTAATTGCTCACAGAGTCTTCAAAAGTGGAGAGAGCAAACATCGCTAACCCTAGGAATAAAATATGTACTGTAAACATAAGAGCCATGATCCATTAGACAGTTCCTTCCCTTCAAGCAAACATCTTTACAAAACACAGTGTTCAGATGTTAAATGTTGATCCAGCTAATATAACAGTGTACATTTAAGGCATTTCTGCTTAAAAAGAAAAGAATAAGATAGACTCGCTGCTCAGCCTATTTGCAATCTGAAGTACAGTACGGAAAACAAAACAAAGGATTTCTGAAAAGTTGAACCATAGGTGCCTTGTCTGTCTGTCCTTTGCACAGCTACAATGGTAAAGCATAACACATAAAACTAAAGGGAAGGTAAAGTCGCTACATTTTTCATGTGAAACACAGTCTGATTACACAACTCAAGGGACTAAAAAACGTAGTATCTTTTTTGCTGAAAAGCAAAAGACCCCAAAACTTGAATTTAAAATAACTGAATTCTCACAAAAATCTTTCCCCCTCACACTCTGATAAAATGCCATTCCTAGAGTAGGAAAAAACTGCACTGATGATGAAATCATAACAGCTATTCAGAACAATGTTTTGTTTTTGCTGAAGTAGAAATGCTCAGTACTTTCTACAATAGACTCCGATGTTAAATTTACTCTCCTTAGCCTTCCTGTTCTCTCATTTGTATATAAAATTTTCTTCTTCATAGGCTTGAGAGGGTGAAAATGGGGGAGGAAAACAACAAAATTTCTCCATTAGCCTCTCTCTCTCTCTGGAAAAATATACAGCATTTCTAATTCCTGTTCATGTCTATTTGTGGAAGGTTTGTTTGGATGAATACTCATAAAATACACAATATGCTCTCATGTCATTTTCTATTTATCTTCATTTCATCTTCAACTAGTGAAATCCACCCTATGTCTCAATGGTTCTGATGATTCTACTCTTCCCATCATGAAGTAAAAGTAAAACACTTGGACGGGGCACAAAGCCAGTGTTTTTCCACCAAAAGAGCTGTTTCCGTTTTCTGTTGGCTTTGCATATTTGATCCTTTCTGTGGAAACAAAAAAAAAAAAGTTCTCTGATGTAGAATATATTTTTAGATCTATACTACAAATATTTAAAAATGCATCACAAAGAATTTCCAGGTTCTCATCTACAGTAAATGCTAAGGCTATAAAGGAGCAATAAAAGAACAAGCTTGTCAAAGTCTGCTCACTAAATTAGCTTCAGGATCAAAGCAGAATTAACTCATTACCTGAGTTTCTATTTTTACTTTTTCCAAGTTGTCTGAAACTGCAAGGCCTGAGAAATTATTTTATCTTTTTACATTAGCAGAGTTCATGTGAACTAATGCAATTGTAATACTCCGTTAGAAAGAAAGAACAGGCTTCCCTTCCAAACAACCGTTCCAGTATGTGTCTGTGTATTCTCCTTATCACTTAAAAAAAGTTAAGATATTAAAATTTTCCCAAGTTTCTCAACCCTTTATTTCTACAGAACCTAAATCATACAAGCACATATACTAGATGCCCTGCTTCTAAGGGTGAAGACTGTTTTTCCTAGGGCTCTTCTCCTTAAGGGAACATATATCAAAAGTTGGTTATTACTCCATGTGCACTGTATACTCCTTACCAAAGTGTGGCCACATAGTGTATATTTGACTAAAGCCATCAGAGGGCGCTATGAACCAATTAGTGCACAGCAGAATTTCTCCTTTTGCTTATGTTGGGTTTGGACAACTTAACAACTTTCGGTTGCAAACTGTACATATGTTAAACGCATCAGGGATAGTCTCAGCTGACCTCTCACGCTACTTCTGCGACAAAATCCTCCCCAGCTCTCCTCTTTTTGCACTTATGCAGGTTTTAAAATACAAGGCCATCAGCTTACCTTAGCAGCCTCTCTCGTCAGTGTCCCGCTCCATGCGGACAGAGCACCGGAGCTTGGGGCAGAAGAGCGGAGAAAAGTGCTGAAAAGAAAACAGCAGGCTGCAGCGTCGTCCTCCCGGGCGCCCTCGGCTCTTCTCCGTGTGCTTTGCTCTGAGATCTCAACTTCAGACAGGACCGAGTGAACTTCAGCTACTTGTCAGACAGCTGGGGCCCGCCCCTTTCACCAACGCGGGGACTGACTTCTGGTGGTGGTTCATAAAGATCATTACAAGTGCCGGCAGATCGCGCTCGCTCGCTCTCTCCAATAGTTTCAAACTGCTCCCCAGAGCGATCAAGCGGGCGGGGACGGGGACGGGGACGGGGGCAGCCAGTGCTATAAAATAATCGCCGGACGCCGGGAGAGAGGGCGGGGGTCCGGTAGGGAGAAACCACAGCAATACTCCCCAGAAGAGTTAGCTACCCCTGCGGCGGGCTGCAATGCCCTTTTGCCTGGCAGAGCGGTTCTAGCTGCTGCTGCTGCGGGCGAGCCCGCGGCTGTCTCCAGAGCGGAGCCTCCTCTTCTGCCTCCCAAGCCGCTGGGCACGGCCGCCCCTGCGCCTCGCTGTGCAGCCCAGCCGCTGGGGCTGCGAGTCGAGAGGCAGCTGCGGAGAGGAGTGAGAGGGAGGCAGCGCGGCGGCAGCGTTGCCAAGGCGGGCGGAGCTAAGCCGGCTCACAGCCCGTCCTGCTCTTGCTCGGCTTCTGCTCCAGCTCCCCCGGCGGCCCGAAGGAGCACGTGCGAAGGGTGCGTGCAGAGCCTCTGCCTTTACCTTGCCCCGAGAGCCCCAGTCCAGCGGGAGGGAGGGGGCGTGGGGAAGGAGGGACAGGGATGCTGGGGGGATAAGGAGCTGGGTGGGTAGAGGGGCAGACTGTGGGTGGAGGGAAGGGCAAAAAGATGGGTGGGTGGGGAGGGGGTCTGGAGGAGGGAGGAAGTTGGGGGTATGAATTGGGGACACTGAGGGACTTAGGAGCAAATCAGATGGTCAAGTTAGAAGGAGCCTGGGAAGGAGCCTTGGAAGGAGCCTGAGATATGCAACCTTCTGGTTACCTGTCATAAGATCATCATTTTCAGGATAGATACATGAAAAGGAGGACTTGTGGCACCTTAGAGACTAACAGATTTATTTGAGCATAAGCTTTCGTGAGCTACAGCTCACTTCATCGGATGCATGCAGTGGAAGATACAGTGGGGAGATTTCATATACACAGAGAACATGAAACAATGGGTGTTACCATACACACTGTAACGAGAGTGATCAGGTAAGGTGAGCTGTTACCAGCAGGAGAGAAAAAAAACCTTTTGTAAGAAACCTTTTGTAGTGATAATCAAGGTGGGCCATTTCCAGCAGTTGATAAGAACATGTGAGGAACAGTGGGGTGGGGGGAGGGAAATAAACATGGGGAAACAGTTTTACTTTGTGTAATGACACATCCACTCCCAGTCTTTATTCAAGCCTAACGTAATGGTGTCCAGTTTGCAAATTAATTCCAATTCAGCAGTCTCTCACTGGAGTCTGTTTTTGAAGTTTTTTTGTTGAAGAATTGCGACTTTTAGGTCTGTAATCGAGTGACCAGAGAGATTGAAGTGTTCTCCGACTGGTTTATGAATGTTATAATTCTTGACGTCTGATTTGTGTCCATTTATTCTTTTATGTAGAGACTGTCCAGTTTGACCAATGTACATGGCAGAGGGGCATTGCTTGCACATGATGGCATATATCACATTGGTAGATGTGCAGGTGAACGAGCCTCTGTTAGTGTGGCTGATGTGATTAGGCCCTATGATGGTGTCCCCTGAATAGATATGTGGAAACAGTTGGCAATGGGCTTAGCTGCAAGGATAGGTTCCTAGGTTTGTGTTTTTGTTGTGTGGTATGTGGTTGCTGGTGAGTATTTGCTTCAGGTTGGGGGGCTGTCTGTAAGCAAGGACTGGCCTGTCTCCCAAGATCTGTGAGAGTGATGGGTCATCCTTCAGGATAGGTTGTAGATCCTTGATGATGCGCTGGAGAGGTTTTAGTTGGGGGCTGAAGATGATGGCTAGTGGCGTTCTTTTATTTTCTTTGTTGGGCCTGTCCTGTAGTAGGTAACTTCTGGGTACATAACTCCTTAAGTCAATGGCTAAACTTTCATTGTCTGCAGTGAAGCTAGGATTTAACTCTGTGACCTAGGGACCTGTTGATGCCAAGCTGGCAAAGGGAACAGGAGGTGCATAGAGTTTTACATGACCCACTGAGTCAGATACATTCATAATAATACCCTAACTTTTGACATCTGAGGTCTCTACTGGTCATCGTAACCACTGTGAGAGGCATGTATGCATAATAGTTAAGGAGTTATGTATCTATATCAGTGGTACACAGAGGTCTTCCAAGGAATATATCAACTCATCTAGATATTTGTCTAGTTTTATAACAGGCTACATAAAAAGCACCAGTGAAGTCAGTACAAACTACAATTTCATGCAAACAAAGTGTCACACATTCACAGTCTCAAACTCCTCCTACAAGCCCAGAACAGCTGCTTGCCTGCCCTAAAATAAGGAACAGTGAAATAGTTAACAATGGGGATAATTGCATTGACTTTACACTTCAGACTCAACACTCAAAGGAGATGATGGGGGAATACTGTACCTCTTTAATCCATTGTCTCTATCTTGTTTGCACCTCAGGCAGATCAGGTTCCATCAGTTCAGGTTAGTATTA